>NC_069394.1:36299924-36602954 GCF_027475565.1 Acinonyx jubatus | reverse complement strand
TATTTATTTTTGAGAGAGAGACAGAGCACAAGTGGTGGAGGGGGCAGAGAGAGAGAGGGAGACACAGAATCTGAAACAGGCCCCAGACTCTGAGCTGTCAACACAGAGCCTGACGCGGGGCTCGAACTTACGAGCTGTGTAGACCACGACCTGAGCCCAAGTCCGCAACTTAACCGACTAAGCCACCCAGGTGCCCCAGGAAAACTGCTTTCTATGTGAGAAGCTTAGTTGCCTTCTTATTCTTATTTTAGTCCTGATGCTCAGAATTTAGTTTAGAACGCTCAGTATAACAAGGACATTAGCCAGGATATTTAATCCTCTGTAACCCTGAAATCCTATCTTCATGAACTCCCTTTCTGAAGGTTTCTAACTCGGTGGCCTTCCATCGTTCCTGTGGCTGAAGGCGATGAAAAGTGAATGGAGGATGAGGTGGCCTCCTGGGGGCCCAGCACCATGATCCACAGGTGGGTGACTGGGGACATGAATCAGGAGTGCCAAGCACACTCATTTGTGCCCACGAAGATAGTTTCACCAAAATTGGAACCTGGTAGGAAGACTATTCTAGAAACTCAGCCCACTCATCAAGCCTGATCCTACCGGGAACCAAACTTCGGGGCTTGCCCAACCAAACCATGAAACAAATTTATTCATTCAACGACTAACTTGAATTGGGACTATACAGATGAGCCAGGTGCCAAGGGTACAACAGTAATCAAGAGAGTAAGAGCCCTTCTGGTGGTAGAAATGCCCCCCTCTTCTCAGGAAAATAGAGTAAACCTCTGAGGAGTCTGTTTTCTGATGGGGCGCAGGAAAGGCTTCCCAGGTAGAGGCTAGGACATGTGGAAAGGTAGAAAAGAGCTCAGTATGTTCGAGAAACTGAAATAAGACCAGTGCAGCTTTAGGGCAGTGAGCAGGAAGTGGCCAAGAATGAGGTGGAATTCACAGGGGATTGAAGCCATTGTAAACAATGTGGATTTCATGCTCTGGGCAGAATGCTGTACAAGGAGTTTAAACAGAGACAAGGAGTTGGGCTTTGGCAACTCTGGCTTTCCCTCGCCCCTCTCTAGAGTGTTTATTTCCCTGTACGCACCTCTCGCGAGCCTCAGTCCCCCTCCTCAGATCCCTCAATTCCTAAAGTAACTTTCAGTAGTAAGATGCAAAGGCCAGAAGACATTCCCAGGAGTTTGCACTGTAATGGTAGTCAAAAACCTTCAGATAAGGGTGGATTATCAGATTACAAAATGATAGGCATTGGCCAGGAGGTAGAGAATTGGTGAAAAATTCTTGAATCATGGACTGTTCTTCCAACTGGGATCACACACCTCACAAGGGGTCAGATCGGTCTTAAAGGAAGTCAGGCAAGGATGTGGTGCTCCCTTTCCTGACGGGGGGGACCATGGCAGGATTCTAATCCTGGGGTCTCAATAATGGAAGGGATCCTGATGTTCCTCTGAGCCTTAGCCCGGATCACCTGGGCACTTCTGGAGGGCAGGCTCACACCATCCCCTTCATTTTAATCAGATTCGAGTAATTGGCTTCTCATGCTTTCGGTCTCTTCGTCACCTTCTGAGAGGGGCTAATGAACGGAGAAAGAGCCAGTGGGGCCCAGGTAATCCACAAACTAGACATCTGGTCTTGGTGTCCTCGGAAGCGGTCTATGTTCCATTTCCGGGCCAGATACACCTAAGCCTTGAATAGCTGAACTGAAATTCATGGCATTATCTCCCTTAGTCTTATTATGCAGGGTTTTTCCTAATAGACCTTCAAATCCCTCCAAATCTTTGACATCTTGTCATGCAGCTGCTGCAATAGATCTTCTAAATTATGAAAAATTTTAGTGCAATAAAGCAGCCACCTGAGGCCTGAAGACTGTCAAGTACGATCTGCTGGATCTCAGATACCCCAGGTGTATCTCTTTCTCTCGCACACCCCCTCATTGCCTCTTCAAAACACCAGCCTCGCCTTGGCACCCGTGGGACTCTTAAGTCACCTGTGCTCGGCAATGACTGACCCATTTCCTGCCCCAGCCTAAACAGGGCGACAATGGTGATGTTCCATTTGCTCTGTGAAAAGTTAAATGTCACCCTCTGATGTGTACTTGCTGTGAAGTTTCCTAGCCAGGGTACGTGGGGAAACTTTTCTCCATCAGAGTCCTCCTTCCCCCCCTCCACCCCGTTCTGTGTGCAAACAGTCCCTTCTTGTGATTGCACGTTTCTGCCCCCACATTCTTTCAGGTGTAGAGTTTCTTATTGTCTTACTAACAAAAACAGAGACAATATTTACCCAGGACTTACTGAGTCAGACACTCTTCTAAGCACATTTGGGTAGGTTAGCTCTTTTAAGCCTCACAACAAGCATTTGAAGTGTTTGCAGTCATGAACCCTATTTTACAAACAAGGCAACCGAGGTACTGAGAGGTTAAGGACCCTGTCCAGGTAGTGAGTGAGAGACAGAACCTGTGTTCTTAACCATGGGGCTTTTCCTTCTTGGCCTCGTTCCCCCCCTCCCCCCCCCCCCCATCTATCTTCTGTGCAACTATATTCAACCAACACCTATTACTCTGTGGCAAGGACCGCATCAGACACTTGGGATTTGGGGATGAATACATTAAAGAAACCCTTGCCTACAGTGTAAAAGAGACAGGCAGGCACACAATTGACTAGCGTGCCGAGTGGGGAAGGGGAGGCCTAGACACGGGGCCGTAGGACTTTGAAGGGCAAGTCGGAGCCTGTGATACCTCATCCGGAACATCGAAGCGGGTGTAGGGGATAATGCTCTAACCCATAAGCCTCTCTTCCACGGTGGATCATCATTTCCTTCGGTCTCTTCAATTTTTGAGATTTCAATTTTGCCTTCTGCCCCAGGAGAGCAGGTTTTGAACTTAGCCGTGTGTTAAAAATCACTCGTTGTGGCCACAGCTGGCTGATTCTCCTCGTGGCTACGTGGTTGACCCACTTTTCAGCCCCCCTCACTATCAGAGGGGGTGTGTGTGCCTGAGTCTGGCCCAGGGAATGGTGGGGAGAGCACCGTCAGTCACCTCCTAGCCTGGATCATAAAACCTCCCTCGAAACTCTTCCCCCTCCTCTCTCCCAGAATCCAGTGGCAGACTCTGGGGCTAGTCCAAAGTACATGTGGGTTTGAGGGTTTGAGAATCACTAGCCCAATACGTTTGTTTTAATCGCCACCTCATTACCCTCGAGGTTTCCTGGGAGTGGGAGGGAGGAGGGTAGGGACGGCTTACAAATGCAGACTGTTATTTCCTTCCATTCCCGTTTATCTTAGAAAATCCTCCCTCAGCCAGTGTTTGCTGTTGGATTTACCCGTAAGCAGGTGAGAACTGTGGGTGTCTGACCGACCCCAACATGCCCTGGAACCGTCAGAAAAATAAGTCTTTTCTTCTCCCTTAGGACCAGAGTCATGTACTAAGGGCAGAGAGGCTGAAAGTTGACCCCACCCACAATATCATATAGATGACTTACTTTGATAGAATTCCACTAAGTGCTTACATAGATGTATACAGCATTTGAGCATCTAGCATATTCCAAGCACTATGCCAAGCACTCTACAGACAGTAGCTCTTTCAATTCCAACAACAGCTCTAGGAGGCAGCCATTATGATTACCTTGTACAGATGAATCTAAGGCACAGAAGTGAAATGATTTGCCCAGGGTCACACAGCAAAGGGGAAGTTGAGCCAGGACTACTGAAAGGCCATCTGACGCCCTCCACAGGACTAACCTCACATAGAGGGCCTTGAGTGGCTGCCCCAGGCCCCCATTCCACTGCTCCCCACTCTCTCAGTTCCCTTTCATTCCAGACTGGACTTCACTCCCTCTGCTCACTGCTCTCTTCCTATGATTAAAATTTAGTCAATTTGAACCAAGTCCCTGGATCTGATGAGTCTCCCTAGTTTTCTACACACAGTTTGAGATTTCTCTGGCACCATGGCAACCAGATTCTGGGAGGAAGCAGGATCCCCGGACGGAGGTAGGGAAATGCAGGAATTAAGCAAAAATGCTACGAGGATTCACAGTACTGGTAAGTGGTTCCCTCAGACGACACCCACCCTGTGCCCAAGTTCCCACAAGCCTGCCCTTCCTCATCCAGGGCCATTTCGCCACTAAGTACTTTCAAGAGGTGACAGAAATGTTGGAGACGGAAGGAAGGAAGGAAGGAAGGAAGGAAGGAAGGAAGGAAGGAAGGAAGGAAGAAAATAGCAACATTGAAACTAATGAAAGTTTGATTAAATGCCTGCCAAAGTATCACGCTAAACCTCATGAAGAGTTAAATTTGGAATTCATAAAACATTCATGAGGCTTAAAACCCGTAAGGCTTGCTTTTCTGACTTTGCAAAGATTTTCTACTTTGCATAATGATTGTAGAGAAGTCAAGACCAGTTGTAAATTAGAGGTAGTCCTTGTAGGCGACTGGTCTCAAAAGTAGAATTAGAAAAGTTGTATCATACGTTTTACAGCCAAGATAATAATTTGTTCAAATTGGCCAAATGTTGGCTACATGAGATGTGGCTGCTAATAGGTTTAATGGGATGTGGGGTGGAGCCTCCAAAAGAAAGAATCCCTTAAAATCCTACCGCCTTCCCAAACCTTGAGAAAGCTCAGTGGAGGCAAAAAACAGGGTACAAGAGAGAAAGCACGGCCCTTGGTGGGGGCATTCTCCGCTGTGAGGGGAGAGGCCCAGGAGGGGAAACTGTTCTTGAATGAAATGTAGCTTTTACCCAGCCAGCCCATCTCAGGAAAGAGGGACTGTTTGAATGCGTCCAATAGATTCCAGCTGCCCTGACTGGGAACAAGCCAAGAAAAGCCTGCGCCCCATTTTCCCTTCACTGTAGGAAGGAGATTGGGAGGCTTTTGTTTTTAAAAGTCGGGGAGTGAGAGGGGCTGCGAAGTTCCTGTGTTTTTCTTTCCCCTCAGCGACTGCGGAGAGCATCTTCCTTATCATTCAGGGCTGGCCCAAGAGCGCATTTTAACTGGGAGGCATCGCAAATTCACATCTGTTTTCTTATCAAAGTCCTGGACGGGAGGGAGAACCAGCAGCTGTCTCCCTCACATCAAGCCCAGTGCAGGGAGAGCCCTGCGGTTCTGTGATAAAAGAGAGCAGCAGTTAATCAGGGAGCTGCCTTTGCCTTTGTCTCGACTGCCAGCCTCCCTTGAGGACTGGCAGAGGCCTAAGAGGCTCCTGGGTTCTAGGGTGCAAGCCCTTGACATGGCAAAGTCTCAGGACCTTGGTCTTTACCTGAAAATGAGCATCTAATTTCCTTCCACCTTTTCTTATCCGAGAAACCAAACCGCGGGCTGGAATGGGATCACGGATAGGAAATTGCCTGAAGAGGTTTAACGCTTCGCTATTTAAAATGTGGCCCTCAGACGAGCTGCCTCAGAATCACCTGAGAGCTTGTTAGAAATGCAGGCTCTTCGGCCCCGCCCCAGACCTCCCAAAGAAGAATCTGCCTTTTAACAAGATCCCAGGCGACTTGTTTGCACATGACAGTTTGAGAAGCCTGGATTTAAAAAAAACTCTGCAAATCCTACCTTGTGAGGGAATGACTTGTTGAATGTCTCCTGCTAGCTCCAGGAAAATCAGGTCCCAAGCTGGCTTGTTTACCCCCCCGCACCCCACTTTTTAGCTCCGTGCCCGGCATTCAGTAGGCACTCAATATTTGTTGATTTCACTAACAAACCTTATGTCCTGTAAGCCTTCTTTGTGACTCCAGAGGATGGTAGGAAAAGACGGGATATCAAAGTTATGAAACATGTAATCCACCTGGCAGGTGGTACCCAGCCTTTGGACGCTAGTACAACGCCCAGGACAGTGGGCAGCTCTCAGACCTTAGGTGCGGCAAGATCACCTGGAGGCCTTTTTAAAACGGATGCTGAGCGGTCCCCCACCCCCACCGTTTTTAATTCACTAGGTCTGGGATGGGATGGAGAATTTGCATTTCTAACAAGCTCCAGGTGAGGATGCTGCTGGTCCAGTGACCCCCCCACCTTGAGAACATGGCCCAGTATGTTGATGTTGCCTCAGTGCCTTCATATTTTAAATGCAGAAAACAGAAGCATTCACAGTGACAAAAATATCAAATTGGCAGGAGAGCATTTTCAGACTGAGGGATGGGGCTGCTATTTCAGGCTCTGGCTCCTTTTCAGGCAGTGGGGCGGCCTGGGAAGGGGCCAGGACAGCGGTACCAACGGCCAGGAGCTAAGTGGCACTGGTGGCCGCAAGGTTATAATTTGGGACCCAAAGACATGGTTCCCGGCCCTGGTTGTGCGTCAGCGTCACTTGCGTAACTCTTAAAGGGCTACAGTTTTCTTCCTGAATCACCAGGGATGGGACTCGGGCATCTCAATGTGTTAGGTCCTGGAGAGTTATTTGCTACCGAACAGTAGCAGCAGTAACAGCCATGTCCTCTATGCCGGGCCGCGGGTCAAGTGCTTTACATCTATCAGCTCATAAAATTGTCACAATAGCCCAAGAAGAAAGCATCTTTGTTGGGCTGCTGCTGAACACATCACTGCAAACTTAGTAGCTAAATAAAGCAAACGTATTACCTTACGGTTTTGAAGGTTCCAAGGCTGACGCCGGGCTCACTGGGCTGAAATCAAAGGGGCAAGCAGGGCTACATTCCTTTCTGGGGCTCGAGGGGAGAAGCCGTTTCTGCGCCCTGCCCAGCTCCTGGGGGCTGCTCACATCCCTTGGTTCATGGCCCCTTCCTCTAGCCTCAAAGCCCACCACATAACACCCCCATGTATCTCTTCAGCAGCCCCCTCTCTCTTCTGCTTCCCTCTCCCACTTTTAAAGACCCTTTGATTACACTGGGTCCACCTGGATTATTTGGGACACTCTTCCTATTTCCAGGTCCGCTGATTAACAACCTTAATCCCATCTGCAGTTTGAACTTCCCTTTGCCATAATCTAACGTATTTCCAGGTCCCAGGGACCAGGATGCCAGCGTCTTTGGGGGGCCATTAATCTGCCTGCCACAGGAAGCATTCCTATTTCCCCCCATTTTGGAGATGAGAACGTTTAGATTGGTGAGCTTAAGGCATCCTCTCGAGGTCGAGGTCGCACAACTGGAAACCGCTGTGTTAGCTGGGCTTTGCCCCCAAAGCAAAGCCTAACACAAAAACCTAAAGGAAATCCTTTACTGAGGGGTGAGGTCCAGTGAGCAAGTGACACGCAGAGCAAAGCAGGGAAGGAGGGAGAGTTGCAGAGATGTGCTATCCCGTTGGCCATTGCCTGAGGACAGACCGGGGCGGGGGGGGGGGGGGGGGGGGTGGTTAGAAGGGGGAATGTGCCAGGGTGTGTGTGCGGAGCACCAAGCGGGCCCCTGTGCTCTCCCTCGTTGTGGTCTCAGAAGCCCTGGTTGAGGTGCTGTCAGGCTGCACCTGTGTGAGGCTGCGAGCCTGAAGAAAGGCATGAGGGCTGCATATTAAACCCAGAACGCTCTCTGACCCTGCACACCTGACGTCACTTGTCACCACAAGTAACGCTGGCCCACCTGCAGTCATGTAAATTCCATTCATCTGATAGCTCTGAACTCCCCGAGGGGGCTGCCTCCCATCTGGAGGACACTCTTGACACTCAAGAGAATCACTCCTTTCAGGAACACTCAGTGCCTGGAAGCTTCTCATGCAGACCTGTGCACGGGAGCGTTTCCCTGGGACTACAATCTCCACCCTCCCTGGACTTGCCCATCCCTGTGGACAGTGGTGGGAGACGGGGAGGGAGCCCGCCCGTCTGAGTGTTCCCTGTGGTCAAACCACACCCATAGCTTCATAAATAGGCCCAACTGCTTTGGAGGGTGATGCAGAGACAATGATCAAAAACCACTGAAAACATAAACCTCTTCTGATTTTCTAGGGTGTTTATCCTGTAGAAATAACGGAAGGATATCCACAAAAGCTACAAGGTTGCTCATCTCGGTGTCGTTTACAACAGGAGACTATCAGGAACACCTTCCGTGTCCGTGCAGTCATGAACTGCCATCAGCTGAGCATCACTCTCTTGTAGGGTATAGATTGATTCCATTCAGAATAAAACCTATGATTCTCTCCTTCTGCCACACGGCTGGACTGGATGGATTCACCCTCATTGGCTCCCCTGAGTAAACTCCCACTTTTGTCTTTGTGTCCTCAGCCAGATTTGTCTCTGAGCTCGGACCCAGCCATTCATTTGCCTTCTTGGGATTTCCGCAAGACCATTTAGAAGTGCTCCCAAACTCCACATGCCCCCAAATCAAGGCTGCATACTCTCCGGCCCCAACTTGCCCCTCTGAGCCATTCTTGAAGCTACTCTTTCTTATGGAGGCCCCGGACACCCTCTCCCCACCTGCCATCATCCCTTCACTCAGTCCTGTTGATTGTACCTCCAGATTCCTCACTTGGACTGTGCAGGGTCTCCATTCAGAAGACTAAAAATACCTACCTCTTTCCCCCCCCCTCAGGACCTATACACAAGCTGTTCCCTCTGCCAGAAAAGTCCCCAGCCCTGCCCCTCTGCCTGTGAACTTCCTCCCATCCTCATGTCCCATCCCAGCAGTCACTTCTTCAGAGAGCTCCTCTCAGGCCCTCAGCTGAAAGCAGCCCCTTTGTTATTCTGTGCCAGTGCACCCGTTCCATTCCTAGTGCCATCTACATGGACAGAGAGAGCCATGGTGTGTCCACCACGGCCTCGGCTCAGACAGAAATTCCGGTTAGTTCTATTCAATTCCTCCTACTGCCCCATCTCCACAGAGGTGTTCAAGTCTCTTCCTTTGGTTTGGAGGGACTTGCGAGTGCCTGGGACTCTTGACAAGGTGGAGAGTTGTGTGTGTGTTGGGGGAAGGGGGCACACTCAAGACCAGTTCGGCCATGCCCCTTCCCTGATCCTCGCCACAGAAGGCGCCCCTTCTTCTCCTAGTCTGAACCCTCCCCTACCTCGCCCTCTGCTGCCCACCTCCCCTGTTCTCGTCATTATGCTGTCTTCTTACTCTCCTTTTACTGGGCCCTTCCCTGGAAGAGGAAACACAGACCCTGCAGGCTGCACGCGTTCAAGAATCTTCCTGCCGGCACCCGGGGTGCTATCTCCTTTTGCTGTTGTTTCCGCTTTAGTGCATGCTGACCGGGTGTACCTGTGAGAAGGAGATGGAATAGAAATACACAGAAAACACCCAGGTGAGCGCTTGCCATACAACCCGTGTCTTTTTATTTGAGTTTATTGGTTTATCATTTGACATCTGGTTCTGGGTTGAACAGTGCCCTCCAGCCCCCCAGTTCATGTCCACCTGGAACCTCAGAATGTAGCCTTTTTTGGGGGGGAAATAGTGTCTTTAAAGAAGTAATTAGTCAAGATGAAACCGCACTGGTTTAGAATGGGCTCTAAATCCAGCGTGACCGTTGTCTTTAATGGAAGGATGAAGTTCGGACACAGACACACAGACACGCAGGGGAGAAGGCCACGTGAAGACAGAGGCAGAGACCGGCGTGAGGCAGCCACGTGCCAAAGAATGCCACGGACCACCCATAGCCACCAGAAGCTGAAAGAGACAAGGAAGGATTCTTCCCTGGAACCTTTGGGAGGAGCACAGCCCTGCCAACAGCTTGATTTTGGACTCCTGGCCTCCAGAACTGGGAGACAATAAAGTTCTGTTGTTTGAAGCCACCCAGTCTGCGGGATGTTGTTAGAGCAGCCACAGGAAACTAACACACACCCAACAAGACTCTGAGGCCCTAGCGGGCAGGGGCCACATCGAATTTGTTCACTATTGACTCCCTAGCGTCTAGCACCATGTCTGGTGCATAAATGGTCCTACATACACTCTTGGGGAAGAACAAGGACCGCGGTGATTCGCTTGGTCCCACGGAGAAAAAGAGCAGCCAGAGAGCGAGAAATGGAGCTTGGCCCTTCCTTCCCAATCTCATTCTCGGATGCTGAAATGACTATTTTTGGTGAACGCGAATCACAGCTGTGGCCAGTGTCTTCAGTCCAAGGCCGCAGATGCGTGTGCCGAGCCAGGGTTACAGTCACAAGAGTTTATTTTTAAAGTAACCACGCCTGACCTTCTGGCTCGGAGGCCTGTAGACTCAGACTTTCCTGAGGGCCACCCCAGCGTGGCCAGGTCTCCCGGGCAGAGAAAAGCCACAGGTTTCGAAATGAAGGAGGCCCTGAACCTTCCACTCCACCAGCTAAGGAATAGCACCCTCTCCCATCTGTCGCCTACACGCTGACCGCTTTCTGGCGAGTTTGACACCCACAAATCACAATCTGTTGCTCTTGGCTCTCTCCAGTTTCTCAAATTAAATGGTAAGTGTGAGCCTGCTATGTAGCCCACGGGGGGTGCGGCTGGTGGAGCCAAATGCTCTCCCACAGAGGTGGGAAGCTCCCTCTCCACCTTTGGTCTTCCCTGAGAAAAGACACGAAGACACTTCTAAACCGCTGGATTTTTTTTTTTCCCTGTTAATCGAGCCATAAGTAAGCAGCAATCAGCCGTCCATGGGTACAACATAATTTGCCAAAGATGGGGATTCTCCTTTACCTCAGAGGTTTACCTGGGATTTAGGTTAAGAACACATTTCTTAAAGGTTCAACCAGAGTTAGGGAAAAAAAAAAAAAAAGAAAAAAGAAGGAAAATACTAGTAACCTAGTGAGACCCAGGGTACTTTTTTTGTTTTTCATTTTCTCAAATTGTGTTTTTCTTATTTAGTCTTTACATCAATAAAGAATGACACCCTCACAGAAAGAAAGAAAGAAAGAAAGAAAGAAAGAAAGAAAGAAAGAAAGAAAAGAGAAAAGACAAGACAAGACAAGAAAAGAAAAGAAAAAAGGAACATGTTACCCATTTGTCCCCACGCCGGCCTTCCTTGGGCATCTGTGCCCACGGTGAGAACTGCCATACCCATTGCCTATTGAACAAATGAACTAAACACTCTGCACATCTGATTCTGAAAACATCAGGGGGCAATGTTGATATTTACTGTAGGTTTCTGAGGGAGGGAAGGAGAACGTTATATGTCACATGGCACAACTCTTCAAAATTGTCTTTAAACAGGTCTTTCTTGACCACGAAGTTTCATTCCTCATGATGCCGCCCCATGGCTCCCTCTCTGTCTTTATCTTCCTGGTCCTCTCCCTCTTTTTGTACGTGCAGCTACACAGGCTGTCCTGCCAGCGATCTCCTCTTTCCAGCCTCTTCTGATGTATCAGGGTCCTTCAGGTGGGTTCCTCCCTTAGTTTCTCTTATGCCAAGTAACTTGGCCTTCTCTTAGCCTCTCTGATTGTCCTCTCATCCCGTCACCCCACACAACCCCCATAGCTGAACTCGTTGCTCTAATAGGATGTCCCCTTTCCTGGAAAGCACGTGGTTTCCCCACGCCAGCCGAAATCTTTGGTGGATATAAACATCCATACTTTCTGTTGACATCTACAATCCCTGGGTGTTCTGGGCTGGTGCCATTTCATTCTCCCCATTTTCTGTGAGGTTAGAGGGCTAGAGCATTTGCAGTAGAGAGGGGTAGGAGATGGGTAGATTGCAGTTCCAATTTCATAAAAGGACCGAGGATTTGTGAGAACCGGTATGAGCTCACCCCTGTGGAGACGCACCGGGCATAACCACTGCCCTTGAGGAGTTCATCATGTGACTTGGAGAATTGTATATGAGACAATCGTAGAGCAAGCTGACAGTGACATGTACTAAGTGCCCTGAGAGTTCAGAAGGGCAGGCGGGTACATACTGGAGAAGTCTTCAGGAATTTTCTTTAAAAAAAAAAATTTTTTTTTTTTAACGTTTATTTATTATTGAGAGACAGAGAGAGACAGAGCATGAGCATGGGAGGGGCAAGAGAGAGGGAGACACAGAATCCAAAGCAGGCTCCAGGCTCCGAGCTGTCAGCACAGACCCTGACACGGGGCTGAAACTCACGGACGGTGAGATCATGACCTGAGCTGAAGTCGGACGCTTAACCAACTGAGCCACCCAGGTGCCCTGAGAAGTCTTCAGGAATTTCTAAGCCTGGACCTAGAAGATGGGCTGAGTCCAACCAGGTGAGGGGTGGGGGGAGGGAGAAGCTATACCATTCAGGAGAATTAGTGTGAACAAAGACTTGGGGGTGGATATGAAACATGCTGGAAGACAGAAAGGAGGGCCACCTTAGCGAGTGATGGATTTCCCCAAGCACACACTTAAACCAGTCTTATTACTTTAAAATTGAACCTGAACTATATCCCTCCTGGAATTTCTCCCATTAAAAAAATTTTTTTTGTCATATTTATTTTTGAGAGGGGGGTCAGAGAGAGAGGGAGACACAGAATCAGAATCAGGCTCCAGGCTCTGAGCTGTCAGCACAGAGCCCGATGTGGGGCTTGAACTCACGAACCTGGAGATCATGACCTGAGCCAAAGTTGGACACTTGACCGACTGAGCCACCCAGGTGCCCCTCTCCCATTCTTAATTGTAAGGAGGCCTGCGGTCTGGTGCACAGGCAGGCAATCCTCCACTTACCAAGGACTGAGGTTCCAAGGACTGTTATTTAGGTTTGTTGATTGGATCTGGACATATGCATTTTTCCACAAAAACCAAGGTATACATGGGAATTAGCATAGGTGTAGTAAGACTAAAATACGTGTGTGTTGGGGCGCCTGGGTGGCTCAGTCAGTTAAGCGTCTGACTTCAGCTCAGGTCATGATCTCATGGTTGGTGTGTTTGAGCCCCACGACGGGCTCTGTGCTGACAGCTCAGAGCCTGGAGCCTGCTTCAGATTCTTTGTCTCCCTCTCTCTCTCTCCCCCTCCCCCACTCGTGTCCTGTCTCTCTCTCTCTCTCTCTCTCAAAAACATTACAAAAAAAAAAGAAGATGTGTGTGTTGGCACATGTATTACTTTAACATGGTTATTACAGTACATACACTGTAAGCAAGTGAGAAATTTTGTGAAAAATTCGTACTTTTCCAATGAGTTATTTTTAAAATTTACAGAAATGTCATGTTTTTACAATATTCCATAGAAAGTCGGTGAGAAATGACCTCAGGATGTCACCCTGAGAGTTTGGCCGCTTGACTACCCTAGAGGTTCTAATGGTGACCCCGAGCCCTGCCTGCCCCAGGGTCCAACCAGAAGCACGAGGCACCTAAATGACACCTAAATGTCTTTAGGGCATGGGAACTTTGCTGAGCTCCAGGTAGCCTTCAAGGAGAGGTGGCCAATCAGGGGATCTGGCACCACCTCTGACCCAAGTGGGAGAGAATATGCAAAGGCTGGCAGGTGGCTTGGATACATTTCAAAGAGTTTAGCTAATGCCCTGCAGGACACCAGGCACTGCCTGCTAAGTTTAGAAGCAGCATCTAATCCTCCAGAGAAGGGTCTAGAAAAGCTTGGTTTGGTGTTAGGCTCCACAGGGATGATTGAGATCCACAAGAAGCCCAGTCTTGTGAGCTGGGCCAGTGTGGCCGGAATCGAGAATGGTATAATTTGAATGGTTCATAATGTAGCCAAGAATCTTCCTTTCTTCCCCAACCATACCCCCTACCCCCACCACCTTTCTTTTCTTCATTCTCTCATTCATTCATACTAGTGCCAAGCCATTTCTTAGGTGACAAGGACACTGTGATGGATACAATTCCTACCCTATGGAAATTATATTTTATGGTGGAGGGGGGAATAGACACATAATTATGGTTAAATTCATACTGATATAATTATAATTATGGATAATGTTCCAAAGAGGTACAGCATTTAATGGCATTAAGAGGGAACCTAACCAGGTCTGGTGGGGTATACTGAGTGCTTAGCAAGGCTTCCCTGGGAAGCCTTCCGTGGCATCCAAGCTGAGACCTGACAGACGAGAAGTCAGCCAGGCAAAAGAGAAGATAAGAATAAGAATAGGAATAGGAAGAGTATTCTAGACAGAGAGAAGCACCAGTGCTATGTCACTAAGGCAGGAAGGAGAATGGAATGTTCTGGGAACTTGCTGGAGAGAGTGAGCAAGAGGGATGGAGGGTGAGACAGCGGGAGCAGATCACTGGGCACAAGTCCGGGGTGCTCACAGTGGGCTAGGTGACTAATGCCTCTGAGTGGAGCTGAGTCTCTGGGTATTTTTAATGGTGATAATAATTATAATAATAGCTAGCTCTTAGAAAGCACTTTCTATGTGCTACATGCTTTCTATGCCTCATGTTATTCAATACTCACAATCCCCCTAAGGTTTTGTATAGTTATCTTTCCATTTTACACATAAGGAAAACAAGGAATAGAGAAATAAATCAATGTATCTAAGGCCATGCAGCCAACAAGTGCAGGAACTCAAACTTGATCGACGGCCTGATTCCAGAACTCTTGTTCTGAAAACTTTCCCCCCACTGCCTTTTGGCATCAGCGACTCTTGCTGAGGAGGGGCCAGGGAGGCTATCTCCAGCGCTGTAGCTCCTGAGCCCTGAGAAGGGGAGAGGGGGCTGCTGGTGGCTCTGTCTGTGGTAGAGAATTGCTGGGGAGAACTCCACTGGTGGAGGTGGTAGGACCTATCTATGAATCATTTGTAAGGGGAGGATTAGTCAGAGACTGGCTGTGTTGTTGCGGAAGTTGTGGGCAGGGTGTGTAGTCAACATGAGGCCGTGAGGGCTGGAGTTTTTCTTAATGGTGACATTGTGAACCAGGGAAGGTGAGTCAACTTTTGGGGGTGACTTTTAAGTGCAAAAGCATCTTATCCAAGGCTGGCAGGTGAACTTAGAGGATTGTTGGAAGAAAGGTACACCTTAGAGAACTTAGGATGTCCTTGACCAGATACACCCAAAGCCAGGCTGTCTCACCAGCTGAAGGAGCCCTGCACTCCATTTTGCAGGCTGCTCACGCAATCACTGAGCAGCACCTGGAGACAATTTAAAATTAGTTGGGTAAGGAATTTATCACAAAAACAACTCAGGGACTTCCTGGCAGGTCTTTATGCCTGTGATTCAGTGAGAACTCTCAAGGTCCCTGAGCGCAGGGGAGTTGGAAAAAACTTAAAACTGGTTTTGGTGAGGTCGCCTGGGTGGCTCAGTTGGTTAAGCGACTGACTCTTGATTTCAACTTGGGTCATGATCTCACGGTTCATGAGTTTGAGCCCCCCATTGGGCTCTGTGCTGATGGCATGGAGCCTGCTTGGAATTCTCCCTCTCTCTCTCTCTCTCCCTCTCTCCCTCTCTCTCTCTCTCTCTCTCTCTCCCTCTCTGTGTCTCTCCCCCACTCTCTTTCTCTCAAAAGAAATAAACTTAAAAAAAAAAAACAACAAACCCTGGCTTTGGTGAGATAGACATCAAAATGGCAAAAACAAGAACCATGGTAGAATTTAAGAGAAGCAAAATAACTACTCCTCTTGGGGCTAACACTCCTATCCTAACTATGGCCCTGCTAGTATGTTTCCCTATAATTTTCAAGTGCCTGACAATGTGGATGAGATGCTTCCCACTTCGGTTTGACCTTAATATTCGTGATCCAGGTATAATAGCTATTCCAACAGCAAAAGGTAACGGTCATGGAATGTTGGACCTGTGAGGGACATCCATTTATTCCTGCAACCAAAATTTCCAAGAATGTATTCGCACCTGGCATTTCTTCAGGCATATTACATGTCATCTCTAATGGTCCTTAGACTAGTCCAGTCCTTATAGTTAAGATTAGGAAGTCCTCATTACTAACTGTATGATATACTTGAAAGTTGCTAAGAGAGTATATCCTAAATGTTCTAACCACAAAAAAGAAACAGTAATTACCTGAAATTACAGAGGTGTTAACTAACATGATGGGGGTAATAATTTTTACAATATTAAAAAAGTTTTTACAATATAAAAAAAGAAGTCATCTTGCCCAAGGTCCACCCACAGTTGTTAGCAGCTATTTCTGTGGCTGGCAACCGTTAGGGTCCCCTTTTTTCTTTTTGGGATCATCAGTTCCGCAAGGTCTGAGTATAGAATATTGTAAAAGAAACCTCTGAGCTTCCAGGAAGCTCTCCAGTAAGTTATGCAGCTGGAATCTCAGCTGGAGGAGGCATTGTGGTATGAGAGGTAGTCTGGTTTCCCCTAGTGCAAATCCACTTCCCAGGTCTGACCGCAGGCAAGGTCCATAACCTCTCCTTGAGCCTAGGTTTCCTTGCCTTAACAACAGAAACAATTCAATCTTCCTCCATGCATTGCTGTGAGGATTAAATGAAACGATAAACAATGAGATTGAGGGCAAGTATTAATTATCTTAGATAGAATTTTTGGTACATTGCAAATTTCCCCCAACACACAGATGTTTTTTTAATTAAAAAAAAAGTAAGGAGATTAGCATATCTACAGCTTTTACTCCTACGTCTGGCACATAGGAAGCCACCACGAACATTGAAAATTAATTGTCCACAAAAGGCCCCCCTAGGCTGTAGTCATGCCTGAACAAGTCCGGGGGACTGGCAGGGCAATCCACTCTGGCTGCATATTCACAAGGGTTAGAGGCTACTCCTGGGAGAGAATTCGTGCTAAAGTTAGATAATTGAAGTTCCCAAGTTAGATCAAGGCCAGTAGATCAAAGCTTGATGAGACAGGTATTTTCAAGCACAGCCCTGTGTTTATTACATAGACTGACTCCCTCCTTTCCACCAGGGACCCCTATTGCAGTGCCCATGGTCTCCTGAGTTCCAGGGGAGGGAGTGACAAAACTAAACAAAATTTTCTAAAATCTTTGCTAGACTTTGAGAACATATTAGGCAGTTATATTTGTAAATTTTGTATTAATTTGATATATTAATATTAATTTGATTAATTAATTAATTAATTAATTAATTTAATTAATTAATTAAAAAATTAATTTGATTAATTTGTATTAATTTGAAATATACAAAATTAATCAAAATTTGTATATTTTGACCTACCACACACAGGGAAACAAGGGGGACTCCTCCTTCCCTCAGCCTCCATGCATCCCTGGGTGTCTGCTGGAGACTGGGTTGCTGAGTACTAGGAACTGAGTCAAAGCCTTGGTGCAGTAGCCTATGAGGCGGACTTTAGGGAGAGAAGAAGAGGAAAACATCGGCCATGTGGTACCTGAGGGGATTACCTAGGCACACGTGGGACATTTTTCTAGAGATATCAGATCTATTTAGAAAAAATGAAGACCTCAGAGTGTTACTGAATGGTCACCTGAGTCATGACGTTGGGGGCTGGGTCTCCTGAGGGGGTGAAACCTGCCCTGTTGGTTGGTGGGTAAGTAAGTGGACCTGTTTTGTTTTCCTCTATTGGGTTTTCCTTGTGGCCTTGCTCCATCAACACTATCTTTATAAAATGCTGACAAGGCAATGCTTTAGGAGACTGCGCCCAAGGAGAGAAAAAGATCTACTTCTTCTACCGCAGCTATACTTTTTATAATTTATTTTTTAAAATCTTGGTAAAATGTCTATGCATATGTATATGTGTGTGTATATATTTGTGTATGTATATATACAAATAACATAACATATGTATATATATTAGTGTCCAAATTCAGTGACATTAAATCATAACGATTTCCCCTGAGAGTTTTATAGTTTTAGTTCCTAAGTGTAGGTCTCCCATCCATTTTGAGTTAATTTTTGTATATGGTATAAGGTGAGGGTCCAACTTTTTTGTGTGTTGAGTTTGTACCCTGCCAAACTTTGCCAAATCTGTTTATTAGCTCTAATAGCTTTCTTTCTTGTGGATTCTTTGAAATTTTCTCTATATAGGATCATGTCATCTGCAAATAGAGACAGTTTTAACTCTTGGTTTCCTAATTTGGATGTCTTATTTCTTTTTTTGCCTAGTTCTGGCTAGAACTTCTAGTACAATGTTGAATAGCAAGCAGTTAAAGCAGACCTCCTTGTCTTGTTCCTGATCTTAGGGAGAACTCTTTCAGTTATTATTGGCTATGTTGTTAGCTGTGGGCTTTTCATAAATGCCCTTTATCATGTTGATAACTTTACTTTTCATCTGAGAATATCTTAATTTTACCTCATTCTTTTGAAAGGCAGTTTTGCTCGATATAGAATCCTTACTTGACAGTTTTTTTTTTCCTTTCAGCACTTTAAATATATCATCCCACTGCCTTCTGTTCTCTATGTTTTCTGAGGAGAAACCAACTATTTATCTTATTGAGAGTCCCTTGTGTATAAGTCACTTCTGCTGCTTTTGGGATTCTTTTTCTCTTAGGTATGTAGATTCATGTCTTTTTTTTAAATTTTTTTCTAAAGTTTATTTATTTATTTTGGGGGGGGGGTGGCAGAGAGAGAGAGGGAGAGAGAGAACCCCAAGCAGGCTCAACACTGTCAGCATGGAGCCTGATGTGGGGCTTGAACTCATGAACTGTGAGATCATGATTTGAGCTGAAATCAAGAGTCGGACACTTAACTGATTGAGCCATCCAGGCACCATTTGGGAATGTACAAAAATACTTTCTACTACTTTCTCTCACTCTTTCTGTTTGGGACTTCCATAAAACATGTGTTGGTCCACTTAATGGTGTCCCACAGATCTCTTAGGTTCTATTCACTTTTCATTTTTTTCTTTATGCTCCTCAGACTGGATACTTTCAATTCTCTTATCTTCAAGTTTGCTGATTCTTTCTTCTGCATCCTCAAATCTACTGTTGAAATTCTTTGGTGAATTTTTCATTTTAGTTATTGTATTTTTTAGGTCTAGAATAGCTTTTGGTTGCTTTTTACAATAGTCTCATTTTTAAATACATTGCTTTCCTGATTTCCTTTATTTCTATGTCCATTTTTTTCCTTCAGTTCTTTCAGCATATTAAGATAGTTGTTTTAAAATCTTTGCCTAGTGAGTCTGATGCCTGGACTTTCCCAGGGATGGTTTCTATCCACTTGTTTTGTTCCTTTGAATTAGCCAAACTTTCTTGGTCTTTTTTCACGTATACCTTGTGATTTTGTTGTTGTTGTTGTTGAAAAGTGGATGTTTGACCATTATGTCATGACTCTGAAAATCAGAATCTTCCCCTCCTCAAGATTTTCTGGGTTTTTTTGTTATTGTTTTATTTGGTTTGTTTTGTTGTTGTTGTTGTTGTTGTGTTTTTGTGTTTGTTTTGTTTTGTTTTGTTTTTACGAATCATTGAAGTCTATAATTGTCTGCTTGTTCAATGACTTTCCAAACTATTTTTTGCAAAGCTTATTCCTGGTTGTGTGTACGGTCACTGAAGTCCCCGTTCCAATTGCTTATGTTCAGCTAATGTTTGATAGAGATTTTGTTAAATGCTAAAAGCTAACATGAAACCAAACAAACAAAAGCTACCACAAGAAAGAAAGAAAGAAAGAAAGAAAGAAAGAAAGAAAGAAAGAAAAATACAAAAAGCAAACACTTATCCTAATTTTCATGGACTCCTGCTGGAGCACTTTAACACATAGACTTGCATTGAGGCTAGGGATTGGCACAAGGTAAAAGCTTAGGGTCTTCTCAAGCATTTTCTGAGCATGCATCTTGCCTTGAGCATGTACATGGCTTTCTAAACTCCTCTGCACATACAGGTGCCTTTGAATGTTCTAATTTCCCAAAGAACTTTCCCCAGCTTTCCCTCTGGGATTTTAGGCCATCTTTTGCATATTTGGACTGTAATCTTTTGCCTTAGGCTTCTGTGGGTTGTTCATTCACCTAGTAACATTCTCAAACTATGCCCACTGCTTTTCTGGCCTGAGTTCTGAGTTAGGAAAAACTAAGACAAGCATCTTTTGGTAACCTTCAGACAGGTTAGAATGGACATACACAATAATGTGTGAACAAGATGTGTGTTAGAACAGATATAAACAGTAATGTGTTAACACTGGGAACACAGGCTGCCACCTCTTCAAGACCACCTTCACATTGGGAAGGGAATGGGGCCAGGGCAAATAAAAATGCCACAGAAGTTTCCTATCATTGTCAAGTTGCCATTTCTTGATTCAGCATTTTGTTGGATGCTGTAAAACTTTGGCTGTTTTCTAGAGTTCTGACAATTTAGTTCTGAAAGTTTCAGCTTGTGTGTGTGTGTGTGGTGTATGTGTGTGTGTGTGTGTGTGTGTGTGTGTGTGTGTGTGTTTCTTTGGGGAAATAAGAAATTACAGCTACCCACTCCATCATTTTGCTGGCATCACTCCCAAGCTTTACTTTTGATAGTGACCTTATTTTTACCTCTACACTACCATGCCTGGGCAACTGGGTTACATACACAAAATTCACTTTGACCAAATTGTTGAGCTGGTGTATGATGCCTGTTTTTTGTAGAGTAAGTTGAAAATACCATGGGAAACAGGCCAGAATCACACACACACAAATCATTCTCTTTTATCTGTGCAGTATTGTAAATACTGTGTAAATAGCATCTATATCATGATCAAAGGGTTGCTAAAATTAGTTTTCACTTACTATTAATAGTAAAAGGACATTTTCTAAACTGTTGGCTTCAATGTTTAACCGTTCTAGTTTATCCCCATGATAAGTGCTGGCAAATGGGTTTAATCTTTTATAGTGGTGACAGCCTAATGCAATCAATGTGTGAAGGGTTGCAAAGCTATGTCCAGGCTCAGGGGACAAGAGTTCCATAATCAATTGGTGTTGCTTGTCAGGAGCACAGGAGGGAAGAGCATGTATATATTTCTGTGTAACAAATTACATCAAAACTTAGTGGCTTAAAATAGCAACAAATATTTAACTTCCAGTGAAATGGCAGAGTAGGAGGGAGATTTGTTTACCAATCTCAGAGCATGTGCTAGAAGGACAGGGATCACTGGGAAACTTCTCCCGGAACAAAGGAACAGGAGGGCACCATTTTCCTCCCCTTCCCCTAGCATAAACACACAGACATCTATGGAAACCAGCATTGTGCCTACAGTGTGCCCACCCCCACATATTCCTGCAGACACATATGCCTCTGCCAGCCAGGACTCAGCTCCAGGTCCCGTCCCACAGCAGACCCACCCAAACCTTGCTAACACCACGTGCCCTGCTGCCATGCCCTTTTGCAAATCTTCCCCCTCCAACCTAGCCTGCCTGAGTCCCTAACAGCTACAGGTCCCTTCCCACCAACAATGACCTTGCTGGCACCGTGAGCCCTTCTTGCAGTTCAGCACTACTGCATCTCTAACAAAGATCTGGTCTGTCTCAGCTTAAGTCCAAGGTGGCCCCAGACTGGCCCTAACAGCACAGGGACAAAACCCTGCCCACAATAGGCAAAGACAGCTATTATAAATGACTAGGCAGAAGTGGCACAGCCACAACATCTGGGTGTATGCAACATGCATAGGAGAAACCCTGAAGTGCCAGGTTCTGGTGAACAGGAAACATTGTACTGCAGGGCACTACAGGAACCTCTTCTTCATAAAGCCCCTCCTCTTAAGAGCAGGAGAGGTAGCTGATTTTCCTAATACATAGAAAGAGACACAGAGAGTTAGAAAAAATGAGGAGACAGAGGAATATGTCCCAAATGAAAGAACAGGACAAAATTGCAACAAGAGACCTAAATGCAACAGAGATAAAAAAAAAAAATACGTCTGATGAAGAATTTAAAGTAATGGTCATAAAGATACTCAATGGACTTTAGAAGAGAGTGGAGGTTGGGGCACCTGGGTGGCTCAGTCAGTTAAGCATCTGACTTTGGCTCAAGTCATGAAGTCATGGTTTGTGAGTTCAAGCCCCACATCAGCCTCTGTGCTGGCAGCTTAGATCCTGGAGCCTGCTTCAGATTCTGTGTCTCCCTCTCTCTCTCTGCCCCTTCCCCTGCTCATGCTCTGTCTCTCCCTCTCCCTCCTTTCTCTCTCAAAAATAAACATGAAAAAAATTTAAAAAAAAAGAAAATAGTGGGGGACCTCAGTGAGACCCTTAACAAAGAAATAGAAAACATAAAAAAGAACCAATCAGAGATGAATAACTCAATAATTGAAATTAAAAATACACTAGAAGGAATAAATTAAGTAGACTAGAGGAAGCAGAAGAATGGATCAGTGACCTGGAGGACAGAGTAATAGAAAGCAATCAAGCTGAATGAGAGAGAGAAAAAATAATAATAAATGCAAATAGATTAAGCAACACCATCAAGCGTAATAACATTCACATTACAGGGATCACAGAAGGGGGAGGAAAAGGGGAGCAGAAAATGTATTTGAATAAATAATGGCTGAAAATTTTCTGAATCTAAGGAAGGAAATCAGAAATCCAGACCCAGGAGGCACAAAGAGCCCCCTCCCCCCCAAGTAAGTCCACACCACGACACCTGGTAATTAAAATGGCAAAAACTTGTGATGAAGAGAGAATTTTAAAATCAGCCAGAGAAAAGAAAACAGTTACATACAAGGGAAAACCCATAGAGCTATCAGCTGATTTTTCAGCAGAAACTTTGCCAGCTAGAAGGGAGTGTCATGATATATTCAAAGTGCTGAAAGGGAAAAATCTGTACCCAAGAATACTCTATCCAGCAAGGCTATCATTCAGAATGTAATGAGAGATAAAGAGTTTCCCAGACAAACAAAAGTTAAAGTAATTCATGACCACTAAACCAGACTTACAAGAAATGTTAAAGGGGACTCGGAGTGGAAAGAAAAGTCCACAAGTAGGAGTAAGAAAAACAGGAAATACAAAAGCAGTAAAAATAGGTAGATCTATAATAATCAGTCATGGTATTCACAAAATAAAAGGATGTAAATTATGACACCATATACCTAAAACATGAAGGGAAGAGGAATAAGGAATGGGTTCAAACTTAAGTGACCATTAACTTAAAATAGACTGCTGTATGCATAAAATGCTATATTCATTTTATATGTATGTTATGTATATGTATATATAATATATATATCATATACATTTTATATGTATATACTTCATATGTATATATGTATATATTAATGTAACCACAGGTTAAAAAAAAACAGTAAAAAAAATGCAAAAAATAAAGAGAAAGGAATCCAAGTGACAAAACAAATGAACAAAGAAAAAAAGAGACAAAAACAAAAACAAAAACAAAAAACAGACTCTTAACTATAAGAACAAATTGATGGTTTTACCAGAGGGGAGGTGGGTGGGGGGATGGGTGAAACAGGTGTTGGGGATTAAAGACCACACTTACCATGAACACTGAGTAATGTATAGAATTGTTGAATCACTATATTGTACACCTGAAACAAATATAACAATGTAAGTTAACTAAACTAGGATTATAATAAACAAACAAACAACAACAAATATTTACTATCTTTCATAATTTCTATGGATCAGAAATTTGGGAGTAGTTTGATTGGATGGTTTGGGTTCAAGATCTCTTATGAGGTTGCAGTCAAGATGTCAGCTGGGATTACAATCATCTGAATGCTTGTCAGGCTGAAGGATCCATTTCTAAGAAAGCTTACTCACACAACTGACAAGTAGATGCAAGCTATTGGCACCAGGCTCATCTCCTCTTTTTCTGGGCCTCTCTAAATGGCCACGTAAGCGTCCTTACAACATGGTGGTTGACCTCCACCAAAGAAAGCAATCCCAGAGAGAGCCAGGCAGAAGCCATTGTTTTTATGACCTAAACTCGAAGCCACATAGCATCATTTCTGCCACACTGTATTCCTTTGAAGCAAGTCACTAGATCTGGCCCATACTCAAGAGGAAAGGAGTTAGGTTTTATCTTTTGAAGCAAGGCATGTCAAAGAATTTGTGGGCATATTTAAAAACCATCACATGGTGCTATGCCATGCTTCACTGACCTACCTGAGAATACTCACTGAACCCTCCCACAGTCTGAGCAACATAAAATGCTGACTTATTTTATGAAAAAATACTAATTAAATAATGTAGAGTCAAAGGTAAAGAATACACACATATTGTGTGTGTGTGTGTGTGTGTGTGTGTGTGTGTGTGTGATAGAAGAGGAAAAATGAGAGCTTCCTGGTTTCTTGGGGAATTAGTCAAAAACAGCTTAAGGGAACTCCAACCATATAACAACTCACTATCACAAGGAGTGCGACATCTAAAATCTATCTCTTAGGATATTGGCAGAGACCGGGGGCATGAAAGGGGTCTGATTTTGCCCCTCTCATTATCTTTTCCACAGAAGGTTCTGCCACAAGATTAGGATTTCAAGTCATAGGGAAGACTCTAAGTTAAAAGCAGGCCTTTTGAGCAGACTGGACCACGTAAGTCCGGTCAGCGCAAACAGTTCCCTTGCTTAACAGAAACTACCCGACAGGTCAAGGCCTCTGTCACTGGCAGACAGAAGTGCGATGTGAGAGGTATGTATACAAATATGAACAGATGTATTCAGCATTCCTCACTTGGGCTCAGCAGAAAAACTAATACTCAAGCACAAAATGGTGATGTTGTTTTCTGGACATCTGGCTCTGAGTATTGTATGGTTTGTGACTTCTTAGCTTTTAAGTATGTCTCCTCTGACTTTAAGCAGCAGATTCCTCTTAGCAAGCGAGCACTCTGTGCTCTCCAAGGTTGGAAATGGTAGGTTTTCAGAGCTGAGTGAAAATATTGTGTTGACAGCCCTTTGCCTGCTTAAGGCAGCAGGGTTGTTTACTTGGGCTGGAGTACAGCTTTGTCGAGGCAGGGAGTCGTGGTCCCAACATCAGGGTTGCTTAGCAATAGGTCTATGCCATGCTGCAAAATTTCAGACCGGGCTGGAGCACAAGTACCCATTTGGGGGGATTTCCACACGACAGTCTTGCCCTCACTTTGTCATATAGCTCCTAAAATCTGATTCACATTGTAAGATGCAAGAGTAATTTATTCAGTGGCCCCCCCCCCCCACCAATTCTCTTCTTGGAAAAGTTAAAAAAAATATTTGTTCTTTGAGTACATTTCTTTAGATACTACAGAAAGTTAGTCACTCTAGATTACTGAAAATATTTAACTTTAGTTTGATTCTTATTCTGACAAACCTGTTTAATATCTAGCAAAGTAGCTGAATGTGTGCTGTGCTCATACAATGAACAAAAATAATGCATTTTAAAAATAGACTTTGTCATTAGAAATGTTATTACCAGAGAAAGAAATCACATGTGGGCATAAAGGTATATCGTACAACAGATTGCAGGGATTGGGCATGGTTTAAAAAGTGACTAATTTATAGCGTATTCATTTATTAAACAAGCATTTCTGGAATGAGTGCTATGCTATGTTAAGTAGCTAGGAAAGTTAAAACATTTGTCACCATCCTTCCCAGAGCTCACAGTATGGCAAGAAGGAGATAATAAGGTAATCTCAAGTGTTGAGGGAGAGTTAATGAGTGTCTGAGAATTATAATGTGTAGAGCGAGAAGTTAAAGTAAGGGAGAAGGGTTTGGAGATTAGAATGTACTTGAGAAGGGGGGGTCTCCATGCTGGAGAGTGATGGGATATATAGTACACCTCCCAGGTGCTCCTGAAAATAGAGCCAACAGCAACATACCCTTTTCCCCACCAATAGAAACTGGACATAAGATGGTATTTTTGTTGTGTGAGATCGTGAACCTGTGTATCTTTGCAGTAAATTACTGTTGACCTTGACCCTGCTTTGCATTATTTATGTTTTTAAAAAGCAATATTGATTTTATTACAAAGGGACTATTTCCCTCGGAGGGTTTGTTGATTAATGTCTGTTGCAGTTAAAGTCTCAATGTGGCCACTATGGACTTTGGTCACCTAATCCTTCTGTCAAATGTTTTTATTAGCTAGGGTGCATTACACATTCAGGAACTCAACATTAAATGGATTTATGTTAGATCAGGCTGAAGACTTGGGTTAGGAATTAGTGTTTTTTCTCTATTTCAGTCCTTAGACACTCTTTGTGGATGAATTCAAGGTTAGCAGGGTACTACCAATTTATGGCAAATTGAGTCTTTAAGTAGAATATATACAAGGTAGACTATTGATCTTAAATTATTGCCTCTGTTGTCTCTTTAAGGGCATAAAACTAAATACTGCCATCTTTTTATAGTAACTTTGACAAAACCATGTACAGGAGATGTTGGATGCATATTTTTCTGCAATGATAATGGCATATTCATTGCTACTGCTAATTACAGAACTATGGTTAATATTAACTAGTTAAGTCAAATACCAGCCATATTTGAGTAGTTCTAACGTTTTGGACAAAGCCTAATTTAGGCTGATCTGGAATGTTTGGAATGTTTAATTCAACAATGATTTCAGATCATAGGCATTCATTTTCTGTTAAGATTAGCTAGCTAATATCCAGCTTGGATGGGTCAGGTAGCCGGACAGAGAGGAAAGAATAGGTAAAAGAGATATTATGTTAAAAACCAGACGGTTGGATCACTGATAAGCTTTTTTTTTTTTTTTGAGAGAGAGAGAGAGAGAGAGAGCAAGCATGTAAGTGAGGGGCGAGAGGCAGAGGGAGAGGGTGAGAGAAAAGCTTAAGCAGGTGTATGCTCAGCATGGACTGTGATGCGGGGCTTGGTCCTATGACCCTGGGATTGTGACCTGAGCTGAAATCAAGTCAGTCACTTAACCAACCGAGCCACCCAGGCACCCCTGATTGATAAAATTTTTAAAATAAATTACGATAAATAGGAATCTTGAGATTGCCAAGGATAATAAAGGAGTTAGACCAGATAATATTGAGATAGGTGTAGCCTGTCAATAAAAATATGAGATTGAATATTTAAGGTAGAGGCAAATAAACATAGATGTTTCTTACCTACTTAATTTAGCTCTTGCTCTTGTCTTAGTGTTAAGGTTCAAATTTCATAGTACAAAATGTGTTTTTGAGAGCTGGGGTTTTCTCCAAGATGGATAATGATCATTTGTTTTTGAATGCAATGCCAAGAACATCAACAAATAATGTTTAATTATTCATCGATCCCCCCCCCCCCCCATTTAGCTTCGTCTTTAAAATACTTCTCAATTGTGGAACCAGTTATCATCCAGAAATGGCATATATTCTTTTCTTTATTTACAATTTAAAATATCCAAGGTATTATTTTTCTTCCAAAGATATTTCACCTTATTCTCTTTAGTCTATATATGTGCTAAGGGTTAGTAAATTGTTTTCATTAGTTTCTGGAAAGGATCCTCTGAAGCCTGGGTTTCTTTGGAGTTGGCAAACCTGAGTTCACATTATGGTGTACTTCATACTTCTGATTCTGTATTTCTTAATAGTGTAAACTTGGGCAAGTCACATAACCTCTTAAAGCCTTGGTCACTCATCTGTAAAAGGAGAGCAATGACGGCACGTCCCATATAAAACTGTTTTTAAGGATTAGATTTAAGTTGAATGTTTAGTATACTTCCAAACACTACAGGAGTTGTTAGCTATCACTGCAATTATCATCCCAAGAAACCAACCCTGCTGACTCCTCGATCTTGGCCTTTTAGCCTCTAGAATTGTGCACATTGAATTTCTGTTGTTCAAGCCACCTCGCCTGTGGTACTTTGTTATAGCAGCTCCAGCAAATCAGTACAGGACGACTGACAAGAGGAGTATATCCCTAAATTACAAGCGTAAGCTCATTTCTGGAATTATCTGCTATAATTTCTGGAAGCTGCTAGAGTTGGTCTGTTTCTATCATTTTCTTGCGTGGAAAACAATCCACTGCGCGTCCTCCTCTCTGACCCGCGCTGCCGTCTGTGGGGTTTGGCGAGCCAGAGTTAGGCCTCAGAGGGGACACAGACACAAAGATCACATGACGGTTGTAACCGAGATGCCCCAGAGCATAATATCAACAGCTTCATGATTTGGCATCTGTTATGTCAATACTGGTTAGAGCAGTAGAGCTGGGGGAAGGGAGGCAGAGGTGAATCCGAGAGTGAGTTTCATATTGAAACACCACTCCACGAGAATGGCTTGTATTTTTCTGCAAGCAGAGTTAAAGATGTTGTCTGCTCATTTAGTGTTATTATGGGAACAGAATCATCAAACACTATAGATTTTGTTTTCCTTAAACCAGACGGAATCATGATTTCGTTGGAACTGGGGGTAATAATGCCCACATGAACGGCTGATTGCTCTTGGCAGACAACTCTGAACTCCAGGGACTCTTTTTCCTTCACAGCAATTTGGGCTCCTTTTCACTCCTTCCTCCAAGCCCATCCTTGCTGACCGCTCGTCTGTCCTTCGGTCTACTCATTTTCCTCTTGCAAAACAGTGTAGGCCAGGTGTGGGTGCGTGGGTACCACTGACAGGGGAATCCAGGCCACTTGTATCGTCTCAACCTCCTTTAATCAAGCCAATGCTCACCTCCTCCGGAGACAGGAAGCAAGGACTTCCCCATCCCCATTGCCCTCAGGAATTTCTGCAGCCACACTGAAGCCCCGAGTGCTCCTCACTGACTAACAGCAACTTGTCTATTGTCATGGGAAAAAAACAAAACAAAAGTAAGTCATTAAAACGAATACCTGGGAATGTTTAGGAGGTTGGCTCTCCGTAAGTGAGACGGACATACATGTGTTTGTAAATCGCAGGTGGTAGGAACCAGCATTCGGTCTGAGTCTCTGCAGGTGTTTCTGGAGGGTCGGGCAGGTGCAGGGCCCACGGCAGAGTAAGTGCCTCCCTACAGTTTGCAGCCTAGGGGCCTGGCTCGTCCCACACTGGTCCTGCTGCTACTCCTCGCCACTGGCAGCATCTAGCAGGGAGCAGCTGGCAAAGGAGAACCTTGGGTTGTAGCATCCCCAGCGTCACAGAGCTGAGGGGCATTTAGAGCGAAGAAACGATAGCTTAAGAGCCGTCACCGTCACTTAGCTTCAACCTCATGACCACCCTGAGAGGCACAGCGGATACTGTCACCTCCACATCCTCAGGCCCGTGACTTACTGAGGTCTTGGGAATAGAACTGGGGCTGGGCTCCAAGACTTCATAGTATCATGATGTTCAACCTGGCCTCGGGTCACACCTGGGGGGGAGCAGCCCACTCACTTGATCCAGGACTGGCCTGACCCCCCACTCGGTCAAGAGCACTATGGAGATGTGTCATACTTTCACCCACCCAGCCTGCACCGTCAGCCTCAGCCAGCCCCTGGCCACATCGCTCCTTGCATCTTGCAACAATTTCATTTACTGAGAACTTTCATTACTGTGAGATATCTGAGGGCTGCCTGGAATGTTCCCTGCCCTGCGTTTTCCAGAGAACAGATTATCAGGAAGCCCTTATGTCTGCCACCAAGAGAGATCTCTGGATCTTTCTGGCACAATGACTGTTTTGACCTGTGTTTCCTGCTATCTTGTGCATCCAGAAAAAGAGGTACAGAGAATACGGATGGAGGTATAAGTCCCAAGTCCAGATTTTTCCCAAATGGGAAGGGCCAAGTCTGGAAATTATGGCCAGTGCCATAGCAACTATGGTTTTGCCTGCCTTGCTTCGTAGAAATAGCAGGGCTTGATGGAAACTGCATAGTGAGACCATAAAAACTGACCTTGGGCCTGTTAGGTGATTATACATTGATTTTACACTTTGTGCCCAAACCTATCACATCTTGGCCTGCCCGCTTGCAGCTTATACAATAAGGCATTTCTGAGTACAGGGGGTTGGCCCGGGCAACAGTGCCGGGGAAAGAAAACCAAAGGGTTTTGTGCTGCCCCCCAATCAGCGTGCCAGCGCTCTTGAGCAGCTGTGAGAGAGGCCAAGTTCAGATGGCAGGCAAGCCGTGGGGCTTGGAATTCCCCTAGAGGTTCCGTGGAGATCCCCCTGAGAGAGACGCTTGCCCAACCCCTAGGCCTGGAAGGAGCCGGAAGAGCTTGTGTTAATGAGAGAGGAGGGTCCAGAGCAGCCGGGTTGGAACTGGGGTGGGTGACCCCGGGGCCTGCCTTGTTGGGGATGGACCTGGGGATAAGAAAAGCCACTACTTCAGAAGTCCGCTGAGAGGAGCATTTCATGGCACTCTCTTTCCAGACATAAGGTAAACTCTGGAGGCCTCGGGGAACCTCAAAGGTGAAGGACTTAGAAGGGTGGCTTCCCAGGACCATTCCCAGCTGCTGTGGTCACTCTCCAGCCGGGACAGTGTTGCCTGGGCCAGAGTGGTAGAGGAGTCTGGAGGCTGAGGGGGGTCTGCTCACAGGCCCCTCCCTCAGGCCCTGAGGAAGGCTGGCTGTTCGTGGCTATCTGCTCCCTTGCTGCAGGGCCGGCCACACACCCTGCAGACGCTCCACGGACATGTCACCCTGACCTACCAAGGCCCGGAGTGGGCATGAAGGCTGGGGGGCTTCTATGGTTTTGCCTGCCTTGCTGTGTGAATCGAGATGCTTGGGCAAGAGGCCGGAATACTGTCAGTCTGCTTGCCCAGATAGCCTTCGTGCCAATCCGCTCGTTCCTTCATTTATCTAAGCAGAGCTCTGGAGACTGGCTCTGTGTCAGGTTGGACGCCAGGCCCTGGGTGTGCACAGGTGAGCAGGCCAAAGTCCCCGGTGAGCCCACAGTGCGGAGAAGAAGCCAGCTCGGGTGATCAGAGTGCAGTAAAGTACAGCCACGCGGGAGCCTGGTCCCCAGGCCGAAGGAGACGCTAGAGAGGAAGAGCCCCTGGTTCAGTCATGCAAGGTCAGGGAAGGCTTCCTGGAAGAAGTGACAGCTAAGCTAAGACGTCAGGCCCAGTTCAAACCCAAGCTCCCACTTGGTCTGTCTGCGAAGCCTACTTGTCCTTCAGTCCAGCCTGTCCTTCCACATGTGCCACTCAGCCTCTTCCCTTCGCTGGTCTTGTCCTGACTGCCATCCATATCTGCCCCCCACATCAAGCCTCCTTTATCTCCAAATCTTTATTGAGTGCTTACTCTATGCCAGGCACTGAGCTAGGAGCTTTACAGGTTACCTCACAGTCACCCTACGAGATAATGGAGTCAGTCTTCATGGGTTCAAATCCCAGATCAGCCTCCGCAAGCCAGGAGATCTTGGGCAAGTTGGAGGCACAGGCAGGCTCTCTGATTGTGTGTCCAGAGTGCCCTTTTCCATGACACCACAGCTATGTCTGCTCTTTGGCTGTCACTGACATCAACTCTGTATTTCAGAGTCCCATCTGTTCCCATGTCCGAGGTTGTGACCTCCTGCCCTGCTAGACTGCTGGAGCAGCTGAGCCTGTTCTGGCCAGCACGCCCCACACCTGGACACTGGCACCCACAGGAGTTTGGACCCCCGGGCCACTCTCTGCCTGAGCCCATCCACTCAAGCTGCCTGTGCTTGTGCAGAGTTGTGAGTGGGTTATCCAGGAAAGGCTGTGTGGAAGGGAGAGGCAGCAGGAGGACAGCAGAGGATGCTGAGAGCCAGGAGATGGAGGGAGGGAGAATGAGAGCGGACGCACAACGGGACCACAGGAAAGTAAAGCGGATGGAGTGAGACTGGTGGGTAAGGAAGGGTTGCAAGTCAAGGAAAAACTGCTTTGTGGAGGATTTTTAATGTTCATTTATTTCTTTTGTGAGAGAGAGAGAGAGAAAACATGAGTGGGGCTGGGGCAGAGAGAGGGGGAGAGAGAGAGAGAGAGAGAGAGAGAGAGAGAATCCCAAGCAGGCTCTGCACTGTCAGCACAGAGCCCAATGTGGGGCTTGATCCCACAAACTATGGGATCATGGCCTGAGCTGAAATCAAGAGTGAGAGGCTTAACTGACTGAGCCAGCCAGGCGCCTCTGTGGAAGCTTTTTAATGTGACTGCTTACGTACACAACACTGACTAAGGCCCTGGGCACTAATTTCAGGTGGAAATTCCTACAGTTGTTCTAAAAGGTCTCAGAGCAACTCAGTAGGTCTATGTGAGCCCATCCTTCTGGCTGTTTGGTAGGAAAAGTGGCCTCATGAAGGTGAGATTGACCAGAGTGGGAAATTGGGTGAGAAATCGGGGCCCGTGATCTCCGAGTTCATGCCCTTTCTGTGACCCTGGGAGAGATGCCTGTCTTTCTAGAGCCTGTTTCCTCATCTGGAAACTAAGGGAAATTTTGTAGTTTTCCTCTGAGGGGTATTTTGAAGAATAGTTATGGATTGTTTTCCAAGTACAGAGTGTCAGATGTACAGAAAGAGTGCTGGCGTTTCAGAAAATCTACAATTCAAGTTTTCAAATCCGCCAATATTTCCATCCAGGGGCATTTTCCTAAAGAGGGGCCAGGTTAACCCCAGTGGATTCAATACTGTATTCATCTACTCCTGAAAAACAAATATCAGAGTTATTTATTTATCCAAGTTTCATTTGAGACGTTTCAGCCCATTATCCTCTAGCTGGACCACTGAACCTGTGCTCAGAAATGAGAACCAGCTGACTAAATAAACAGTTGCCTATGGAAAAGAAGCAGGAAACGCCTTTCCAGAACTAATAATATTAACAAACTTCCAAGGGACGCACAATCCACAATTAATGACAATTTGGTGGTGGTGTGGGGGGAGGCATAAAAACTTGAATTTGAAATATGAGTCTGAGAACAGCCTGGTGGTTTCATTCTTTTTTTTTTTTTTTTTTTTTTGTTCAGAATCTGTCCACCCTTTTTTCTGGCCCCTTTCCCTTCTGACAGCCACATTTATTCAAATTCTTTCTGTAAATGTCTTCAGTCTGAGGATTTAGATCTTGGGATTCAATATTTCTTGCCCGGACTCCTAGAGGGGCCTGTCAGTAGGAGCTTATTAAAAAGCTCTGTATGTCATGTGACCTCACATAACTGATTCTAGTTAAACCCACAGGAAGGATGGTCTTGCTTTCAGAAACCAGTTCTCCAGCAAGGCTGCCTTTGCTTTTGGTCAGTGACGTCGGACCACATGCTAGGGCAGACCCCAGTTTACGTGCTTAGGCCAAGATTCAGCAGGCTACTGGGGCCTAGGGAATGGGCCTAGGGAATGGGCTTGACCTCCTGGGCCTACTCCTTAGAAGCACCCGGTCTAAGGCCCTAGAGCATCTTGGTCCCCAAGCAGCCCATACGATGCCAAAATCGTGTACCAGGCTATCATATGACTCTCCACTCTTTCTGTCAAGTGTGGGACAGAAATCACTAGTGACCCCTAGAGAGTCACCGTCTCCTTCCAGAGTGAATAGCTGCTGCTGAAAAACAGCTAACCATCCAGGGACTACATTTCTGAGCCCCAACCCGCCCTGGGGGATTCATTCTGGCCAGTGAAACATGAGGTGGAGTGATGTGGGACTTTCTGGCTGAGTGGTTAAGTAGCTGGCATGTCTTCCCTCGCTTTCTTCCCACCTCGTACTGCGAAGGGTCAGAGGCCCGGGTCCCTGAGTCGCTGTGTGGAGGAGAATCCCAGGAGAGCTGCCTGACCAGGACCATCTCATTAGAGTTCATGTGGGCAGGGAACAAACCAAAGCTGTTAGTATCCTGGAGTTGTTTATTGCGCCATTAGCCCACGCCACAACAGTGCCTGTGCGGCATTGCCTAAAGCAATAGCAATGTGTCTTAGGAGAAGCGGGATTTCCCCTCCTAACTTGCTCTGTGCAGGAAACAGCAGTCCTGCCCATGTGCCTGTGACCTTGTCGGAGTCTCTGTGCATCTGCCTCTCTCCATGCTCCCAAACGGAGCCTCTCTGTGGGGAAACACTAAAGCGCGCATGGAAGTTAAAAGCACGGTCTCTGAATCAGACTGCTCAGATTCAATTCCAAACTCTGCCACTTACTAACATGTGAGGCCTTGGGCAAATAGTTTAACCTCCCCGACTTTAAATTCTCTCTCTTCAACCGAGGGAGAGTACTTCACAGAGTCGTCATGAGGAACAAATGGAACATTCTGCGTAAAGTACCTGGCACATAATCAACACAGTAAATACTAGCACCATTGTTACTATTTACTGAGCCTGCTTCAGCATAACAGATGTGCAGACTGACCAACCAATCAATACCGCTGCTACTCTTGGCTCCTGTTTTCTCTTCACACTGATAATTCCCACCAAGACTCCCCGTTTTCTTTCACAGGTATTTGTATTTCTTCTACCTCTGTCCCCAGATGTCATCCCACCTTCTAGTCTTTACCCGAGGCGCTACAACAAATTTAGAAACTTCTAAGCATTTTGCAAAATGAGAAGGAAGTGGATCCCAAGGAAGTGGCCCAAATGTGTGCTGAATGACCATTTATCTGCTTCGGTAGACAGTGGATCCTGTTCTAGAACTACTATCCTCGTGTGTAAGCACTGCCCTCCCTGGCCTCTCCCCAGGGTTCTATGCTGCCAGAAGCTTTTAGGAGCTGTTGTAACGCAGAAAGCAAAAAGGGGAGAAGGACAACAGGTACCCCAATTTATTTTGGAGAGGTTTCATCCAATATTTGAGAGGAAAGAGAAGCTGGAGCATGTTTGGAGTAAGAAGGAAATGGATGGAAGAGAAGAGGAGGGCTGTGAGCAGTGTTGCCCAGACATCTATCTCCTTCATGATGGTCAAGAAGCACAAATAAAGAACTTAAGGTAAATAGAGTTGCCTTGTGATGGCTGGACTGTTTTTCATGCATCATGGTCTTACTCTGTGACTGGACTGTAAGAGCCTCAGTGTAATTAGAATACAGTTTTGCATGGGTTGACATTAGTCTTGCAACCAGATCAAGGAACTTATTTGAAAATTTAAGTTAACACTTGCGGTATTTGTTCAGTTGAGTGATGGGATCAAGGGGTACATCTGGGGCAACAGGTGTAGAAAAGCCACAAGAAAGTCTGGCAGATTCCCAAGGTGAGGTGGCAGCCCTGTGTTTTGTTCTTCACTCTGTAGATGCTGAACAAAGATGAGTGCAGACAGCATGAAGGCAGACTTCCCTAAGCCCAGACTTTCAGGACAGTCGCCCCCTATTGTGATGAACAACCATAGAGGTCATCTGAACTCATTGGAGCCTTGATTGTTGGCCTTGTTTTAGATTCTGGTTAGAATTCAGATTCACTCACAGCTTCCAGGCTTCTAAGCTGTGACCGAACGTTTCCTCAAGGCCTGTTCGAAAGTGTCTCCTTCACAGTAATCCCCCCGCCCCCGCCAGTATTCTCCCAGGTGGCAGAGCCTGGTCCAGCAGAGCTTTAAAGATCATGTAGTGCAATTCCTTAATTTAGACAGGAGGAAACTTGAAATCCCGTAGACTCTTCTCCTCTAGCACATGCTTTGCTAAGCTGTGATGGTCACAGAAACTGAACTTGGCCAGTGGGACAGAGGGCTGGCATTTCCCTGGAGGTGTGGAATGAAAAAGAAGCACGCTTCATAGTCATAGGATGGGAAGACCTGGAAACTGAGGTTGCTGAAGAACCTCAACCCGACTCCCTTCTTCCTCCAGCCCTGGGGTCTTGATTCCCTTCAAGTGGAGGGCATCCGACATTCTTCCAGGTACAGATGCCACAGGACTGCCTGCTCTACTCACTGCATCATTACTGCCATGTGGCTTCCTGGAACGCTGTACTTTACTCAGCAATCCTTAGCACGAAGGCTCAAAGGTGAGCGACACTGCACAAGAGGAGTTTCAACCCTTTGGCTTAAGTCTCTGTCCTCTATTAGATCAATTTCCTTGAACAAGAGGTGCCATTATGGGAGAGTAGAGAACTGGGCTCTAGTACCAGTTTCCCTGCCCGTTCCTGAGAGACTGTGGGCAGCATCCTCAAAGTGGGTCACAGGACACCCTCTCTGAGGGACCTTCAAGGGCTGCCATGATTCCGAGGTAAACAGGTAAGAATTCGTGACCTTCACACTTGACTATAGTCCTTTTCCAGAGGGCAGCTTAGGGGAAAACAGATGTGGAGAGAAATTGGGAGACTCTGAGCCCTGATGGGGAACTTTCCTATCTGGCTAGGGACTGACCAACACAGAGAAGTCGGCGCTCACATCTTATAGTCTACAATGTGACACTGGACAACTGCATCCTGAGCCCTTATGAAGGGGGCAGCCCTGTTGCCAGAGATCTGATACCCGGAATCCAAAGCCTTTCTCTCCGGAGAGGAAGCTGGAGAGAAGATTCTGGGGTAGCTCCTCTCTCTTGCATGAGACTAAGAGAAAGGTGGCCAGAAAGGAGAGGTACCCATTGAGTACTTGGTAATCCCTTAGTTACCAAACTAATGCCCCCTGAAGATTTTATACTACAAACACTGCTTGCCAGTTTTCTCCAGTAAAAGATGAAATGGCTACAATTATGTTTTTGTTTTTTTTGTTTTGTTTTGCTTTGCTTCTGAGGGCCCACCCCTGTCTGAGTTTGAGCTATACCTATTTCGTTTTAGCTTGCCTGAAGGAGAGCTGAATTGTGTTAGGCAGAGAATTATGGTAGTTGACGCTGTGCTTCACATTGGTGGGCGGTGTTCATTGGCCTTGGGTTAGATAAGGGGGTTGAATGACATAGACGATTGCAGTGTTTCCTGGCTGTCCAGCAACATTTTAACCCATCTTTGCTCTATTTGGGATATTCCAGCTTCATGAGTCCTACTTTCATCAGGAAGAATCCAGAAAACCAGTTCCCAAAGTCCTTTGCAATTAGAGCACAGGCATCTGAACTGGCTTCCAGCCATCAGTTACATTTGGCTTAGAAGGGAGAACTTTAAAGAAAAAGGCTCTGGGAAAAAAAAAGAAAAAGAAAAAGAAAAGAAAGAAAGAAAGAAAGAAAGAAGGAAAAGAAAAAGGCTCTGGGTGGAACCCATCTTGCTGTCAAGGATGGCAACCGAGATTTCTTCTAGCAGAATCGGGGAAGAGGGAGTGCCAGAGGAGTGTTGGCCCTGGTATCCTCTTTCCTTGGCGGGGCAGCCGCAGAGCAGCAGCTCTTCACCAGGGCGGTTCTATAGCAAAGATTTGAATGCTGTTCTATGAGATTGGTTCTTTAGGTTGCTTCTGTGAGCTAGCCAATTTCCTTTGCATAAACTCCTTTCTGCTCAATGACCAGAATCAGCCTCTGTGGTTCTTAGTGGAAGGTCCTGAAGGATTCAGCAGCCAACTGCTAACTCCATCACCCCTTCCCACAGACACTCTGAGCCCTGAGATCGCCAGCCACAGCAACAACAGGAATCTCTTGTCTCAAACCTTGGCACTTCACAAATTTCTTTCCTGCTTATAAGATCCAGGCCCCCCATACTTTCCTCTTAGACCTATCCTCTCACGTTGCTAAGCTAATAGCCACTTTGCAGGAAATGGATCGGTGAAGAGGTGGTTTGTAAACCCCATGTGACCACATGAGTTGCCCTCAGCCTGATTTCAAAAAGGCAGCCTATTATGAGAGAGGCACACGTTCTCGCTTCTAGAGAGAGAGGCCGAGTGTTCCTCGAGGATGGCTGCCCACAAGGAAGCCACTTTGGGGGTTTCCATTCAGGTTCCAAATGCCTGGCCATCATTCCGTTCACAGAGCCTTTGAGGTCTTCTTGCTTAGATGATTCACCACTAGCCCATGACAGAATCCAAAGAACGGCCCAGTTAGGTAATCTCTGCTGGTCTCCAACTAGGAGTAAACTCAATAAGCACAGGGATTTGTTCATTGATGGAATAATCCTATTGCCTAGAACTATACATAGTAGGGTCCTTAATAAACCACTGTTGAATAAATTGTGAATTAGTGAATTAATTTATTTATACTGCAAACTTTTTACCAGATGATGGCCTAAAACATACTATGGTAGGAGTAAACAATATGACTTTGGAAATTGGGTATGACTTGAGAGTTTTACACACATAAAATATTTCCATCTGCCTATTCTAGAAGCCTATAGCCATGGTAGGGGATGCCCAGTGTGAAACCATAGTGAAGCAGAATGGTTTACCTCTGTGATATTTTTGGTACCACCCACTAACTGAAATTTGTTGGCACTTTTTTTTTTTTTAATATTTTTACTCTAGGCAGCCTGCCAACTCCCCAAATCACTACTATCTGAAAAGCACCTCATCTTTAAAGACAATGAAGGGGCAATCGTGCATACTGACTTTAGTCTTCAGCCTGGTCTTTAACACCTGTATGAACTTGAACATAAGCCTCCCAATGACGCCACCCTCCTGCACATGGTCTTCAGGAGATTGTATAGACCCAGGTCAGGTACATTTGTAATCTGTGGCTGACACCATGCTAATATGTTTGCATATACCACCACCTTGACCTTTCAAGGCCCTTGAAGCATGTAAGTCATATAATAATTTCCAGTTGACAAATGAAGAAAGTGAGACATTAAATTATTTGCTAGGGATGGTGGAACCAAGACTCCAATCCAGCCCAGCTGACACCAGAGCCTACAGCCCTAACCATTGAGTATTTTGCATCTGACCCACCAGAGGGTTTCTGGGACTCCTCCAATGTCTGCACATGGAAGCAAATATTCAAAGATTATTGTCATCCCCAAATCTCCAGTCCCCCACTCTGAGTCTCACAGCACCTACTCAAGGCTCAATGGGAGTCCCCATGAGAATTTACACCATCCAGTGATAGTCACTATTTCTAGAATACTATTCTCTAGCCTTATATCCTGACATGCCCCATCCACACAAATGAAACCTTTTAAAACCAAGTATCTCTAAAAAAATTTTTCTGTGTACGCATTCAGCAGACTGCAAAGACTCACTCTTCTATCCTATCTTTTTGGTCAAATATTCTGTTCTCTTATGTCACTCCAAGTGGATCCAATTTTGCAATTTCTTTGACAGAAAAGTTCTAGATTGAGAAGTGACTTCAGTGGTGAAGATTTGACAGCATAATAACTTGTCTTAATTTGCCAGAAGGAAAAACCTGGTCACCATTACATCAGCTATTTCAGACTTATCTTTGGTTTGCTTAAGAAAGTTTGCCTGAATAGTTTAATCACTGGTGAGAAGTGGAGGGGGTGGGCAGTGAGATGGAATCCTGCCTAGTTTCCGATTCTTTACTTCTTATCCATCAAAGGAAGAAAGCAATTCATAGACTATTTGAAAGATAACAGCCTCTCAGTCATAGAGCTCTGTTATAGTAAGTTGTGAATAAATGATTTTTCAGATGCTTCAAACATACTGTTTGTGGAGAAACACTTTTTTTCTTAAAAACATTTTTAAATGACTTCAAAAAATGTTTATTTATTTATTTTTGAAAGAGAGAGAGACAGAGAGACAGAGAGAGAGAGAGAGAACAAGCAGGGGAGGAGCAGAGAGAGAGAGGGAGACAAGATCTGAGGCAGGTTTCAGTCTCTGAGTTGTCAGTACAGAGCCCAATGCGGGGCTTAAACCCACAAACTGTGAGATCATGACCTGAGCCAAAGTTGGATGCTTAACCAACTGAGCCACCCAGGTGCTCTGATTTTTTAAAATAATAATAGTAATTATATGCTGTGGGAAGAGGCAGTGTAAAAAGTCCTCAGGAAAAAGAAAAAGGTAAAAGACATGAAGTAAAATCTGAACTACCGTCTCCATTTCATGAATCCGTTCCTCTAGAAATAATCAATATTAAGATTTAAAAAATTTTTTTTAATGTTTTATTTTATTTTTCAGATACAGAGAGACAGAGCATGAGTGCGAGAGAGGCAGAGAGAGAGGGAGACACAGAATTGGAAGCAGGCTCCAGGCTCTGAGCTGTCAGCACAGAGCCTGACACAGGACTTGAACCCATGAACTGTGAAATCATAAAGTAAGCTGAAGTTGGACACTCAACCGACTGAACCACTCAGGCGCTCAAGAATGTTTTAATTATCTGATTTTCCATTACTATGTAAGCACAGATGTATATACTTTATAGTATTTGTAAATGTGTGGAGAAACGTTTTGTGGCTGTCCAAAGGCCCAGATGTAGGCTGGACTTTGTTGAGATGAAGTTAGCTGACAGAGGCCCCTATCTGAAATTCTCTTATCTATACCTCCTTTTTTCACAAAGATGACATTTATGGACATTTCCCTTCTTTGGACAATGCACAGAGAACCCAGAAGTGAAGTGAATGTTGGCCTAAGCTGTTTCGCTACTGGAGCTCTTGGCCTGGTCTAACTGTGTTCTATCCTGCTACCTAAGGTCAAACCTGAAAATACAAACCTAAATTTATAGCTAACACTGGGGTGAAAAATAAAACCAAAAAAATACAACCCAGAAAGCAAACAGACAAAAACCCCATTAAAACAATTTCTACTTCTTTGCCAGAACAGGAAGTCATTGCCAAATAGAGGATATTAATGCTTAAGTTTGGTAGAAAAGCCAAGAAAAAGTAACCCAGCACAGCAGAGCCAGTTTTTTTTTTGGGGGGGGCGGTGGAGGAGGGGGGTGTGGAGCATTCACTTCCCACACTCACAGGGAGGTTGCTAAGCGGAGTATGTCATTAAATGCCTAGCAATGGAAAGGAGCCAAATGTTCCCAGGGAGGGGGCTTTCTCACTATCTTGGGCTTACCTAGGAAACCAGATCTTAATAAAGCCCCTGATTACTTTGCCATGTCCACGACTTAGCCTTTTTCCTGGAACTGGAAAACAGCTGAGAAAGTCGGGCAAGTCCTCCTTGCTCATATGATTCCCTTCTTTTGGTTTCTTGTCCACTTTTTTGAAACCTGGGACCAGTTCCAGCCCTTCTTTACAAGGGTGGGGCTAGCAGTTTGGTTTCAGCTTGATTTCTCCCAGTACCCAACCCAGTATGGAGTTCAAATAAGAATTTTATAAATACTTTCTGGTGCCAACATATATATCTTGCAATCTAGACATTTGGACGTAATGTTAAACAAACATTACCCACCACAAAAACCAGTGGGATCCATCTGTGGTTACTTCAGCCCTGGGTAGTTCCTTCTTTAAAGGTTCTGGCCTGATAGCTGTGGGAAGTAGCTTTTGACCCCAGAAGGCTGCTGGTTCAGTGAATTAAAGCTGTCCTGGAGTTGTTTTCTGTTTTTCTCAGACCTATAATATGAAGCTGGATGGCCCAGCTCCTCCCCAGTGGGTGGCTCAACGTTTTCCCTCTGGCACTAAACCTACTTATGACAGTTTCTGTTGGAGTTCTTTTGGTTGGAGGGGGAGGGTTACAGATTCTCCACAAAACAATATAGGATCAAGATGTGATTCTCCTCATTGACTTAGAGATCCTGGAGATATTTGGGAGTGGGCTCTCAGAATTCCATCCTACATGACCATGCCTTCCATGACCTCTTGGAAAAGTTTTCCACCCTCCGTAATACTTCCAAATACCCTGATATAAGATAGAGGTGATGCAGTGGTTGATTCACCAGCATTCTCTAGCCAAAGGTTCTATATGTTGCCCTTTCTTTACCCACAATCCTATTATTGTCAATAGTAGCAATAGCCGATGTTTATCAATCACTCACTGCATAAGCCTTTTACATGCATAGTCTTATTTAGTTCCCATAACAACCCTGTGGGGTAGGTATCACTATTATTCCATTTTGCAGACAGGGAGACCAAGGAGCAGTTGGGCAGACTAGCTGGCTCAAGGGCATACAGCTTATAAAGGGCAATACCACCACTAAAGCAGGTCTGTCTGACTCCAAAATCCATGCTTTTAGTCATGACCCTAAGCTATCTGTCAAGTCGGGGTTGATGACAGGGAAAAAGAATCCCAGTTTTCCAACTGGCACCAGGAATGTGACATGTCGGAATCAAATGCACAGATCTTTTTCATTGTAGGTTCCCTCTCGTGCTCATCTTCTCCTGTGCTCAGGATGCTGATAAGCGCAAGACTCCAGATGGATGAGGTAACAGAGCAAACAGAATAAAGGTAGCAGAGTAAACATGCAGAGCAGGGGCAAGGGAGAGAGGACAGTTGAGGGTGGAAAGGATCCTGTCGGGGACGTAAGGAGAGATAAAGTCCCCTGAACTGTCTAGAAAGTGTCAAAGATTCTGCAGGTAGGGCCTGCCAGCTGAGGGAATAAAGATATTCGTGTTCCAATAGGACCAGTGTTTTGACAGTGAGTTCCAGAATGTCCAACCACCAGCCTCAGACACCTAAGGGGGTGGGGATGGCAGAAGTGGCCTGGTGGCCTCCATGGAAGGGGTGATCAGTCCTGCACCGTCTCGGCCTTTCCAGTGTCAAAGAGACGTATGCTTTTTGAGAGCTGACAAGACACCCCAGCCCTATCTCCATCCAAAAGAAACTCATGGAAGTCTCTCCCACCCACACTACCTCAACCACATGTCAAAGGAGTGCACTAGTAAACAGACTGAGCTTGCTGCCTGTAGGAGTTAAGGGCAGGATGCCTGCCCTAGCAAGGTCTCAGGTTACTAAGACTTCTTTCTTCTTTCACCCCCATTCTGCAGGACATTTTTAGTGGCTTACCAGTTTTGGCATAAATAATTAAAACTAGGTTAGCCTTGTCAGAAATAAACATGTGCAGCTGTGATAGAATATAGCCTTGGTGGGGGGCCTGTGTGTTTGTGTTTCTTGCTGATATGTAAACCTTGCCCGTGTATAAGTCCACATTCCGGCGGTCATGTTCCCATATCTGTTGGCATAAATTGAAAGCACATAACTGTCAGCTTCACTCCCTTCAACCAAACAGCTACCCGGACCCAGGCGCAAGCTGGCACCACCCGTGTGCAGCTGTGGGCTGTAAACCCATGTGTCTAGGTTAATATTTGCTCATGTTTATATCTTCCCTGATAGGTGGATGGAATTTGCCTAATGATTGTGTTTCCCTGAAAAGTTAATCAATGTCTAAACGAGCCAGTCACAGACCATCACAGAGGTGCAGTGAAGTTGGACTCTGAGTACTTGTTCCCAAGAGCCACATCCCTGGGGTCAAAGCAACAGGAAAGCTGCAGTGAGGATCCTGGGCTTCTTGCTGCTGGGCTCTTGTACACCTTATGCAAAGCTCTAGAATCCAAACACAAGGGGTGCACCTCCTGGGCTTTATGTGACCTGTCCAACCAGCACATCTAGCTACAGCCCTGCTTTCCTCAGGCCCCTTCACACCTTGACCAGGGAACCTTTGTGCCCACTTCATTAGGGCTGTTCATCTTTGAGTCATCAGCCAGAGGGGCACTCCATCCCTGCAAACATATATTGAGCAAATATATATTGAGCATATTTTGAGGATACTGAGGGGAAAATGGTGAATGACATCCCCTAGAGCCACTGACAGGAGAGAGAAGGGAGACAACAAGGCAATTACAATCTGAGGTGTGGGGTGCTTCATGAGGGAGCCTGACTCCTGAACACGGACTTGGGGATCAGGGACACCTCTTAGAGGAACAGAATAAAGGTTGAGCAGAACCTGGAGGGCAGATGGGGTTTGCCAGTTTGGTGGGACCTCAAACATGTCCACATCCTCACCACCAAAACCTGTGAATGTTATCTTCTATAGACGCCAAAGGGTACTTTGCAGGGGTGATTAAGTTAAGTATCTTGAGATGAGAGGTTATCCTGGGTCATCTGAGAGGCCCCAAATGTAATCACAAGTATCTTTATAAGAGGCATACAAAGGGAGAGCTGACTTTGGCCAAGGAGAAAGCAAGCTGACCACAAGGCAGAGATTGGAGTGATGTGCTTTGAAGATGGAGCCGTGGGGCCCCTAGAAGCTGAAAAAAGCAAAGAAATGGAGTCTCTCCTTGGAGCCACCACAAGGAACCAGCCCAACCAATATCTTGTCTTGAGCCCAGTGAAACAGATCTCACACTTCTGGCCTGTAGATGTCTACGAGAATAAACTCGTTTTGAGCCACTGTGTGGTAATTTGTTAGAGCAGCAATAGGAAACTCATACAGTGGGTGTGGGGTTTGGAGACAGCGAGTGGCCCAAGCAGAGGACCCAGCATGGCAAAAGCTAGGTACAACACATCTGTGACTGTAGCCAGAGGGCAGGGTTGATGTCAGGGAGTGGAGAGAATGGTGCAGTAACAGCTCTGACTGCAGAGGTACTTGAGGCCAAGACTCTGACCCTATAGGCTTGGGTTTCTTCTAAGGGCTCTTGGAGCCACTAAGAGAATTTTGAGCAGGAAAGAGACACTATCAAATGGTGCCTGAGGAAGATACCTCTGGCTAGCAATGTGGAGTCTCAGTTGAGGAGGGGGACCATGGCCTACGAGGCCGAGAGGAGGGGGACCATGGCCACCAGAGGCCGAGAGGCTGCAGGCAATGGTCAACCCTGGGTCTGTGGCTTTAGCGGCTCCCAGTGGATTTCCAAAATCTCCTCCAAAGTTCTAAGAGCCCAGATCAACTTCACTTCATTCCATTAAACACTGAATCATTCCTGACTTGCACAAGAGTACCCAAGTTAGTTCTTTATGGTAATTGCCTACGAATAACACTGTGCTAGACTTGAGTTTTTGAGATGTAAAATTAGGCCGTGCAGGTGGATTTTTCCGACTAGATCTTATATAACCATAACGAGGAGCCTAACTAGCTTGTGACAGCAGCTGGGCCTGGAACTCGTAGGCTGGAATTTGGGGCCTGTGCTTCTGTGTCTTTAGTGGATTACATCCACTAGTGCTGATGCTCTCCGGTCTCTGGACCCTTCCTCAGGTGCCAATGTCTGCACCAAAATCTAGGTTTTCTTGTACTCTTCTAGATGCTCCTAGGTCAAAGTTGATTCAAGGGTTACAAACCCAACTCCCTGTAGGCACCAGTCAAAACAGAACAGAGATTGGTGATGCCTGCCTAAACGTGTTTGAATTCAAATGATTAAAAAATGCATTGCTGGCAGCCTCAGGCTGACTTTGTAACCCTGATGAAACCAAGCCCTTTTCAAAATCAGCCTTCTCTCACAGCTTTACCAGGACCCCTTTCAAAAGGGGAACCCACCTCATGGCTTTTTCAAAATTTGAGTTTTAGGATGGGGCGCACTAGAGAGGAACTCTCTGAGTGGAGCAGGTGCCAGAATCTTCCTGATGTACAGGCTTGAGCAATTGAAAATACCAGCTCTCACTCCTTGCCGACCCAGCTGCACCAGCCAAGGTTTAGATAAGGTTTAAAGGACATTGTTAATAATAAACTCAACCACTTAGGAGAAGTCGTAGGTTCAGAATAGGAACTCAAGGCTGGGGTATGTGGCCAAGGAGAAAAGCTTTTGAGAGAAAAGCTTTTTCTCTTAGGCAGTGGGAATGTTGTAGCCCTTCAAACATAAATAAAAGCCAACAATGCTTCGTAACAGAATGCCTTATTTAAGAAGAGGTCTGGGAGTTCTCTCAGCCTAGTGAATGAAACCTGTGGTAACTTTTCTGGGCAAGCTCATTTCACTAAAGGATTCAGGGTAGTGAATGGTGAGAGAAGATGGCAACTGAGTAAATTAGCAAAGAACAAGAGGCCTGGAGCTATAATTTCTGACTTCTATTTATAATTTTGAGATCTTCAACCTGCATACCTGTAAAATGATGATAATTAACTTTGCCCAAAACTCTGTGCACCAAAAAGTTTACTGAGATGAGAAGTGAAATAATATCAATAAAACCCAGCAAAGTGGGCATAACTATTATTTGCCATGAAAGAGGTATTCCTCCAAGATCTTTACATATTAATGTATTTAAACCTTACAGCAAACCTAGGAGATACTTTGGGATAACCCCTATTTTTAAAGGTGAGGAAACTGAGGCACAGTCAAGGCAAGTATTTTGCACAAAGTTACAGTAGTCAGAGCAGGGATTTGAACCCAAGAAGTTGAGCTGCAGAGTCCAGGATCTTAACTACTACTGCATTTTACAGCCTTGCTAGAAAAAAAACCCCAAATGACTTCCCAACAACTGTCTCTAAAAATACTCAAAGCAGCAGAAAGAGTTCTGCATTCCAAGAAAAGTGTAATAGTTGTATTAGGCCAGCTCTACACAGATGACAGTGATAAACTCTGGACAAAGCATTAAAAAAAAAACAAAAAACAACCTGTGTGAAGGCACTAGAGCATGATCATAATCAGGCAGAAACCAGAGGAGAGTTGACACATGGAAGAAGAGATTGACTATGGGGGAGCTTCCTTTTAAAATATTTTAAAGTTTTATGGGGTTTTACCTAGTGGTAGACCTCAGTCAGGTGTGCAAAATAACTGTAATTTGGACCCAAACTGGAAATCTTACTGGCTTGAGAAATCAGATAACTGAATTTGGGGCTGCCAGCACAGCTATAAATTGAGGGGGGAAACCTAGAAAGGATAGAGCCAAAGAGAGAGAACCCCAAGTTCTGTATATAAACTCTGCTCAAATCTCTGGCTGACTCCTGAGCTACATATGTATAGGGCAAACTCCAAGCAGTTAAGCTAAGGCTGAAAAATCAAACAAGGGCTCAGTTGAGCATTTGACTTTGGCTTAGGTCATGATCGCACAGTTTGTGGGTCGAGCCCTGAGTCAGGCTCTGGAATGACAGCTCAGAGCCTGGAGCCTGCTTCAGATTCTGTGTCTCCTTCTCTCTCTCTGCCCCTCCCCTGTTTGTGCATGCTCTCTCTCTCAAAAATAAATAAAAGAACAAAACAAAAAATGTAGCTGCTGCCTAATGGAGGGGGAGTTTGAAGTTGGAGTTCAACCAAGTTAGTTGCTTCTTAAAACAACAATAATAAAAATCAACACTTTACTGAAAAACATGCCAGAAACTGGAGTTTGTACAATGTATCATTCACAATGACCAAATTCAAAATCATTAGATGTTTCAAGAAGAGAGACTATAACCCATACTCAAGAGAAAAAGCAGTGAATGGAGACAGACGTTGAGATGGTCCAGATATTGGAACTGGCAGACAAGGTCTTTAAAGCAGCTATTATAATTATGCTCAGAAATGTAAAGGGGGCTCCTGGGTGGCTCAGTCAATTAAGTGTCCAACTCTTGATTTTGGCTCAGGTCATGACCTCATGGTTCGTGAGATCAAGCCCTGAGTCAGCTCTTCTGACAGTGTGGAGCCTGCTTGGGATTCTCCCTCTCCTCTCTCTCTGCCCCTCCCCTGCTCACTCTCTCCCCACCTCTTTCTTTCTCTCTCTCAAAATAAATAAATACATGTTAAAAAAAAAAGAATGTAAGGAAAAATAAGTTCACAACCAATGAAAGATATGAAATCCTAGCAGATAAATAGAAACTATTTTAAAAATAAACAATTTGAAATTGTGGAACTGAAAAATACAATATTAAATAAAAATTCACTGAATAGGCTCAATAGAAGATTGGAGATGACAGAAGAAAGTATCAGTGAACACAATGATGTATCAACAGGAATTAAACAATCTGAAGAACAGAGTGAAATGAGGTTAAAAAAGTGAACAGGTGGTCAGAGACCCATGGGACAGTATCAAGAAGTCTATCTTCTAGAAGGAAAGGGGAAAATGAGTCATGGAAAAATGTTTGAAGAAATAATGGCCAAAATTAATTCAAATTTGATGAAAGACATAATGTTATAGATACAAAAATATAAAGCAAACCCCAAGCAGGATAAATATGAGGAAAGCCACATGTAGATATGAACTCCATCTTAGCTCAAAATCAAACATAAAGAGAAAATCAGCTAGAGAAAAATGGCACATTACAAACAGGAGACTAATAATATGACAGCTGATGCATTTGGGAAGGACAGAAAAAGTGGAGATCAGAAGTCAGTAGATCCTCTCTAAAGTGTTGGAAGACAAAAAAAACCCCTGTCAACCCAGAATTCCATATTCAGAAAAATACACTTCCTGAAATGAAGGTGAAATAGATAGTTTCATATAAATGAAGACGAAGAGAATTAGTCATCAGCAGAGCTGAACTATAAGAAATGAATAAAGAAAGTTCTTTCATGCTAAAGGGAAATGATATCAGCTAGAAACTCATATCATCAGAAAGGAATGATGGGTACTATAAATGCTAAGTATGTGGACACATGTAAGAGTCTATTTTTCTCTTAATATCTTTAAAAATACAAATGAGTATTTACAGCAAAATTTATAACATTGTATTGTAAAGTATATAACATGTAGATGTAATATACATGACAACTAGAGCATACAGATGAAGGCAATGAATGAAACTATACGGTTGCAAATTCTTACATTTTTGTGAAGTGGTACAATGTTGACTCTAGGTAGATTATTTTAAGTTAAAGATATTTATTATAATCTGTAGAGCATTTATTTAAAAAATACAAATAGGGATAGGTAAAAAGCCAGTAGATAAATTAAAATGTAATTCTAAAAAAAAACCACAAAAAGCAAAACACCCCACCCCGCCACCCACCCCAATAAGCACAGCTAGCTCCAAAGAGAGCAGGAAAGAGAAACAAAGGAATAAAAATAGATCGGACAAACTAAAAACAAAAACCAAATACCCACACCAAACATTAATTACATTAAACATGAATCGACCAAAATGCTCCACTTAAATTAAAAAATCATCAGACTGGAAAGAGAAAAGGAAGAACCCCCTTTATGCTGTCTACAAGCACAATATAAATGTAAATTCAGAGGCAGATTGTAATAAAGGTCAAAAAAGATATATTAACACTATTTATAAAATGAACTCATTCTATGAGATCATCATAACCCTGATACTAAAGCCAAGGAAAGCTATTACAATAAAAGTAAAACACAAACCAATATTCTCCATGAACATGGTGCAAAAATCCTCAACTAAATATTGGCAAGTTGAATCTCAAAAGTAAAAGAAACAACTCCATTAAACACAGGCAAAAGACGTGAACAGATACTTGACAAAAGAAGATATACCACCAACCAACCAGCATGTGAGAAAGTGTTCAACGTCATTAATCACCAAGGAAATGTAAACTAAAACCACAATGAGATACCACTACATACCCACCAAAATGGCTTAAAGTAAGATGACTAAAAATGCTAAATGTTGTAAGGATGCCAAGCAACCAGAACTCTCATACATTATTAGTATAAAATAGTTCAAACACTTTAAAAAAAAGATCTGGCCAGTTTCTTACAAAATTAAACATATGTCTCTCCTATGCCTCAGTGATTCTACTCCTAAGTGTTTACCTAAAAGAAATGAAAACATATCTCCACAAAAGCCTCATACAAGAATATCCATAGCAGCTTTATTTATAATTGCTAAAAATGGGAAACAACCTAAATGTCCATCATCAAGAGAATGAGTGAATAAACTATGATATATGCATACAAATGGAATAAAATCAATAAGAAACTAATAATAAATGCAAAAAATGATGTATCTTTAGCTGAGTGACAAAAGCCTTACACAAAAAAGAATATATGCTGTACAATTTTATGTATGTGAAGTTCCAGAATAGCTGCTGTTCTGGGAGTGGGGATAGAGATTTAGTGGGAAGAGGTATCTGGAACTCTTTATGGTAATGTAAATATCGCATATCTTGACGAAGGTTTGGGTTCCACATGGACATGCATTTGTCAAAACATATTGGTTGGTACATTTAAGATTTGTGCATTTTAGTTTTTGTAAATTCTACCTGGAAAAAAAAAAGATCTACAAATAGTGAACTTTAGCTGATGATTTGCAGGCTAAAATGCTTATAGAAGAGGAATGCTGAGATCTGCAACTCTCTTAGAAATGTAACAAAGAGCCTAAATGTCCATCAACTGATGAATGGATAAAGAAGTTATAGCTTATATATACAATGGAATACTACTTGGCAATGATAAAGAATGAAATCTGGCCTTTTGTAGCAATGTGGATGTAACTGGAGAATGTTTTGCTAAGTGAAATAAGTCATACAGAGAAAGACAGATACCATATGTTTTCACTCTTATGTGGATCCTGAGAAATTTAACAGAAGACCATGGGGGAGGAGAAGGGGGAAAAAAGTTAGAGAGGGAGGGAGGCAAACCATAAGAGACTCTTAAAAACTGAGAATAAACTGAGGGTTGATGGGGGTGGGAGGGAGGGGAAAGTGGGTGATGGGTATTGAGGAGGGCACCTGTTGGGATGAGCACTGAGTGTTGTATGGAAACCAGTGTGACAATAAATTTCATATTAAAAAATATATCAAAGATAAGATGGAGGAATGTTTGGATAGATACGTGATAAAGCAAATATAGCAAAATGGTAACAAGTGTAGAATCTAGATAAAGGCTATATGAGTGACCACTGTATAGTTCTTTCAACTTTTCTGGATTTTGAATTATTTTACAAGTTGGGGGAAGAAAAGAGTAGAGGATAGAGTTAAGTGGGGGGAAAAAAGTGAAGAGGGGTCTTAGATTCATAGACAACCAAAGGAATATACATGGGAACTTTGAGATATATTGAAATGTTTTGGGCACTGTTTCCAAACATGGATAATCATGAAAATATCACAGAGAGCCTTTAAAAATCGTACTGATGCATAGGGGCACTTGTACCCCAATGTTTATAGCAGCACTCTCAACAATAGCCAAATTATGGAAAGAGCCTAAATGTCCATCAACTGATGAATGGATAAAGAAATTGTGGTTTATATACACAATGGAGTACTACGTGGCAATGAGAAAGAATGAAATATGGCCCTTTGTAGCAACGTGGATGGAACTGGAGAGTGTGATGCTAAGTGAAATAAGCCATACAGAGAAAGACAGATACCATATGTTTTCACTCTTATGTGGATTCTGAGAAACTTAACAGAAACCCATGGGGGAGGGGAAGGAAAAAAAAAAAAGAGGTTAGAGTGGGAGAGAGCCAAAGCATAAGAGACTCTTAAAAACTGAGAACAAACTGAGAGTTGATGAGGGGTGGGAGGGAGGGGAGGGTGGGTGCTGGGTATTGAGGAGGGCACCTTTTGGGATGAGCACTGGGTGTTATATGGAAACCAATTTGACAATAAATTTCATATATTGAAAAAAAATCGGAATTTCCCAGCTCCCCTCGTAGAATTCCTGATTTAGGACTAATCTGGGATGGACTGGGAAATATTTTTTAAAAACTCACTGGGTGATGCCCTGGTAACTATCCATGTTAGGAACCATACGTCTAAGAGGCCATAGTTGCTTTTATCTGCAAGGAGTACTATGAAGGATACTACGTACAAGCAAAATCAATTACTATTTCCATTTTTGGTAATCTCTGTTTACCTGTTCACCTTGCACTTTGACAACAGCTTAACACTGAGCAATTGGCAACAACTGATTCCAGCTCATCATTAGTCCAGGTATAATGTAGTCAGATGTCAAATGTGGGCCCTCCTCATTCATCTGCTGAAAGGAGTGGTGGGCATACTACTCTCAGTAATGATAAACTGGACTTCTGGGCAATTCTGAAGACACTGCAACAGGTGGATGATGTGGGTCTCCTCATGTGGGATCTCAAGCCTGGAGAGGGATGACGTGGTAGGGACACCAGGGCGTCTTCTCCCTGCCCCCACACCTATGGCAAGCTAACTTTGACTTCTAGGTAGTTTCCCAACCTGGGGATCCTCCCCACCTCGTCTCCATTTATCGCAATGCTCCAAAGCCATCAAGGTCCCCCTTCCTACCAAGACTTCCCCAACTCCCACTGAGTGGAATCTCATTGTATCAATAATCAGCACAATTCTTATTCTGCAGTATTCCTTTTTGTTGTTGTTGTTAATAAAACTGATTATTCTTTAACATCCATACTTTCTGTTTCTGTGCTAGATATGGAAGGTGTGGCGAACATTTGTTATTTGTTCTGGCTTCCCTGAAGCCATGTTTGGGGAATCCCCCACCTCATGAATGAGTGTTTGTCTCCTACTAAAAACCGGAACCTTCCAGCCACTCTATTTTACAGCCTCCCTTGCAGCTATGATGTGGGCATGTGGCACAGGACTCCTGCCCCTGGCTTTGAATTGAAACTCTTAGAATCCTAGGCCTTGCCATGGTGACAGTGGTGTCCTCACCAGCTTGTTCCTGTGGGGTTACCTGGTGGTGCTTCCTGTTCCCCAGCTTCTCATTGTTTCTACCCATTTTCTGAGCCAGGGTCCCAGCGCAGCCTCCCAGCTCTGATTTTTTTTTTTTCCTAAGTTTCTTTTCTTCTTGAACCAGGCCAGAGTTTGTTTCTGTTCCTTGCAATTAGACAAGTAGATTTGATCTATATAAGCATTCAAGATACTGAAAACTTAAGAATTTCAGATTCAAGGTAAGACTCAGACCTATACCTCACTTCAAGAATTTTCCTAGCTGTTTAGGCAGGCATGCTTACTTTTGAGATCTTTTGTGTGGTTCTCTCTTTCCAGAGGGCTTGTCTTAGCTCTCCATCCAGATTGCAAACCCTTGAGGAAGGGCTTGTTATGAATCCTCTTGTAGCCCAGTAAGAGGCTGGCCTGTAGTTTTACTCTGTAAATACTTGCTGATTGATTGAGACACTAATAAATCCCTGCGAGAATCCCTTCATATTTGGTTATCTCTTAGCTCGTTGTCTGAGAGCTCACTTAAGCCTTTTCCAATTTCCTTCTAGTGTTTGGCTTAAAATTGTTCCCTCATAAAAAGTTTAGATTTTCTCTTAGCCATATTCAGATCTTACCACAATGAGTGGTAGGCTCCTTCCCTGCATACCTCAAGGGCTCTGTCACCTTCCTTTAAGCTGAGAAAACTCAGGAAGCACACCAAGAATTGTTGACATGGCCTTTACCCCGGAAAACAAAAACCAAAAACTGCACACAGACATTCTTTTTGGCCAAGCCACTGTCAAGGCACTCAAGGTCAACATCATGAACTTACCAGTATCGGCTCTTCCTTGGAAAAGGTACCTGCACTCATGTCTTCTTTCCTGAGTCACACCAGGGGGTCTCTGCCCAGCTGAGAACCTGAGAATCTGTGGATTTTAAACATCAACAAAACAACTTCTTCCTCTAGAAATATCCCGAGGAGCAGGGAGGTTGGTGTTAACTAAAGCTGCTGTCTCTTCCCCAATTTTTTTTTGGAAATATGGCCTGGAACTGTGACCTCATCGATCAACCTACCATCAGGGATAGAAGGAGTACTGACTATGTGCCAGGATGTGGCCCAAAGAAATAAAGAAGTCAAAGCCCTACCCTTAAGGGTGCCAGTTCAGTTCAACAAATATTTATAGACTGCCAACTTAGGCAAAAGGGTATAGGATCGTGTGCCAAAACCAGGGGTGCGTCTGGGCTTAGAGCTATGTGGTGGGTCTGCCAAATCTCTGCTACTAGCGCAGGAGGCCCCAGGGTATGCCACAAGGCCCCCAGGGTGGAAGGGCCAGGGTGCCAGCATCCTGTGCCAAACAGCTCACCATGGTCAAGCCACTGACAGTGCTGATAAAGATGCAGATTCCTGGGCCCCACCTTCAGAGGCTCCAGTCTTGGGGGAGGAGACCAGGAATCTGCATTCTGATTAGTGCCACTGGTGGCTCTCACGCAGGCGTTCCAAGGACCACACTTGGAGACACTTTCATCTTGGAGGCACCTGGGGTAAAAATTTTACCCAAACTCCTAAGGCCACACTGTATCCATAAGACAGAGGAAGTGATCACTCGTTTTAACTACAGCCACTAAAGAGTGGATACACCTGGTATTTCTACATGCTCCCCAACTGCAAGGACAAAGTGCGTCTCCCACCACTTTGTGGCTAAAAGCTTCTATTAACTAACAGGGAGAGCAGTTTATTGCGTCTGGCATAATTCCAGTAGTTTCATCCTGCAGAAAATCTAGAGTTTTTGCCTTTGGAGTAGATGACTCCATTTAAGGCCCTCTCACCTGGGCCTGATAATAGCTACCGCAACTCAAGAGTCCTGAAGGACATAGAACTCAAGAAATCCACTTCAGCCTCATCAGAGGAGGCTCCATGGTGGAATCAGGCCATTGGTGGGGTTAAGATGAGCCCTGATGAAAAGGGACAGATCAGGAACTCCAGGCTGGGAAAGCAGCAGGAAGGAAGGTTTTCAGGCAGGAATGCCCCTCCTTCCCTGTGTGAAGACTCCAGCCTCAGGCAGCACAGGGGAGCCTCCTGGCTGTGTGGAGCGGGGAGGACAATAATGGGGATCCTGAGCTAGACGAGCTAATCCCACAGCAGACTGCAGACGGAAGTAGGAGCCAAGGAGGAGGAGGATGGCACCTAAAAGTGCCCACATGCTGGGGTCTCGGATGCGGTGAGGTCCGGGCTCCCGTGAGGGCCAACCTGGGGAGGGGCAGTAGTGGGAGGTTCTCACCTGGAATTGTGGGCAGAGATTCAGGCAGGAGACTAACTGTCAAGGTGGAGAGGGCTGAACCGAGAAATGGGGGCGGGGGGGCTGCTTACCAAAGTCACCGCCAAAGAGTACCAGTCAGATCTTAAACCATGAGACAGTGAGGGAGGGTGTCAGGACAAGCTGAGGTCAGTCCGTAGATTATCAGTGGAAAGCAGATCCTGGCTGGGAGGCACTCACAGTGAACAATTAGGAAGAGAAATGGGAAACTGAGGTGATAAAAAAATTGGAACGCTTCTCACCATAAGCTAGACAAATCCCCATGGACCACTATACAGTTTCTGAAGACGCCACATTTGAACTTCCCTTCCCCCTTGGCCCCTCCCCCATCTCCAAGCCAAAAGTTCACATTATTCCACAGGGCCTCCAATAAATGTCTGATGCTTTCCTAAATCAACTTGACTTCTTTTGTTCCTTGATAGGTGGGAGGAACCAGCCTCATCTGGGGTGAGGGTGGAGGTTACAGGACCCTCGTGTCAAGGTCTGTAACCCCAAGCCCGGTCCTGTTTTCCATTAACAATATTAAAGCCAATGCATCTGAATGGGATCCTAAGAAATTATCTGAAGATTAATATCACAAGACTGATACTGAGCACAAAGCTCTGCAATGTATTTGTGCTCAGAGATGATGTTTGCTAATGTTTGGTTTTTATTTCCCTTGGAGCTGGTACACATCAGTGAGGCCTGGGGATAATGAATAACAGCATGGACAATAAATTTTAAAATAAACAAAATAAAAACTCAAAGAACGCTAATGGAGACCAGTGCTGGGATATGGCACGTGTTGCTAAGACTGTGATGATGAAACCTTAGTGAGCAGATTCTATTATCTGGCCCTTAGAAGCAGTAGGTGGCTGCCTCTTGATTGTATTAGTTCCTGAGTTATAAATTCTCAACACATCACATTACAAACGTGACAAACGGGGTGAGAACAGGAAGGCAAGGGAGGGCAGACTTGGGAAGAAGACGGGGTCTGCAGCAGAGGCTTTGGGCTTCCCACTAAAACCAGTCTCCCCTTCTTGCTGGGTGAGAGCTAGGCAATGTTGCCCCACTCTTGAAGGTAAGAGTGGCTGAAGACTGGCCAACTGACTTCCAGCCAATGGAGTGTGAGGAACGTTTGAGACAGCAGCACGCTTCCTTTATGTTCTTGTTCCCCTTCCACTTGCTCAAAGTCCTTGGGGGATGATGAGGCCACAACTAGAAGGAGCTTGGGTCCCTGAATCACCCTGCAGCATAGAGCTACATGCTGACCTGGAATATCCACCCTGGAATGTTACATGATCTAGAGATACACTTCTAATGTATTTGAGTCGATGCATTTTGGGGTCTGGTTGTTATGGTGGTTTAGCCTGCCCTCACTAAAACAGGGCCAATTCAGCATACCCACCACAGGAATTCTGGAATGGGAAGGAGGCCACAGAAACTTTGCTTTCCATGAGAGCTCACTTCTAGGGTTTCTGGAGAATACATGTAGAGGACTCTGGAGCTAATGGTCAAGACCCGGGACATGAGAAATAAGACCGTTGGGGTATCTGGGTGGCTCAGTTGGTTAAACGTCTGACTTGGGCTCAGGTCATGATCTCACGGTTCATGAGTTCAAACCCTGCATCGGGCTCTGTGTTGACAGCTCAGAGCCTGGAGCCTGCTTCGGATTCTGTGGTTCCCTCTCTCTGCCCCTCCCCCACTCGCATTCTGTCTCTTTCTCTCTCAAAAATAAACAATAAAAAATGTAATTTAAAAAGAAATAAGACCCTCGAACAAGGCATGGAGTGTGGTGGGGGCTGACCCTTTCCAGAGGTGGGGGAGTCTCAGGGCTCTTCCTGGGCCATGCCTGAGACAATTGGAGGAGAGACTTTAAGTGTGATGGTCATTTCAAAATGCTCTCTGGAAATTAGGGCCCATTCCTTCAGTGGAAGGAATCAGAGGTTAGTCAAATAAACAAGCCAAAGAAATCCAACACTGCAGGCTTCCTCTGAGGAGCTTGGTCTGAATGCAAACCCAGGGAGGAGCTGATGGGTTACAGAGAAGTGCAGCTGTAGTGGCCCAAGGCACCAGGGGCTCCTCTATGAATTGGTCCCTGAAAGGCACCAATGCAGAGATCCTTAGTGGGATCAGGAGCAGCTGGCCTCAATGAGGCCTCAAGGGACTGTGTGTAAAGGCCCCTGAGAGCAGCAGCAAGGGGCTTATCTAGGAACTTGTGAAAAAGGCCTGAGATGCGGGGACTCACGACTCCAGTGACACACCCTTGACATGCTCTTGAGGTTGAACTCAAGCCCTTGATTATCTCCTCCAAGCCTCTATAACCCTAGGAAGTAAACAGTACATTTCAATACACGTTAAATCACTCTGTTCATGGCATTCCAACCATGCTCACGGGTACACATTTGTGAAGATTGACTCAGTGGAAAGACACTTCCAAACTGGAGGGAAAAAAACCACGATACTTTTCTCTGAACTAGTCATTCAATAAATATTTACTTAGGTGTTACAAAGAGAAATAAGGCCAGCCTCTTGCCCTGTTGAGCTAAGAAAGTATGAGTGTGATTTTCCAAAGCAGAGGTAGGGATGTCAAGAAGAGGAAGGAGCAATTCAATAAGAAAAGGAGCATTGAGGTAGAGAAAGAAATGAAATATATTAAAATTCAAGAATCTTGTAATGTGTATACAGTGAGTTCGATTATATTCCAGAACGAGTCCACAATTTTACTTTTAAATTCTGTCGACATTCTAAATGATTTAGCTTGACATAAAGGGCATCTTTGTGCACGCTCAACAGGAACTGAATTTTAACTTGCATGCTTGTAAAAAGCCATACAATTACTTCCCTACCCCCAGAGAAGGTGTGAACCAGGCCTTTTGCATGGAATTTCAGCCTGGTGGGTTTGAGAGCAGATATGTCCTGTGCACCCACCCCCTCTTCCCCAAGTTGGGGGGGGCGGTGATGGAGAGGCTAAGGGAGGGATGGGGACAGGAGGTGAGGCTAGACTGTTCGATCTTTGCACTCGGGAGGTCTCTTGCTCTTGTTGGGAGAGCTGCAAATCCCCAGGACAACTTAAGTGCTCACATTAAAACACAAAACATCCAAAGAAAAATTAAGCTTAAAATATTATTTGTAAAGCTCAACATACTTACCATGCAATCCAGCAATTGCACTCCTTGAAAACTTCGTGCAAAAACCTGGCTGTGGATGTTTATAGCGACTTTATTCATAATTGCCCAAACCGGGAGGCAGCCAGGATGTCCTTCAACAGGTGAACGGATAAACTGTGGTATATCCAGCCGGTGGAACAGTATTTGGCAATGAAAAGAAATGAGCTATGTAGCCATAAAAAGATGTGAGGAAACTTACATGCATATTACTAAGTGAAAGAAGCCAGTCTGGAAAGGCTACATACACGCATAATTCCAACTATGTGACATTCTAGCAAAGGTAAAAACTATGGAGGCAGTAAAAAATTCAGTGGCTGCCAGGGGTTGGGGCAGGAGCTGGGCAGTGAGGGGTTAGAGAGGAGGGAGGGACGAGTAGACAGAGCACGGAGGAATTTTAGGGCAGTGGAACTAGTCTGTGGGATACTGTATAGGTGGACACATGTCTTTATACATTGGTCAGAACTCACAGAATGTACACCAAGAGTGAACCTTAGTGCGCACTGGGGACTGTAGTTAATAATGATCGGTTCATTGTGTGTGACAAATGTATTGTGCTAACGCAAGGTGCTGGGGACAGGGGGAGTATATGGGAACTCTGTACTTTCAGCTGATGTTATTCCATCCTCTGTGCTCGAATGTCAAACCCCACAGTCTAAATCCAGTTAGTCTGAGTGGCCAATCCAGAATTGCCCTGGCAGCTTCAGAAGTCATTTGGACTAGCTTGTTTGTGCTAATGGGAGAGTTACCACTGGTCTTCGCCGACTGCTGGGAAAGCCAGGTCTGCTGCATTCTGGAGTCTGGCTGATTCAGCTGCCCACACTCTGGGCGTGGGTTATGAGGCCCTGTGGCCCTTGCCTCTGCTGGTCAGAGAGGAGGAAGGACAAGCAGGGCTGAGAAGGGAGGTGGGCCGGGCAGCTGGAAGCTCACAGGCTCCAGGGGCAGCAGGTCTGGGCTGGAGTCCCAGGTCTCCTCTTACTCATCCATGAAACGGGTAATAATTGTACATACTTTATGTGGCTCTGGAGGGAACGAGTGAGATGTCAGTTATAAGACAATGACCACAATGCCTGGCATGTTGAAAAAGCTTAATGAATGTTGTATTTATTACAACATTTATTAATACAATTTATTGTATTAATTTGTTTATTAAATAAATTTTATTTATTTAATAAATATTTATTTATTTAATTATTTTCTTGATTTATTACATTTATTAATGAAATTTTTTATTAATAATGACACAAAACTAGAATGAAAAGTAGAAGAAGAAGAAGAATTGTTACTATAACTCCTTTCTCATGGGTGTTTGGCAAGGAATAGCTACAAGGAGAGAACATGTATAAATACCTGCTCAGGATAGAAGCATAGTTTACAGACAGGAAATGGTAGCTCTATGATTACAATGTTATGTTACATTGTTCATAGTCATGACATAGCAAAGGATAGATACAGTTGCTCGAAAAACCCATGGTAAACTCTCCCTGGGAGTCCTATTCACAAAGGTTGCAGTTCTAAAAAAAAAAAAAAAAAAAAAGTCTGCTGATAGAACAGTTACCAGAAAATCCCATTTGGGTTTGCATTGTTATCTGGCTTTGATGGGCAACCATCACCCAGGCGACATTTCTAGAGTCGCTGCTCTGAGGTGCGGTCATCTCCCTCCCTGGCCAGCTTCCACGCTCCTCCAGCAGGACCATTTTTTATGAGCTGACAGGAGAGGACCTCATAGACAAGCAGCCCATTCCATGGTGGGACTGCCGGGTCTGCAGGACATCGATGGCCACTTTTACTCCTCACAACGGGGGCCCAGCAGGCCATCAGAGCCCAGGCAGGGGGTCACAGGCCTCCAGCGTTGAGTGAGCGGCTATCCTGGCCCTTAGCAGACATGGACTCCAGCGGGCTCTCCCTGGGGACAGACATGACCTCTAGACTCTGGCCAGCTGGGCCCAGTGTCCTTGATGTTTCTCCCTTTGTATTATTGGGGCACAGGAAGCAGACCTGGGGATGCCTGAGCTTCAACTCCTGCTGCGGGGGAGGGCTGCCTCCATGCTCCTAATGTCCTGGGAACTCCTTTTTAAAAACTGGTCCAAAACATGAGGAAAAGGGACTCTGGCCTCTGACACAGATCCTATGTAGTGGCACGTCTCTGGATTTTTTCCTTCCAAGACAGTGCGAGGGACCCCAGTGCGTGATAGGTTAGCCACACACTGGCTTGGCTTATACCATAAATATTTTTTTATGAATATAATTTATTGTCAGATTGGCTTACATACGACATGCAGTGCTCATCCCGGGACTGGACCACCAGCTATCTGGCTCTTTTGTTGCTGTAATAAAGATTCGCAAAGAGTGTTCATGGGGAAAAGAACTCCTGCCATGGGCACCACGGGGAGGCACCATGACTCACATTAGGCAGACAACATCCCAAGGTCCTGTCCCATCCCCAGCAGTCCCGTAAGGTTTTGGCGAGCAATGGAAGGCAGGAGGGCCTTAGTCAACCTGGGAGATGGCAAAGACCGGGCCTCTCCAGGGCCATCCCTCCTCCGAACGTCCCTCCACTGGGAACTACGTGACACGAGCAAAACTTAAAAGTAGTCAAAGTAGTGGCTAGTGCTTAGAGTGTTTACAGTGTGCCTGGAGCCATACCCACCTCTGCAGTAGAAATGAGCAGAGCTAATATTTAGCAGGTATAACCTGGTACTGGCTGGGGTTCACTTCATAGGTTGGCACCAAAGCTAGCTATTAAATGTTGCATCACCCAGTGCTCTAGCACTGGTCTCCGTTGTACAGATTAGGAAACTGAGGTTGAGAGAGGTAGCAGATCAGACGGCTTGTCCATGCAGAGTCTGCGTGCAAAGCCAGGTTGTCTGACTCCAGACCTGGGCACTCAGGCTGTGCGTCCGCGGCATCCTGGACTCACTCTCGGAGGAGTGGCCAGTGAGCACTATCCTGGCACAGAGGGCACGAGGCGGGAGCTGAACGGCCGTGCCCCGGAGCGAATGTTGGCGTGAGCGTGCTGTCCTCCTGCAGACACCAGCCTGTCGCACCCCTGCACCCCTGCAGGCTGGTAAGTCAGTGGGGTGTGGCTCGCTGTCCTCCAAGAGGCTGGGGACGGGGAGCTGGCTGGACTTCAGAGGCACCAGCTCTTCGACAAGAAAAGGCCATTAGACCTAAGGAGGAAACCAAGAGAAATGGGGCAAGAGGGATACCAGACGCAAGGCCTGTAATCTTGAAAAGAAAGTCAAGTTTTAGAATCATCTTCCCGGGTCGTGAAGCTGGGACTTACCTGACACATTCCTCTACCTGCTTATTAGGTTCAGTGTGGAAAATTAAAGGACACGCCAGACCTGACTGCTGACTAAGCCCCGGATGTTTGTCATCACTGTTCTCTACTGCCCCCCTTTTAGGAATTTCAAAAACGGAGAGGGCGGGAGTTGGTCTGTGGCTATCGTATAAATTTATTTTATACAGATAGATTTCCTCAGCACCTGCTACGCACCAGGAGCATCCATTCATTCATTCAGCTGATTTATTACGGGCTAAGCCAGGTGCTGGACCCTCACCAGCGAGGCATGCAGTGGTCTCCACCTCCGGGATCTTACAGCACCTGGAGGCGCTGGAGGAAGGAGGAGTGCTGCGGGGGGGAAGGGAGGGGGGGGGCCGGGCAGCAGGAAAACTGGTTCGTGTTGTTGAGAATTTCCTGTGAGCCAGACTCTGCTCCGTGCAAGGTGGTCATATCTCTGAATCCTCTCAACAGACTGTCGTTACCTCCATTTTATAACTGGGCAAATTAACATTTGGCAAAGTTAGGCAATCTGCCCCAAGCATCATGGCCAAGTACACACTGGAGCTGGGCTTTGAACTCAGATATCCGACTCCAAATCCTGTGCTTTTATTTGCCGCCTTATACTTCTTGCCTTGCGCTTGTATTATTAGCCCCAAACGTGCAGGGAGCCACTATCAGTCCCACGTAACTGATAGGGAAACTGAGGCTCATAGGGGAAAGTGGCTTGCCCAGGGCCTCTCTGGTTGGAGCAGGGATCTGAGCCCAGGTTTTCTGGTGCCACATCCAGGGCGTGTTACTTCACAGAGCTCCTCTGGGATACAGTCCTGGGGCCGGGAACAAGGACGAGGGAGGTCCCCCTAGAGCCGGTTGGGCCCCATCCCAAGCACTGGTATAACATAGGTTGTGTGGATGGAGACTGTTTTGCTAATGTGTTTAGGGTGGGCATCCAAACATATCTTGAAGCGCTCCAGGAAGCTGGGTAGCTGGAAGGGGATGGCCTGAGGAGTGCAGGTGGGCGCCCAGGGAAGCACCCCACCAGAGAAGGTGACTTCTGATGCTTTCGTGCTCTTCTCTCGCACTTTATGTTCCAGGGCTGGACCCTGTGATTTTCACCATTTCTGTGTGAGAAGAGAGAGGCTGCTGATTCACAGCGAAAGGAAATGGCATCAGTTCTGAAACTTCCTGTTTGTCTGGTATCTGCAAAGATATCTGTGTTATGCAAATATCCTCACTCCTGAAAAACGCAGGCATTTTTCACACACACACACACACACACACACACACACACGCACACGCACACACACATGCACACACACCCTTGACCTGGCCCTGTGTACTGGGTCTCCTCTGTACCTAGTAAATTGAAAAATGATTCCACTAACACGATAGCGGAGGTGCTGGGGGAACCTGCTGTAGGAAATTATGATCATTAAACTAGCAGCGTTTGCATTTGGTCGAATTGCTTAGCAGATGTCTCTTCCAGGTAAGTCCTCGCTCTGGCCCCTAGCCCAGGGCTGGTTTGCTTTCCGCCTGGCGGAGCCTGGGAGTCAGGGATCCCTTATGAGGGAAGCAGATGTGCGGAAAGCAGGCCCCATCCAGGCCTCAGGCTCCCGTCCAGCCCAGGAACGCCATCTCCTCGTGGCTTGGTTTTCCCTAAAGCAGCTCTTGGAATGTGCCACATCCCGCTCCCAACCCCCACGTAAGTGGAGATAATGACGGATGTTGAATATTTTCTGTTGGTTCATTATGATCTTTGTGCAGGTCTTTCTTTCTTTCAAGGTCAGTTCATGTCTGAGCCCAAGGCTGTGGTCTGCTGAGCTGGTCGGTGCTTCCAGAGAGTGTCGACATCTGGCAAGGGCCCGAGACCCGGCCTGCGCCACTGGCTGCTGGCTGCCTCTGCAAACTGAGGAGTTTTTTAAAAAGCTGAATGTAAGCTTCAATTTTAATAGGTGAAAGTGAAAATGACATGTGACTTCCAGAAAATTCTCACAGATTCAAAAGAATTGTTCTTTGTCATGAGTTGAATAGCATTCTTCAAACGGCTGAATGCTTTTCTCATATTCAGAGTTGCCTAAATTAGGGGAAATGGATATAAATTGCTGCAAGACAGAAATCTGGTTAGCCATAAATGAGTTTTTTGTTTTTTTTTTTACCCTTTACTCTCTTCCTGCCCCCATCCAAAAGCCCTCACCTGGGCAGTGGGAGGGTGGCCGTTCCTCCCTCTGTCTAGGAAGGGATGAGACTGAGGTTCCAGCAGGAGGGTCTATCACTTGGCCCAGATTCTAGGCCAGTGACTGCCTCACTTCAAAAGGGAGTGGCCCAGAGGCAGGAGCATGGACTGGTAGAGGTCAAACTGAGTGGATATCTTGGTTCTGCTACTCACCAGCTGTGTGACCTTGAGCAAGTTTCTTAACCTTGCCAATCCTCAGTCTCCTCACCTGTAGAATGAGGTTTTTGTGATGATGACAGGAGACATATGTATATAAAATGGTTGAGCCCAGGACCTGGAGGCCTGAAGGTCAATAAGGGAGGGGTCATGGTGACCACACCAGTCTTCGATAGAGCCTCAGTCACTGCAACAGGTCACATGGGATCTGTCTTTGAAGGAGAGGGTTCCCCAGAGACTGCTCTTGCTTTGGGGATGTCTGTGAGGAAAAGGATGGGAGGAATAGCAAACATTTTTGCGAGAAAGTTTCTCTCCGCCCCTTGAGAGGGGTCCAAGGTCAATTTCTACACTTATCTGTGAACTTGACCTGTTGTCTCTTTGCTGGCTCAGGCTCTAAGGAAATGAGAGATCAGCCTTGTGCTTTTGCAATCCTGCAGTGATGATCTGAGTCTGTAGAGAAATGGAAACAAATGTTCTGATGTATAACCCATGTGAAGCAACTAAAGACAGAGATTGAGCACATGTAGCCACTGAGCACTTACTGGGCTCCTACTGAATGCCTGGTGTAATGTCAGATATGGAGATTTGTCATACTGGAATAATAGCTGGCATGTGTGGAGTCCCTACTGAGCACAAGACACCAGGCTGGGTTCTTTGCAAAGAGCGTTCCATTTAATTCTTCCAGGAACCTCTCAAGTGGGCATGAGTAGCCTCTTTATCAACGAGGCACAGAGAAGTTCCTTGCCCAAGGTCACACAGTAGCGGGTGGGACCGGAACGCACCTTCGGTCTGCTCTCACCACCACCACTCTGTGGGCATGTAAAACGTACCCTTCAGCCTATAGGAATTAAAAAGCCAGCGGATGACACACAACAGCCCCAAATGCCAAAATAAGAATGCAGACGATAAAGAACCCAGAAAAGAAACACAAAGAAGGCGAGGCAGCCAGGGGTGACTTCATGGAGGAGGCAGAGTGGGGATGGGATCAGAGTATGTCTGGTGAATGGGAAGGTGGGGACAGGAGGGCAAGTGGGGGACACTGAGAAGGTGCAAACCTCGAGGAGACCGGACATGGTTTGGTGGCCCATGGGCTCGTCAGGGGCCACTCTTGGTAGCCTTGGAAGTGGGGACAGAGCCCTTGGAGAAGGGTGCTGGACTGGACTTTGGGTGTCTGTCACCTGCTGGGTTCAGGATTCTAGGGAGCCTGACCCTCCTCCTCCTTCCAACTCTATGGATAGGGTTTGACGCGGGTGTCTGCGGGGCCGATCATTATCTGGGGAGCTTCAGAGCTTCTGCTAGTTAATTACTTGCATCTCACCCCTGTGGACACTTTAGTCAGCTGAGCCAGGTAGGTCAGGTTGGAGCAGTGGGTGCTGCAGAGGAGACAGGGGGTGGGAAAGGGCAGGTCTGTTCCCCTCCCATCCCGACGCACCCCAGCAGGGCTTGAGCACAAGTTTCCCAGAGGCGGGGGTGGGCACACCCCTTGCTCTTCGTGTAGCCGGCAAGCTCCAGGCTCCCCAAGGACTCGGCAGGGGTCAAGGCCCAACCGAGCGGGGCCACATCCCTTCCTGGGTGGCACAGCCTTGCAGCCACACTGAGACTCTCTGCAAGCTGCTTCGGGGCTCCAGAGGTCCACGATGGGGCAGAGTTGGAGAGGGGGCCGCTTGACTTGCCTCGTACTCCTTCGTCCTCCCATCTGCCCCAACTCAAGCCGCAGAGACCATGGCTCCAGAGCCCAGGTGTGCAAGTCCAAGTCTTCTCTGCTCCACCTCCCAAGCGGCTCCCCACCGCCCCCTCTCCTCCAGCGCCCCGTCCCCCTGATCTCCCTGCCTCGGCCACTGCAGTGGCCTTCTACCTTGTCCCCCTCCCCTCTTCCACACTCAGTTCTTTCCAAGCCATTCTGCCTCAAATAGCCAGAGGACTAGTGATAAAACATAAATCACCTTCTCTCGTGCTTCATCAGCTTCCTAGTCAGCAGGGCACGAGGGGCCCTCCCCGACTGCCCGGTTCTTGTGCTAGCTTTTCACTCAACACACATTCACTGAAGGCCGATCGCATATATTTGGAGACACTGGTGACAGAGGCCAAACAGACAAAACCCCCGGATCTTGTGGAACAAAGTGTTAAAGTGTTAGTGGAGAAAACAGAGTGAGGCCAGGAACTGGGGAGAGCAGAGGATGGGGGTGGGCATCGGGGAAGGCAGCATTTGAGAAGGTGACATTTGAACAAAGACCTGAAGGAAGCGAGGGAGTGAGTCATGGGGATTGTAGGGGAAAACTTGTTCCTGGCAGAAAGCACAGCAGCTGTGCCCTGAAGTGGGAACACGCCTGGCTGTTTGGGGGTATTTTCAAGGAACACCCTATCACCTGCTGGTCCGCTGGGTTTCTTCTCTAACACAGCTTCTCCGCAATTTGTAATTTATGTGTTCGGGATCATTGTGTGTCCTCTGCAACAAGCTGTCAGCTCTCCAGGATAACGATGTATCTCACTGTCGCCTGAATCGCTGGTGTCTACCACAGGGCTTGGGTGCTTGAAGGCGCTCAGCCGATGTGTGTCAAAGGAGGCAATGTAGCAGACAGCTGGCATACAGCCAAGGGCACGTGTGAGGGGGTCCCTGTGGAGCTTCTGGGAAATGACTGGGGCCACCCCGAAGGGAGTGAAGGTCTACGTAAGGTGGAGGTTGTGTGTGTGACGGGGGTGGGGGTGAGTCATGTGACCTGGGCGTCAGTGCGACCCTACTGTGCATACAGGCCAGTGACCTTTGGGATTCCCAGCTGCTATGCTAGTTCATGGAAGGAAAGAGAAGGGATGCCTCCGTCTTATTAGCTCCCATACCTCATTTTAAGTGGTTCTCTCCCCCCTCTTCCTGCTGTTCATCTCCCCAGGGCTAGGATACAGCCTTCTAACAGAGGAGATGAGACGGACTCTGCTCACAGGTGCGGGTCTCATGCCGACGGCTCTCCCACCTGTGGCCGTGGGGGCCCTTCTTCTGGCTGGTACATTCACATCGCTCCTGCTCTCCCAGCAGGTGGTGTGGAAGACTTGAGAAGCAAATTCTACCTTTAACAAGAATTTCTTGCAGACACTGGAGAGACCCTGATTCCGTTTTACTATGACTGGCTTGCTCTGGTTGTTGGAATGTTAAATACTGATAAAGAGGGGAAGATAAAATCTTGCTGCCCCCCAGGGCCCGGAATTTCCCCATTCTTAAGCCCAGTCTTCCTTGTCTGAGAGAGAGAGAGAGACTGCCAGTAGCCTATTCTAAACCCAATTTCCCCTTCTGCCCTACCAAACGACATAATTTGGAGAGGGGCAGCAACATAGCCAGATAAAAGTCTACATTTCCCTGTGCTCTTGAAACTAGGGATGGCCGATGAGGTATACATGGAAGGAGTTGGATGGGGTTTCCTAAAAGTTCTTTATAGGGAGCTGGGAAATGTGCTCTTGATTCTCCCTTCCCCTGCTTCCTGTCCCTGGAACACTAATAGGATTGCTGGTGCTCCAGCAACCATATTGGGCCACGAGACAACCTTGAATAAGGAAGCCACACTCTAAAACACTCACTCTCCGTCCTTAATAGTGAGAAAGGAGAAAGCAGATCCTGACATCTGGAAACTGGCCTGACACTTTCAGCTAGGCATTAGTCTTGTTTGAAGCTGGCCTAGATGTTTTCTCATGGAACATAAACAATCTCACAGAATGCCATCAGTCAAGGTCACTCTGCAATTGCGACGAGGTGAGTCAAAACAGACTGCCTCATAATTTTATTTAAGCACAGACAAAAACCACCACAAAATACTAAACACCTTCTACTCCTTGCTAATACGAGTGATGGCTGCTTCTTTACCAATTACACGTGTAACTTGTATCTGATCTACCTTCTTTATAGGTAAGAGTTATGAAGATATTCAGCCATAGAATTGTCCCATTTCCTGAGAGCATCCACTCCAGAACAAACGCCTGATTTCTTGGGCTCTCCCTAAATTCCCCTAACCAAAGCCCAAGTCCTGCCAGTCCTATCAAACCCCTTTTTATTTATTTATTTAAAAAAAATTTTTTTTAATGTTTATTTATTTTTGAGACAGAGAGAGACAGAGCATGAACGGGGGAGGGTCAGAGAAAGAGGGAGACACAGAATCGGAAGCAGGCTCCAGGCTCTGAGCCGTCAGCCCAGAGCCCGACGCGGGGCTCAAACTCACGGACCGCGAGATTGTGACCTGAGCTGAGGTCGGACGCTTAACTGACTGAACCACCCCGGCACCCCTCAAACCCCTTTTTAACTGAGACATGGTCCACAGTTACCCAAGGTGTGCAGTCTCCCTCGCTACAGTGAGTATAGGCCAACTTGTTCAATTACAGGTATTTGAATAAGTCACTTGGGGATTGATTATAAGGCAGGCTGTGGTTCAGCGGGTCTGGAACAGACCCCTTTCTGTATTTCGAACAAGTTCCCAGCGATGCTGACACTGTTGGGCACCAGGCCACACTCTGAGTAGCAAGGCAGTCAAGGATGATGGATTCAAATGCCAGAAGTGCCTGAGTTTGACCACAGGGCCCCCATATGAACCCTGGACTGTTTTCTGGAGAAAATATGGCAGGATTTGAATTAACTCACTGCTATATGGTTCCCTATTACCAGCAACCTGACCTACACACATTATCCTCCTCCTTAGACAGATATGTGGTTCTGGCTGCAGGAGCCATTGAGGAAGTCTTGCAGTGCCCACGTATGTGCAGGCCTCAATGAGGCTTGGGCGATTATTGACCAAACTTGCTGCCTTTGAGGTGAGATTATAAGCAACAAGAGAAACCAAGTCATTCCACTTAGTGGACTGGTTGAAAATCCTCCAATAGTCCTATGCTGGTTCCAGGTCCGGCTCTCGGGCTGGAGGACCAGAGATCTGGGAGGTTCTAAACCGTCTTTTCAGCTCAAGTGGTCTGCACCTGGCCCACCTCACCACCACCCCCCCCTCCCCCAGCTCCATTTCTCACCATCCCACACCTGCCAGCACCTGGATGTCTCATGCTTCCTTGCCTTCACTGTTCCTCATGCAGAGGATGCCTTTCCCACGCTCCTTCACCTGGCTAACTGCTAAATCCTACTCGGCTCAGCCTCCCTGTCCCTAAGACTGGCTGAGTGCCCCTACTCTGGACTCCCAGGGAACACCGCCTTCCTCTACCCTGCTGCTTCTCAGCTTACAAGCATTTATTTATTTTATGTTCACCTCCCCATTATCCATTAGCTCCTAGAGGATGGGAACCATGTTGTATTTATTTTTGTAGCCCCTGACACAGTCCCCAACACTCAGTAAATATGAAACTGAACTGAGCCTCCAATCCTCCGCAGCCTGCCCCTTAACTGTAACCAGCTGGAGGAAGGTTATAACACAAGAGTGAAAGAAACCTTGTGCTAACGTTTCCCATTTTAGGTGATGTGACATTGGGGGTTCCCAGGAGCTTTAGGTGTGAAGCTGTAGGTCATACCCACTCGGAAACTTGGCCCCCAAGAAGAGAAAGGTAGGCTTCTGAAACACCACAGAGGCATGAATTAGTGTTTAGTAAGTGACTATTAAATTGAAAGTTAGGGCTCTCAAACTTGAATGGGTCTACAAATCACCCGAATAGCAAATGCATTTTAGCTCCCAGGTGAGTCCTGCGTATTGAGGTCTGCAGCATTGGTATCATCTCGCAACTGCTCAGAAATACAGATTTCCTGGAGCCCACCCCAGATCTACTGATGCAGACTCCCTAGGGGTCCGACCCAGGCATCAGTATAAAACTCCGGGTGATGAAGGCCAGATTCCCGGAAATGGTAGAAGCATGGTTAATTACAGTAACAGCTCCCTCCTAGACAAGAGGGCTCACCTGGTTCTAGGTGAGTTACTTGCTTTCCAGTCTCATGACTGGACCTTTGAGTAGGGAAGCAGTTGAAAACAGAGACCATGAAAAACCACAGTGAGAGAGAAATGCTAATGACATTACCTGACTGCTGCTGCTGCTGCTGCTGCTGCTGGCTGCTGCTGCTGCTGCTGCTGACAGTGAGGCACCAGGGCTAAACCCAAGGAAATGTGTACTGGGGAAACATTTGTAAGGAAATATGCTAAAATCCTCATGGTAGGTGCATTAGGAATAATATCCCCCTTTTCTCTAATTAAAAAACAAGAAGTTCTTGTTTAACAGGAAGATACATGGATTCTGTTTTAAAAATACATTCTCATTTATGCTGTAGGGGACAAAAGGGGCTGTCCCCCTTTGGGGAACCATGGGATGGTTCCCACAGTAGCCCTGTGGCACCTGCGAAAAACCAGAGCTTAAGCCTTTCTCAAACAGTGTTGGGTGAGAGGCCGGGGTTGTGTCGGGGTCGGTGGTTGTGTCCCCGGCAGGCATGTGAGGGAGAGATGCCATGAGGATATTTGTTGAAACAATTTTAGTGCAAGAGATAAAAACCACAAACTGGACCGAGCCAAAATAAATGGGAGAAGAGAGAGAAAAAGGCAGGAGGAGGAAGACGAGGAGGAGGAGAGGGAGAGAAGGAAAAAAGAAATTTGCTTGGTCTGTAACTGACAAGACCAGCTGGAGCCAAGCGCTCCGAGGATTCAGGCAGGACTCTGTCTGCCCCTTAGCTTTCCTGCCCTCGGCATCAGCTCCGTCGTCGGGCAGGCTCCTCCCTGGCCCCCAGTCTAGCAGTGCTTGCCAAAGTCGACTCCGACTGGCTCAGCCTGTGTCCATTCCTGCAGGCAGAGAAATGTGCCGCTGTGCTGAGCCAGGCCTGGGCCCGTGGAAGCACATGAACAGACGGGGAAGAGCTGCTGCCCCAAAGGAAAAGCCTTGTGCTGCCCTCACAAGAAGGAGATGCTGGGCAGGAAGAACATTATCACATCTGCTTCGACCAATGGGGTTATCGGTTCTTTTGAGCTCACCCTGAGGTCTGTTCTGGGCAGTTTTCAGACTTGTGCAGAGGGTTTGGATAAGGCCTCGAGTGGCTGCAGGCTTCCACAGAGAAGAGCTGCCTTTGGGGTGGTGGGGGACAGGGAGATTCTTACTCACCAAGGTTAACACTGTGCATACTGTTATCCGGAGGAAGCGGGAATTTCCACACGGTAAGTTCCCTTCCTTGTACAATGAATTACTATCTTGATGAGAAACCCGTGGGCAGCTGGTTGAGAAGACAGCAGTATTCTCTGAATGAGAGGGAATTTACCACCTTCTTTTATGGTGGCCGTTCTTTTGGTGTCACAGCAGGGTATGGATTGATTCATCTACAAATATATACATCTATATAGACACCATACTGCTAGCCTCTGCAAAATACATGCCTGGAGATCATTTCTGCCACCCAGAATAGGTCACCTCTGTCACCACTCCTCTGTCCACCACCCCCACACCCTGCGGGCCCAGGCATGTGGGCCTGGGGTTCCCCAGTTGGAGGCCAGATGAGAGTCTCCCTGTGTAGGGATTGGGGTGGGGGTGGGGAAGTGGGGCTGATAAGCTGGCTGGCAGTGGCCCAAGTCCCTTCCAGGGCCTGTCGCGGGCCTCTCTGTCCTGGGCTGTCTCTTCCACCACTGAGTTTCTGACCTGAACCTCCAAAGTCCTTCATATCTCATCCCCGCTGCCCTGGGGTGCACAGACTTGGCTCTCCTTGGAGCTCCTTGCCAGGGCTCAGAGCCTTGGTTGTTGTCCTCAGAGCTCTGTCCTCCCAATGAGGGGACAGAAGAAACAGAGCCCACTGTTCTGGATTCTGAGTTGGAGCCAAGCAGCTCCATCTGCTTCTTCCTTCCCCTAGAACCCTCCCCTCAGCCACTGTCAGCTCCCACAGTCCCCGCCAGACGGCCCCGGCTACACAGTTCCTCATGACAGATGTCTGGCTCCTTCCTACCCAAGGAAAACACGGGCTCTTCCCCAGCTCTGGAATCCCCGTCCTGTCTGGGATCCTGTGGACTGAGGAAGGAGAAGGCGGGAAGGTGAGGGCTGGGGAGAGGGGCCATCCTTCCGTAAGCACTGAGGGGTTTGCTGGATGACCGGATCTAATGCCGGGCCATCTATGAAAACTCTGCCCGGACCTCTACAGGTCCTCTGACTTCCAATGGGGCCTAAAGAAACTGAATAATGGGTAAAAGTGACGTTTAAAATGACACAAGAAAAGGCCTGGTGGGGACTCTAATAATGAAAAATTTGTTAACACTTGCTGAAAAAAATGAAAGAAACTCTCACAATATTTGGCTCCACCAACATACAAATGTGCTGTTATTTCCCCATCGTTTAAAAAGAAGGTTTTTGGAGCGCCTGGGTGGCTCAGTTGGTTGAGCATCTGACTCATGATTTCAGCTCAGGTCATGATCCCAGGACCGTGGGATCAAGCCCCGTGTTGGGCTCTGGGCTGAACATGGAGCCTGATTGAGATTCTCTCCTCCCTCTGCCTTTCTCCCCCTCTTGTGCTCTCTCTCTCTCTTTCTAAAATAAACAAAAAATTAAAATATAAAGAAAGCTTTCTCTGTAAAAATGATTCAACCAAGTAAATAAAGAAGGGGAAATCTGCCCTAGAGAAGACTTCCAAGTAATACATGTGATGCCATCCCCTCCAGGAGCTGGAACTTAAATCCCCTTTCCCTGAGGGTGGGCTGGACTCAGTGACTGGCTTCCAGAAAGTAGAGCATGGAAAGGGAAAAAGAGTAACTTTATAGGGAAGACACCTGACAGACACCATGTTAACCAAGTGATGAGGGTAACATTACCAGTGATAAGCCATGTTGCTGTCATGTGCCCCTGATGTGATCTAATGTGAAGGGCACTTCACCTCTGGGGTGTTCTTCCTCCAAATCCTATCACCCCAGCTGAATCGTAACAAAAGCTCAGATAAACTCATATTGATGGACATTCCATGAAATATCTGACCAGTACTCTTCAAAACTGAAAAGGCATTAAAAACAAGGAAAGATGGAGAGAGGGCCACAGACTGGAGAGACTGAGGCCTGACCCAACGTGGCCTCCTGGGCCAGAGAAAGGCCATGAGTGAGAAAACTGGTAAAATACGGTTAGAGACTGTAGAGGGGCTACTTGTATAATGTCAACGTCAGTCTCTTCGTTGTGACAAATATACTATGGTGCTATAAGAAGGTAACATTGGGTAAAGCTGGGCAAAGGATGCACCAGAGTTCTCTGTTCTGTCTTTGAGACTTGTCTGGGAATCTAAAGCTATTCTGAAATCAAGTCTATCCACTCAACCCCCGTAAAAAAAAAAAAAAAAAAAAAAAAAAATCTTCATCTACAATTTAAAGACTGACAATATCAAGTGTTGGTAAATCTGTGAAGCAACTGGAACTCATACATCGCTGGTGAGGGTGTAAAATTACATTTTAGAAAACATTTTGGTAGTTTCTTATAAAATTGAACATACATTACTATATGACCCAGTAATTCTACTCCTAGAAATTTACTCAAGTGAAATTTATGTCCAAAGACTTGTGTACAAATGTTCATGGCATCTTTAATCATAATAGCCCCAAACTAGAAACAACTTAAATGTCTGACAACAAGTGGATGAGTAGTCAAATTGTGGTATAGCTGTACGACAGGATACTACTCGGTGATATAAAGGAAGGAACTATGATACATGCAGGGCAAAAGAAGCCAGGCATAAGAGTACATCCTGTATGATTCAATTTGTATAAAATTCTAGAAAAGGCGAAACAAAGCTCAGTGATAAAAAGCAGAACAGTGGTTGCCTGGGGCTGGGTTTGGGAGGAGGGGGTGGGAGAGATTGACCATAAAGGGGCACAAGGGAATTTCTGGGGTGACGGAAGTGTTATATATCTTGATTGTTGTGATTACATGGGTGTATACATTTGTCAAAACTCATTTAACTGCATGCTTCAAATTTAAATTATTCCTCAATAAAGTTGATTTTTTAAAAAAGCTTCCTCTTGCTCCCACTCACCCTGCCAGCAACTGTTTTGCAAGGCTCCTGAAGGAGTTGTCTATACTTACTGTCTGCAGTTCTGCCCCAGATTCTCTTACATCCACATCAGTCAGGCTTTCGTTCCCCTGGCGCATGGAACTGCTCTCCTCAGGACTAAAGTGACCTCCATGTTGTTGTTGTTAGACCCAATGGTCAGTTCTCATCTCTCACATCTGACCTGACCTGCCAGAACATCCCATACAGTTCACATTTTTTTCCTTGAATCTCTCTCTTCCTCTGGTTTCCGGGGCACAGTAGTCTCCTGGTTTTCCTTCCATCTCTGATTACTCTTCCCCAGTGTCTTTCTTTGGTTCTCCCCATCTTCCCAACCATCTACTGTTGGAGGGCCTTGGGATGCTCTTCCTGTATGCGCTCAGATGATTTGATTTCATTGCATCTTAGGGCTTTAAATTCTATCCATATGCTGAGAATTCCCAAATCTGTACCTCAAGCCCAGGCCTCATTCCCAAATTCTAGCCTCATAATTCCAACTGCCTACTTGACCTTTCTATTTGGATGTCAAACAGACCTCTTACAGTAAACATGTTTAAAATTGAACCCCCTGGGGTGCCTGAGTGGCTCAGTCGGTTAAGTGTCCGACTTCGGCTCAGGTCATGATCTCATGGTTCGTGAGTTCGAGCCCCGCGTTGGGCTCTGTGCTGATGGCTCAGAGCCTAGAGCCTGCTTTGGATTCTGTCTCCCTCTCTTTCCCTGCCCCACTCCTGTTGGCACTCTGTCTCTGTCTCTCAAAAATGAATAAACATAAAAAAAAAAAAAAAACTGAACCCTTGATCTCCCATAAACCTGCCCACCTGCAGCCTCTTCTATCTCCGCAGATGGTCCTGACATCTCACCGTTTATGCAAACCAAAAACCTAGGAGTCATACTGGACTATTCTTTTTCTCCTACTCCATTGGCTTTGCCTTGAAAATACATCCATAAGGCATGTATTCTTTGTCATTTTCACTACTACAGCCTTGGTCCAACCATCATCATCTTGTTGGAAATAAACTAACTGGTCCTCCTACTTCCACTCTTGCCTTCCTACACTCTGTTCTCAACACAGCAACTAGAGTGACCTTGTTAAAATTCAAGTCAGATCACATCAAAGTTCTGCAGTGATTCCCTCTCAGAATAAAAGCAATGTCCTTGCAATGGCCTTGAAGGCCCTACATGATCTAGCCCCCCATCACCTTACCTCTGTGATTTCATCTCTTAATATTCTCCCCTTGCTCGTTCCTCTCCAGACACACTGGTATCTTTGCTATTTCTCAAACACACCAGGCATATGCGTGCACACCTGAGGGTCTTTGCTCTAGCTGTCCTATCAGGATGCTCTCCTGGCCAACTTTCTCACCTCCTTCAACTCTTAGCATACAGATGTGCTACTGACCTACTCTCTTTAATACTGCAGCTTGACCCGCCATCAGCACTTATTCCCTTACCTTGCTCTATTTTTCCTTTGTTTCCATAGCACTTACTTTCTAATGGGCTCCTGCACTGATTTGGTCATACCCTATGATCTCAAACAGATGCGGGCCTCTGATTTGCTGGGTTACAGCTGTGTTCTCGGAGCCACTGCCCTCTTCCCAGGACAGATGACACTTGTCTATAACTGCATCATCCAGCACAGAAGCTGCTACTGTGGCTTGAAATGTGGCCAGTCCAAAATAAGGTAGTACCAAAAAGAATATACAATATCTCAATAATTTTTAATATCGACTCCACGTTACTATTTTGGATATATTGGGTTAAATAAAATATACTATTAAAATTAAGTTCAACTACTTCTTACTGCTTTTTAAAAATGTGGCAACTAGATAATTTAAAATTACTCAGTTGGTTTGTATTCTATTTTATTGGGCAACACTGATCTATGAGGAAAAATTACACGTATCTAGAAATCAAATCCCAGGAGCTTGAAAATCCACATTTCCTAAATGTGAACTGATGGTTTTTTAATTTCAAGTTCTACTGAGATACAGCCAAATTCCATTAAGACAAATTCCCCTTCAGGATTTGACTAATTGGGTTAATGGGGACATTTGAAGAAGCTTTGGCTTTGTTTTTATTCCTCTATCATTTGGTGATGCTGTGGCCGGGAGGCTGAAAGCCCCCACAAAGGACATATGCAGTCTCCTCCTGAGATTCCTCTGACATTGAACTTGCACCTGCTCTCCTTTCAAGAGCATGAACTAAGGTTTTCCTTTCAAGCTCTCCTTTCAAGAGCATGAACCTGAGGCCTGGTGGGTCACTGAGGCTAACAGGGTGGAGGTGGGAGCCAGGAGGTGCCTGCCAGGCATGGGACAGTGCCCATGCCACGATGGCCCAGCTCAGACCTGCAGATGGGGCAGCTGGTGGGCTGAGATACTTGGGGCAGACCTGTGTGGGCTGGCAACCAAGCCATAAGCCAAAGGGAAGGGCTTCCTCTTCTCAGGACTAAATGCAAGGGGCTTGTCTCTAGCAACCAATCTGTGGATGGAAATCAAAGGCTGTAGTGAGTTGCAAGAAAAACCAACTCCCATGGCCTGGAAACACCATGAACTTCTCGGAGGCCAGGCCCCAAGAGAAGGGTGCTGCAAAGCTGGGGGCAGGGGAACAGACAATATAGAATGAGAGGCTCAGTGACCTAGGGACCTGGCACCAGGAAGACACAATGATGGAAGGAAGGGCTAGGTTAGGGAAACTTTCTCTGATCTCCCGAAATTCTATAATCTCGCCATATTGTTTTTATATTCTTGAAGCAGGGAGGGGGAAAGGGAGGCAGAGCACTTGAAAACTTGCCCCTGGTTCTAAGCTCTCTGCCTCTGGTCTTTCCTGGCAGTGGTGACTCCTTCCTGACTCAGGGCTGAGGATCTGGACTAGGAATTATACTCTTAAATTTCTCATGAAAAGCAAAATAGAATTTCATCTTCTGTTTTCTCCCCTTTCTCACTGTGCCAACTGTAGGAAAAAAAAGAAAAGAATATGCAAAGTGAAAAGGATTCACAAGAGATTGCAAGGCTAGAAAGTGAATAAGAAATGAAAACAACAAAACAAAATGTTATTTTTAATTTGCTTTCAGAACTCAGAAATGCAGGTCAATCATTTAGGACAGGGGAGGTGGACGCAACTGTGCCAGATGCTCCAGGGATGAACTGGGCAGGAGGTAATTGCAGATGAGAACCAGGGAAAATCTGTCCCCAGCCACCTTGCCACTGGGGAACGGAGCATCTCCTCAGCGGACAGAGGAATTGCTCTCAGTCTTGCCAGAAGCCCCGGAGAAGCAGGACTGCTGGTGGCAGTGGGTGGAGGTGAAGGGCTTGGCCTCTCCAGAGGGCTCTGCTTCCATCCCAAAGCCATTGTCTGCCTGTGAATGTGCTTTCATCAGCTGCAAACCGTATTTATGGCTTCTCGGAATTTTCCGAATGAAGTAATTTTTTTTCCCCAGACCATTTTTCTTCACAACTGAAATCAGATCCCCGCATTCCATGGAGACAAACAAAACACCATGACATCACCGCCGGGGAGCTGTCATTTTAGACACCATCGCAGCCTTTTGTTCAAGATCAAATAGATGTGCTTTGCCTAGTGGAGGTCACATCCTGCTCCGGCAGAGGGGATGGTCCTCTGGTTTCAGCTTGAGGAACTGCGAGGGCAGCGGGTACGCTGGGCAGACTGCGGGGTGGGACTGGACAGGAAGGGCCCAGTGGTGAGGTCTCTCTGCTTCTTCTCCAACTGCAGAGCTTCAGGATGCCGCTCCATGACACCAGTCATGATGGGGACAGCCCCAGGTGTCAGTGACACTGATGTCTGTGTCTCTCCTTTCTTGGCCTCTGATGCTGAGGCGACAGCAGCCAGGTGCAGAGAGCACTGACCGGGGGAGGTTAGATGGTTTGGGCTCAACTTCTGTCTCGCCTTGCAAAGCTCCCAGGCCTGTTTCCTCGGCTGTAGAAGTGGGGAGGGTAAAAATTCCCCATTCTGCTACCCTACAGAGATGCACTGGGAGCAAATAAGAGACCAAATGTCTGGACCTGGCAAGCACAGGCCCTGCTTCTCCAGTTCTTGCCCTTACATCTCTCAACACCCAGAGGAAAGTGCTCTGTAGCTCCTCAAATGTCCTGGGCTGCCGGCAGGGAAGATTTAGGGGAGACTGGTAGAGACTGGTCAACATCCTCTTGAGCTAACAATTAAGGTGTTATTTAAAGAAAGCTCAAAAAAGAGTGCAAGCCATCCAGTCATCTGGGAACCCAATCAACCAGCGCCTGAGGGTCTGACCAATTACAAGAAACCAGAAGTTTACCTTTCTGCAAATAAATGCTTCCTAAAGTGCAGGGTGGGGGGCTGGCACAGTTCTAGGTAGTGGTTGGCCTAAAGGGAAAGAAATCATGTAAATATGGTAATAATTGAGAGCTATCAGAGCCTGCATCCAGTATTTTACATACTTTATCTCATTTGAGCCTCTGGTTCGTGTTACTATTTTCATGTAACAGACGGCGAAGCTGAGGCTAAGGAAGAAGGGTAGGTTAACCTGCCCAAGGCCCCTCCACTGTAACTGGAGGCTGGGGATCCAAAGCCAGGTCCGACTCCAAGGCCCATGTGCTTAACCACTAAGCCACTCTGCCTCCCAATCACAAATAGAAGGTGTCTGTGAAAAGGCGTGCCTTGCTTGTTTTCACGTAAACCTGGTAAATAGCGAGGTAGAGAGACCAAGTTGTGGGTTTGTGTGTGTTTCCTGTGGAGCGCTCAATGTAGGGCATCTTGTCTCATCCCTTTATACCCATTCTTGCAACTCAGAAGCACCAGAAGCAAGACTGTTACATCTTATTTTATCAAAATTAAATTAGTAAGAAACGTTATACATCCAAACACATTTTAAAGGGCTGACATTTGCCATAAGGTGGTCATCTATATTTATTCCACAACTGGAAATGTTATTTGAGCAGCTGTAAGCCAGCGAACCAAAGTTAGGCCACGGTCTTAGTAATTAGGGCTCTATTAACGACGACAAAGAATCTCAATCAGCAGGAGAAAAGGGCCTTAGGCATCTATCTCTGGAATTGAAATAATTTCTAAGAAGAATAAGCCTTTTGATTTAATAGCAGCCGTACTGCCTTTTGATTAAATAGAAGTTGTATTCTGAGTAGGGTCAAATGTTTAGTCTGTCCAAAGAGAATCATAGTGTAGGATGGGAGCTCCAGGCCCCTTCTATTTATAGCATTCTTTGAGTCAGGACCAAAAGAACAAGAACTCCTTGCTTTTCAAGTCTCTCTCTCTCTTCCAATTGTAGCTCAAGACAAGGGCAGGGCAGGCCTTGCAAAGGTGAAGGGTTTGCCAAAGGGGAAATGAGATAGTGCAGAGCTCCTCTGTGTTGGGGCCTGGGGCTGCCACTTTCCAGAATGGGAATTCTAGTATGGCTGAAGGTTTAATTAAGGATCTAGTGCATTCCCATTTCATGTGACCAACACGTACTTACTGAAGATCATAAGAAGTAATGGTGGGTTTCTAAGCCCAGCCATTCAAATATTTTTGTAATCAGGCAAGATGATGTCACTACATCTCTGGGGATCTGACACTGTCAACATAATCTAAGATACAAAAATCATGAGAAAAATATCATGCTTCTCCAACAGAAAAAAAAACTCAACCAGAAAGAAAATACAGGCTTCCATAACTTTCATTTACTCTGTGATATTCAAGAGTAGCTCCATTAGAAGAACCCTTTTGAAAGAATATAGTCAATGTGGCTACCCACATCCAGATCTTTTTTCATGGAACTCAATGGAAATCACCCTCTTCAGTCTTACACAGTATGCGTTTCACACTTTAAAACTTCACAATTGGTTTAAAAGGTACACTTCCCTTCTCAATGTAAACCTGAGATTGGGCAGTCCAGCTGTCATGAGCTTGAACATTTTCCTTCTCCCTGTCACTAGAGAGGTCTCTGGGCTCTCTATTCATGGTCAAGAAGCTCCATTATTAAGAAGGGGCAGCAAGAGCTAATGAGATGATGCCTGGAAGGTTCTATGGGTTCTTCTAGAGCTGCAGCTATGAAAAATCATGGACAGGGGTCTTAATTAATAAAGCAGTTATTAAAGCTTCCTCAGTAAATCAGAAATTGTGTGATAATGCGTAGATCATTTGCACATAAAAAGCTAGAGTTCAGTTAATAAACCACGTAATTTACTCTGTCAAGAGAAGAGGAGAACTTACACTGAATCCCTATAAAGTACTGAGTACTTTCAGATGTGGTGACTATGAGAAGCACCATGTTCTAATGGCTACGCACTAAACTGGAAGAATCAGACTCTTGATATGGTCTACTCCATGACCTTAGGAAACGGACCAAATTTTTTAAGCCTTGTATTCTTTATGGGAATAACAACACTATCAAAATTTATAGGGTCAGGCACACACACACGCAGGCACACAGCACACAAATAAATAAGTTTTATTCATTGTTAAGTCTGTGAGGTAGGTATTAATTGTTTTACAGATGAAGACAGAGGTTTAGAAAGCTTACGTTATTTGACCAAGGTCAGTCTACACTAATGATAGCTGGGATCTATCACCTCCCAAGTCTGCATGTTTTTCAGTATAACCACAGCCTCCACTGTCTGATCCAGAACTGGAATAAAAGCTAAAATAAAAGATGAATGTGGACAGTTTAATAAGGTGAAATACAGAACTGACACCTGATTAAATATGTCTCCCTTCCCCCAAGTCAGGGGCCCTACTAAACTACAGGAGAATCAAAGCCTGAACTTTATAAGAGTAAGAATTTGGGGATCCCTACATTTTATTTTCTCCTAAACTTGAGTCACAGGCTTAAAAGAACAGCCTGTACTGATGGAATGGTGCTAACTAGGACTATCCAAAGTAAGTTATAGCTTTTTGCCAGCTTTCTGTGCCAGTGACCTAGAAACTATTCCAAAACCTATTTTTGTTTCTTAGGGGCTGAAATTTCAGTGAAATAGCCCAGCCAACTCTGACCCAGAGTCTTCAAATTTAGAAATTAATCCCCCAAAGAAAGGGAATATTAATTTTTATTGTGACAGAGAATAACCTTCTCGTAGCCCAATTATATGAAGAAATAACTAACTCTGTAAGGCCACACTTCTAAATACCTGCAATTTATAGCATGAAGTTGCAAGAGAATTAGGCTGGCAATTATTCTGTAACCTCCAAAAAGGTTTTCTGGCGTATGGACGCATACAAAAATGCACAAGGACTCTGTGGAGATAACACTACACACCATGCAATTTTAAAGGCACATTAAAGAATACTGTAAAAAAGAGAAACAACAGAAACTTGCTTAACTACGTTTACTCATAAAATAATATATGCACACGTTAACTTGTAATGATTCCTACAACACCAACAAAAATTTAGCCATCTATTATTTTTTTTATCTCAAGAGTAGACTAACTACTGTACATCTCAAGTTGGAACTACCCTAAATCAGAGCTTATTATGAAATTGACCCTTAGACGAATTTGGACATGAAACAATAACCCAGATTAAAACGAAGACAGAACCTTTAGGGAAAAAAGGGAGCAAGAAGGATCTACTGAGCACCCCTAAATGAGGGATTGATTCCTAAGCAGATACAATGACAGTTTTATTCTGAGTGTGGGTTATTCTATCTTCACTCATTTCTCACTGCCTTTTTAGAACTACTTCAAAGACGTGGGAAAGGACACCTGGGAACACCTACCGAGGCGCGCACTTAACACCCACAGACAGCTCTGCCACACTAGAGAACTAAGCACTTGTGTGCCCTATGAAGCACCGGCAAGCAGGGCATTTTAGAACTCCAGGGCTGACATTTACAAACAGTCCTGCCACCATCAACCCCCTCACTTTAATTAAAAGTATACAGCAGACAACAGGACTGAAGAAATCATTGGTCTCATAAGAAAAAGTACTGCGACTGACCAGTGAAAAAGTGCTGCAGAAACTCGGGGGCCTTCTGCCTAGCTTGCTTGCAGCGTCTCCACGGTATGAGGTGCTTTACAGAGAAAATGCATTATTCAAAGTGGATTTTTTTTTTCTTTTTGAGAAGTGAAAGATTTCTCAAAGTGTTTATCAAGAGAAGATGATAGGTTTATGGTGATTCTCCCATAAACAAATAGAGTGGGGTTACAGGAAAATACATTCTTGGCTTGTGACATTATCGGTATACTGATCAGATCAGTATTTTGGTTATCTATTTAAAGTACACAGAACACAATGGCAAGAAAGTTTATATTTATGTGTTTAACACTAGATACTTGTGTTTTTAAATCATATTTACAATAGCCTATGGGGAGGCTGGAAGATGTGGATAAGGGAAAGTGTGATAAGAGTAACACATTATATCTGGATTCACATGAACAGTTCTGCCCCTTTCTTACTTGTGGGACCAGTCATTCAGTCCCTCTTGGTTCTCTTCCCCTCCCTAGATGACTCCTAATGTCCCTTCATCTTTAAAATTCTGTGACTATAGTAACTTGTTAATGTTCAATTTTCAGGCTTCACTCAAATGATTCATCAGAATGCTAGAACAGAACCAGGACATTCGATTTCCATAGTTTAGAATAATACCTGCTTATTCAGCAGAACTTAAATCCTTTTTGGAACAGAGAGACATATGAATAAGGGAAACGGACAATTGCAGCTACACCAGAAACCATAAGTGTATTTTGAATAGGAGGCAACAAACTATTGTTTCCAATTGCAAAAGGTCAGTGCATTTTCTGCCGTTAGTTTCCAGAAACTGAGTTTTGTTGTAGTCCTACCAATCCACACTAATACAAATAACTGTCTAATTAACTATCCATCCCCTATCACGATTCAAAAATAAATAAAGGGACTTAAATAATACAGAATTACATAAATAAAAAGTGAACATTTAGAATAGGAAAATAAAACTAAAGATGAGCATATAAACTAAACCAGGAATGAGGTTCTAGTAAAACACCATACTGACCTACATTGCGATTCCTTCTAGGGGAACCCAAATTTGGCATTAAGCTTTCCAGCTTCTAGCGTGAATGAAGGATTCTACCTAATCGATTACATAAGTCATAGAGAAAATAAGATGAAAGCAAAAGCTCAGAAGAAATGTAGTTGTTTGCAGTTGGAAGAAGCAAAAGTTCCTCTTCAGGTGTCTTCATAAAGAATTGTGCCAACAGCATCCTCAGTAACTTTCCTTAAATAAATGCAGTGGTTGGGTACACAGGACTAGTCCTCAGGACAATTCTGGAAGCATCAGAGCACGAGGGTTAGGAGAGATTTCAGTCCTACACTGCCTGAACACAAATCCCAGCTCTGCTGTGTGACTCTGGGCATGCTATTCCAACCTGCCTCAGGTGCCTCAGTTCTCTAACTGTGAGGTAGGAATAATAACAGCCATTTGCAAAGATTTTGCAAGTCAAAAAGCATTGCATAATATTACCACCTATTAATGAAGAGCAAGGGAAAGTAATTGGGGTGGGCACTGCCATAATACAATTCAATATCTAGCTTTACACTGATCTGATTTGACCTCATAGATTTTAGAACAGTGCTGTCCAAAACAACTTTCCCGTGATCAATGTAATAGCCTCTGGTGGCTACTGAGCACTAGAAATGTGGCTAGTTTTATTTTAAAATGTACAGTGGAATTGGGTTTTAGGCTCAGATAACTGTGCTAATGAAGTACTGAATTTCTAATTTAAATAACCCACTAGTAACAAGTGGCTATTACACTGGACAGCAGGGATACAGAAATTTCAGAAAGTTTGAACAGTACTAATCTGTAAACATCTTCCAAGCAATAGCCTATAAATATCATTATAAGTTTTTGGCGAATATTAGGCAACAAGGACTCCATATTGCTTTCCTTGATATCTAACTGGAGTGTGGCCACCTCTACTGCTGGTTAACGTAGACGCTATGCCTTGGGCTTTGGAACTGTCCCTTTTTGATGTGCAAAGTCCAAGGTGGCTGAACAGAACACGAGACTATCTGTGCTGTGAGGAAAGTCAAGGAGGTATCCATGGCAAGGCTAAAATCGTCCCTAGAACACCGCGTTGAAGCTACTTCAGAGCACAAAGAAATGTCTTGATCCCAAAGTTCTACTTCGTCTAGCACAGTTGGAATGGTTTGGACCTGAGCAATTTTAGAGAGTAGTTTCACTGGATGCTGGTCTCTTCCCTGCATCCCCCACACAGTGTTCTATTAACTTTGAGAAATGCTACTTCTTGGTGTACCCTCTAAGATAAACTATGTGGAAAAGGCGTGCCAAAATGACTAAGTAAGAGAAGCCGTAGTATGAATGTGAGTCCCGGATAAAAGTAATATTTGCTAAAATCAGTAGAACGATTTCATGTAAGTCATGTAATATAAAGGCAAAATAAGTGGAAAAAATTGATAATAAAATGTGTATTTCAATACATAAGTGCTCAGGCAAAGACACACAAGAAGAAGCAATAAAATCATTAGTACCTACACGCTACGTATGTCGGTGACTTAATTATCATCAGTGGCACTGCTGTCAGTAATAAGATTTTTTAAAACAGGTACTAGAATTCTTGGTCAAGTTTTAACAAAATAAAAGTATGATCTCATAGGTGTATTCTTGGAGAATTCAGTGTATATTAAAACTGTATTAAAAACAGAGTTGGGTTTAGGGCTCAAATACCTAAGTTGTTTTTTTGTTTATTTTTTGAACGTTCAACAGAACATTCAAGAATCATGTAACATAAGGAATCATTCTTTGTTGAGCTAAACCATCCCATGTACTGTGGGACATAAAACATCTACGGCCCCCGCCCTCTAATTGCCAGCCATACCTCCAATCATTTCTAAAACCTTTGCTCCAAGCCAATCATATAAACTCTATCACTTCCACCCTCACCAATCACTGGTTCATCAATCCGGGGTTAATCGTCCAATGCGTGGCCTTGGATGGTTTGAGAATAGGGAACATGATGTAATGTCAGTCAATGAAACCCAGAGAAAGTTTGCTGGGGGCTGGCAGGCAGGAGAACACCACAGGAAGACAGTCTCTTTCTTCTTTTCTACATGGTTACAGATGGATGCTGAGGCCTGAAAATTCTAAACTCTTCTCAAAACTAGCTGGAGGATGAAGTCAACAAGCAGGAGGGCAGAGCCAGAGGCATAGAAGAACTTGAGGTAAATGTGAATTGTCCCCCTTGGGGTCTACTCTACCTCTAGACTTCCAGTTCTGTAATTTCCTATGGTTTAAACCACTTTCTTTTTTTAAAGTTTATTTACTTATTTTGAGAGGGGGGAGGGACAGAAAGTGGGGGGGGGGGGGAGAGAGAGAGAGAGAGAGAGAGAGAGAGAGAGAGAGAGAGAGAGAATGAATCCCAAGCAGTCTCCACCCTGCCAGCACAGAGCCCAACTCGGGGCTCAAACTCACGAACCGGGAGATCATGACCCAAGCTGAAATCAAGAGTTGGGACACTCAACTGACTGAGCTACCCAGGTGCCCCTAAACCACTTTCAATTTGGATTTTGGTTTCCTGCAGCTGAAAGCACTTTGATACATACATGAACAATTTCATACCACAGAAGCCTAATTGAAAAAAAAAAAACAACCCAAAATAACAAACAATAGCAGGTGAATATTGTTCCTGGACTTCTATACCATGTATATACCAATTATGCTTTTTTGTTCGTTTGTTTTTTACCTGTAGTAAACGAGCCTGCACGCTCACACGTAAAGGAGCTACACTGATCGAGACTGCAATTCTTCCATCAAGTGGCAAGCATACTGTAGAAGAACGACCAACACAGGTCACACATGCAGCCTGTTAAAGAAAACATGTGAAATGTAAACAGCTATTTAATCTGAAAAAATATATAGCTACAGGTGAAAGAGTAATAGTATATTTGTGTACAGAGTTCTCCACAGCACAAGATGCGCTGTGGGCAGACAGGGTAGTACAATGGACTAAGCCCCTGGTCTCATGAAGCTTGTAATTGCAGACAAATGAAACGAACAAACAAAAAACCATGTTTATTGAGTATGGTAACTGATGAGAAATAACAGCAAAGAAGGTTAATGAGGAAAGGTTTTCTGAACATGCCAGAGTCTGAACTTCAATTTTAAAGGTTGGTAATACTGAGAGGGTGTGGGAAATGGTGCATTACAGGATGAGGAAAAGTTGAGTATTTAGGAACGTGGGTGGAAATTCAGTAACATACTGCTGTGATGGCAGCAGGTAAGGTTCTAGACGACTTCACTGTCAGGTTCATGACACACTAGGGCAGAAGGAAAAAAAACTTATAATCGGAGACAGAGCTTCAACTTGGAATGCCTGTTCCACTATGTCCATCTGTCTGACTCCGGACAAGTAACAACCCTCCCTGTGTCAGTCTCCTCACTTTACAAAATGGGAAAATGTAGCTTGGGTCGGGGGCTTAGAGATGACACGAGACGAGGCGTGTTAAGTCACATGTGCTAGAAACGTACTTGATCATGGTAGTTATCACTTAAAATTTTTTTTTAAATGTTCATTCATTCATTTCCATAGAGAGAGAGTGCAAGCAGGGGAGAGGCAGAGAGAGGGAGAGAGAGGGAATCCCAAGCAGGCTTTGCGCTGCCAGCACAGAGCCCAATGTGGGGCTCAAACTGAGATCATGACCTGAGCCAAAACGATGAGTCGGACGCTCAACCTACTGAGCCACCCAGGCACCCCAGTTATTACCACTTTTAAATCCACAAGCAATTCACCCAAATTAGTTTCAGAGCCTTTACAAGACAAACTTATGTGAAACTGAATATACCTATTACATCAGGTTTGAAAAAAACTTTTCAAAGGTTGCAATTGCAACCTATTCCAAAGTGCCCTAAATTAAAAGACAATGACACACTAAGAAAATGGGTTGTGATTAAGAGACTACAAATGCATTTATTGGTAGTATTACTGAATGCTGAATGCAGAGATTAAAATACAAAGAAATCAGCACTTAAAATCTTTTAAAAATGCAGTATCTTTACATACACATTAACCAATTCTGCATATCTATTTAGATTTACAAACACAGAGCAAATTCCAAAGCTTTCACTCTGAGTATACTTTGATTTTGAGTTCTAGTGTTCTCCATTCTAAAGTCAGTTGTTTTTTTGTTTTTTTGCTGTTTTTACCAAGTATGATTTATTTTGTTTCTACCCTAAAAACAAGACTCTGTGAGCTGATCCTGAAGCAGTCCGTTAAATCAGGAATTTTTAAACAGCTCTTTAAGAGAGGATAAAGCCACATGAAAGAAAATGCCTAATCCTACATATATAAATACAAGAGAAAATATCAAGAAGCAACAAGAATCACAGAAATACCAATCCTACTCTAAACTATAATTTCTACTTCTAGCGACAATTCAATTAGCAGTAGCTTAGATGCCTTTGTTCTAAAAAATAAAACCATTAGTTCTTTCACTACAGTTTTCTGACTATACTCAATGAATAATTAGGAACTCTTCATATACTTTTTAAAAACTCAAGAATATGATTTATATGGAACAGGATCGTTAACAAACAAAAGAGACCTTCAGACATACTGCTGAAAGCTGCAACATAGTTTGGGGACCAGATTTCAATTTCTCCAGTATTGCCATTCATAAAGTGTTTATGGCACCCAGCACATAGTGCTCAGCACTGTCAACTTAGAAACGCTCCATCCGTTCCTGCATCAGAGAATTACTGACATGGATGGGACTGTTACAACAATTCTCACAGGGCCTCTAAACAGGACTGCGTGTAAAGTGAAATGATTGTAAACTATGAGACTGCTGTGACAACACAGCTAGCTTGTAGAGCTGAATTTTTCACAATAATAACACTACAGAATTACAGTGACAGCGACATGTGTCAGAGTCCTCTTTACCTGCTGACTATTAAGTAGAAAAAGAGTTTTCTGACTATGTTTTTGATGAACAGGAGATCTTTGAAGTAAACATTAGGGGAAACTGGAAAGTGGACAAAACGAACTCAAGTTCTCTTTTTCACAGACATTAACAACAAGCAAAGCAGTTTACAAAAAAGAAAACCAAAGTTCCCCTATAAACAAATAAATATATGATCAAATCAATCATTTTTGAAGAAAATATAGCTCATTTTCAAAAGTTCTGTTTGGTTTGTAACTAGACTCGAAAATATTAAAATAAACCAAACAGATTCCTGCAATACTGATTTGCTATGTGAAAAAAGCACAAGTTTTAAGCTGAATCTTTCATTCTCTCCCCTATTCCCAGAAAATGAAAAGAAAAAAAAGCAGGGGACTCTTGCAAAAATAAAACCAAAACCAACCAGCTAACAAAAAGTAATCATATAAGAAAACCCTTTTTTTTGAACACCTCACTTTAGTTGGTCCCATAATCAGGGTAAGGTTTCCATAGCAAGGACTCCCTAGTCTCTTCCTTTGTCTTTCATTCTTCAATCACCTCCACGTTTTTATCAAACAAGGCTATGTGAAGGCTTTCCTAACAAGTCAGGCTGAGTCAGAGGTAGCTTTAGGATGAAGTATACTTGACTACGGTATGTGGTTAGTTCAAATGAAAACGTTACGTTGTTCAAAAAGGATTACAACACCTAAAAATGCACAACGAAAAAAATGTACAGCCCTCACTGCCTTGCCTAAGAGAAAACTTTTGAGAAACTCAGAACGTTGAGGCACTGGCCTCATCCCCGTTAGCCCCTTTAATGCACCAGTTCAGGTTGGTTCTCCACAAAAGGGAGCACCCCGCTCACATAGTAGGCAATGCCAAGAGACAGCAAAGCAATGACAAAGATCAAGAGCAACACCCTCCAGAAGCCCAGATCCTCGACAAACTCCTGCCATGTGGTTCGGAAGCTGGACAGGACTCCTTCCCCTTGCTGCAGGTTGGGGTTGAGGAGAGAATGGCTTTCCATGGCACTGTGAAAGGAGCAAAGAAAAAGGAAAGAAACATGAACAACGCATTCCACCCATTTTGGAGACATACAACAGTAGCCACGTAACTTAGAAAAGACAGGACACAACACTTATAAGAAGAAAACTGACCTATTCCTACTCACACACATTCAGATACTCATGTACATATCTGCATATATCTGCACAGTCTACCTTTGACTGTAAATTAAGCCACAATGACCATGTTTCTTGGTTTAGTATCCAGCAGAGCCAGAGTTAAAAATCATTTTCTAATGAAAAGGTCCTAAGCAGAAGTCTATTTTTTTAAAGTTTATTTTTGAGAGAGAAAGGGGGAGGGGCAAAGAGAGAGAGGGAGACAGAGAATCTCAAGCAGGCTGCACACTGTCAGCAGGAAGCCCGACGTGGGGCTTGAACTCAGGAAACCGTGAGATCATGACCTGAGCCAAAATCAAGGGATGCTTACCTGACCGCTCCCCCAAGCAGAAGTTGTGAAGTTTGTAAAATGAGTTGTTTCAAACTCACAGTATCTAAGTAACCAAATTTTGGTTACTTTAAATTTAGAATTCAAAACAAAGATTCATACCTTGAGAATTCATGTTAATGAAAATAAGTCAAGATGGGTAAATCTAAAAAAGCATTTTATATACAGTATGTGAATCTTAGAGTTAAAAGGAAATTATCATTTATTTAGTTCAATTATCTGACCAATGAAGGAATTTCTTCTTTTAACTGTAATCCTCTAAAAACGGACATTTAGCTCAGTCTGTTGTACATCTGAACAGGCCTAGTCATTATGGAATTCTTAATAGCTTCCTCCTACTGGTTGTAGCTCTACCTGGTACAGTAATACAAAATAAGTTTATTTCACTTCTGCACAAAGGCTGAATCTAATTGAAAATACAGTAGCACAAGTGCCATAAAAACGGATTCTTATGACGCCTGGGTGGCTCAGTTGGTTGAGCATCTGACTCCTGCTTTCAGCTCAGGTCGTGATCTCACGGTTTGGGAAATAGAGCCCCATGTGTGGCTCTGCGCTGACCGTGTGGAGCCTGCTTGGGATTCTCTCCCTCTCTCTGGCCCTCCCCCCGGGTGTGCACACGTGCTCTCTCTCTCAAAATAAATAAACTCTGAAAACACTAAACAAAGAAACACGGATTCTTGATTCTGGTTTTCAGAACTCTATCAGTGAGAAATATGACCCCTATAAGTAGAAAACAGGATATCTGACTTTGGTATTTGGAAGGCCACACTGTGATGAATTCAAAGCTCAAAGGGATTAGCACCCACAACTATGTCACAACATACAGGCCCAATAACAGGGTAGCATTTAGATTAAAACCACAATGACCATAATCATATGTGCCAACTATCTCTTGCTTATAAAAGGTCATTTACTACCCGTCCTCAACCCCTTCTCTTCATATTCTTCCAACTATCTGGGTATAGAACAATGGAAACAGTCTGGTTCATCATGCAAAAACCGGCATTCTTATCTAACCTACAATTTTACTTTACTTCTTGATACTTAATCAGAGGTCCTTTAGCATTTACTAGTATTAGAGGTCTTCTCTAGAATCATAGGAAGCTGACTTCCTAATTGACCAGTCTGCCTGACATCCAAGCTTTTCTTCTTTATATATGAAAAGATGTTTATTTTCTAAATAAGAAAGGACATTTTCAGTGGGAGTCTACCAGAACACAAAAATTTAAAAAAACCAAGTTCAAAAATAAGATTGCAACTTTGAGGAGGTTTAAATACATAATACCATAAACAGATAAAGAAGTTCAGGACAGGTTAATTTTGACTTATTCAAAATTTATTGACTATGTCCAAGTTGACATAATCTCATACTCAAAGATGTTGGGTATAAAATGAGAATTTAGTTGGGCATTCTCTAGGAGCTCATGAAGCTCTGCCAATCAGAATTTCCTAGGGTGACCTTATCCAGTGAAATGCTTTCTACTGTATGTGTGCACATAATATTTTTTTTGTACGTGTGTCATCAACACTGTCTTTGTCATCCTATGCTCACAAATTTAAAAATGACTACATTAAGCTTAGGACATATGGGGGAGTGGGGAAAATATTTTTCACCATCTTGATTTATGGGCCCTTTAGTTATGCTTTGTCTCAGAGAACCCTAAGGGTAATGGAAAATGCTAAGTACATTCAAAACTTGCTTCATGTTCTGCTAATCATCACACAGCTTTGCCACAATGCCATGTGCTAGCCAATCCCATTAAGCTTTATTCCTTAACCTTTTCTATTGATAAAATTCACATATCATAAAATTCATCTTTTTAAGTTGCACAATTGAGTGGTTTTTAGTATATTCACAAAGTTGTACAACCATCTCCACTGATTTCAGAACATATTCATCGCCTCTATAATAAGCTCTGTACCGCTTAGCAGTCACCGTCCATTGCCTCTTCCACCAGATCCTGGCAACCACCAATCTCCTTTCTACGTGCTGATTCTGGACATTTCATATAAATGGAATTATCTATGTCTTATTTAACCGGCTTCTTTCATGTAGCATGGTTTTAAAGCTCATCCATGTTGTAGCATATTGATATATGGTATGTCATGCCTTTTTATGGTGGAATATTCCACTAGATGCATGAATGACATTTTGTTTACACACTTATCAGCTGATGGACTTTTAGGTGGTTTCCACCTTTGGGCTTTTATAACTAATACAGTTATAAACATTCATGTACAAGTTTTTGTGTGAATGTATGTTTTCAATTTTCTTGGGTATACACCTAAAGTGGAACTGTTGGTTCATATGGTAACTCAGTGTGACTTTCTCAGAACTGCCAGACTGCTCTCCAAAGCAGCTACTCTACTTTACATTCCCACCAGCAGTGTATGAGGGTTCCAGTTTCCCCACATCTTGCCAATACTTGCTGTCATTCCATCTTTTTGATTACAGCCATCCTCCTGGGTATGAAGTAGTAACTCACTGTGGCTTTGCTCTGCATTTTTCTAATGACCAATGATGTTGCCTTTAAGCTTTTTAAGCGTCAACCACCACATGTCTACCATGATACTGAGGGGCAGGAATAAGATAGGGCAACGAGGTAGTACAAGTATTAATAATTCAATCTCTGGGGGCACCTGGGTGACTCAGTCGGTTGAGCGTCTGACTTCGGCTCAGGTCATGATCTCACAGTTCATGGGTTCGAGCCCCATGTCAAGCTCTGTGCTGACAGTTCAGAGCCTGGAGCCTGTTTCAGATTCTGTGTCTCCCTCTCTCTCAGCCCCTCGCCCGCTCCTGCTCCATCTCTCTCTCTCTCTCTCTCTCTCTCTCTCAAATAAACATTAAAAAAATAAAAAAATGAAAACAATTCAATCTTTGGGGGCACTGGGTGGCTCATTGAGTTAAGTGTCCGACTCTTGATTTCGGCTGGTCATGATCTCACAGTTCGTGAAATTGAGCCCCAAGAAGGGCTCTGCACTGACAGCATGGAGCCTGCTTGGGACTTTCTCTCTCCCTCTCTCTCTACCTCTACCCTGCTTGCATGTGCATGCTCGCTCTCTCTCAAAAATAAACATCAAAAAAAAAAAATTCAATTTTTTAAGAACTGGCTTTACACAATGCTATAAATAATACAAATCCTTATACTAAAGGAAATGACAGGTATGCGAAAAAAGCAGGAGTAAATATTTCATACTGAGCCACTCAAATGACTAATTATACGTACTACTTAGCTAATAAGTAATCACAACTGAGGCAAAATAAAGCTAAAAGTATACTTCTGACAAGAAGATGCCAAGAAACTGGCTACTAACAAAATATAGCAAGGAAGGTCCCCAAAATATACCAAGCAGAAACACATTCTTGGACATTTTTCACGGCAAAGAAGCTTAAAGTATTTGTGAAAATAAACTTCAAGTTACCTTGGAAGAGCATATTTAACAAATAATAGATAACTCAATGTTATTATGTTGCTTATAGCATTCTGTCAATCCGGGGTACGAAGGTGTGAGAAAAGGGCTTGCCAAGGTATCTCAATGTATCTTGGACTTCCTGCTTATTTTATCTACTTGTCAGCTTCCAGTGATAACTCATGAGCAGCATGTGCTGTTCTAGAAGTAAAACTTACTCTGGACAGCAGTAAGTTCTTGAAAGTATCTAAACAAATAGTCCTAAGCTTGAGAGTGGAATTAATGGTTCCCACAGAGTACACCAGCCAGCACATGAAGAGGAGGGAAAGCAATCATGGGTACAAAGGAATCAAATTAAGGGTCAACTATAAAAAATAGAGATGATTCCATTAGCACTCACAGAAACCATGACCCCACCAGTCTACGTGGACCATATTATCCTATTTCCCAGTCCAGATCAGTCAAGCTACTGGGTCAACAGCTGATGAGGGCCCTTGAAATATATTCTTTTGAAAATTTTGGGAGGGGACGATAGTAGGTGCATCATCCTTCCTACCCTGTAGTATCTGGATGGCTGCAACTCCATGGCAGTCAACCAAAACCCATGCTAGTACAACTCAGTCTGGCCTACTAACTTTACCTGATGAGCCAGTGGGGCCAGGAGTTTCAGAGCTCCCTGAACTGTACTGTAAACTGCTTCTAGATGAGAAACGATGAGACACTAAAGACCCTGTCAGTCACCACATCTTAGCCTCAGTTTCTTACAAAAGCCCAAATTTCATTTGTTCCAACTCATGGGAGAATCACTTTCATTTTCCCATTACAGAATTGTGTGTTAAATCTTAATTTCCCTCCTCCGGTTTTTGCTTGTCCTCAGCACTCCACTTTCCTGCCTTTGAAAGGGCCTTTTTGGTCTTAGTTCTAATACTGTCCAAGTTTTGAGCCTTATCTTTCTCCCCATTTTCTGAATTCCATTCTGTTTGTGATCTGCACTTAAAATTCTCAAACTCTTTGCTTCCCTCCCTAATACGCAGCTCTTAACTACTTCTTCTCTCTTATGCTGACAATATTGCAGGATTCCTTGCACGGGTCTAACAGAACATTACACGCATGTGGGCACGTAGTCCTTTCTGTTAACAGCTTCTCAATTGTAACCTGGAGCCATACGGACCTATATAAAGTTCAAAGAAAGTACCAAAGCTCTGTACTTGAAAGCAAATAAATAGAAAGCTCACAAAGTTGTCATAAAAGATCTAAGGACTTAAAGTGGCTTGCCCCTTAAAAAATTATATCGTAAGTACCTTTCACTCTCAGCTGTCTGCATGGTCTCCAGTTTTGAGTGAGTTCCTCTGTTAAATCCTTTTACCTCTTGTTCTTCCAAAGATTCCAGCAATCGGATGACATCTTTATTCACTCCTCTGCGCTTTGCCAGAACTAAGGGTGTAGCACCTTGATGATTGCTAAAAAAGTTCATACATATAGAGATCATCGTAACAGCTGGACTGTATTGTTAGTACCCATTTGTGTATATCTCAGTGATAAGGCACAGGCCAAATTAACTCAAAATTAAAGCACAGTGCAGAACCAATAGTTGAACTAGAACTTGAATTTTGAATTCACCTATTTTTTTTCTTATAGGGAAAAAGGAAGAATATACAGGTAAAAGTGAATAAATGAGAATAAATAAATGAAAAAGAGAGCTGCTTCTTAGAAATTAATTGGAAAGTTCCAGATTCTAGATTCACTCTTATCTGACGTTTATATTTTATAGCAAAAAAATACATTACAAAAAGTCTAAGAATTAAAAACAAAAGTCTAAAGCAACCAAATAAGGTTCAAATTCCAGCTGTGTGACCTCTGTCTTTGTTTAAACTTTTCTTGTCTCAACTAATTCATCTGTAAAATGAGGATAATACCTACCTCAAGAGCTATTCATTCTAAGGATTAAATGAGCTAACGTTACGTAAACACAGTGCCCGGTCCATAACAGATTTTCAACAAATGTCAGTTCTTTTCTTCTTTTTCCCTTGTCTCACACCACAATTAATTGTTAGCAGAACCTCATCACTATTTTCATAAACAAACTTGCACTGCTTCCGCATAAATCCAGAAGTCAGCCTCTTGTTTCCTCACTCCCCTAACGATTACCTTGTCCTCAATGCCTTTTTGAACTTGTCACTGCAGCTGATCAATGAGAAAGCAGAATCAACAGACTCTGAGATTGGACCACTGGTTGACAACCTAATGGAAAGAAATGACTAGACTTCAAAAACCACAGAGAACTTACCAAATATCAATTTTGAGCCCATTGGAAACTAAGAATTGAATAGTGTCCACATGGCCACAGAGATGAAGAGCTGTGTTTCCTTGATAATCTGTGGCCAGAAGATCAGCACCAAATTTATGCAACAGCTGGCAGATGTCTACGTTCCCTCTGGCTGCTGCGAGGTGAAGGCCTGTTCTGCCCCTGCTGTCACGAATATTTGGGTCAAAGCCACTTTCCAAAAGCCGCTTGGAATAGTTAAAGTCTCCATCAATACAGGCTTGTAGCAAGGGCACATTAGTTTGAGACGAATCGTTTACAAAAACGTAGGACATTATTCTGATGTGGTGGATGGAATATGCCTGTAACGAAATATGAGGTAAGTGAGATTCAGTAAAGCCAAACTAAATCAAGACAATGAAGTCATTTAGAAAAGCACTATTTCTTATCCTTCTTGGCCTCCTGCCTCTAATAACTTACCTCACCAAACAGAAACAACAACAAAGTTATCAATTATATTTTATTTTCCATTAAAATGCCTTTTATTCATATCCATTCAATCAAAACCGCAATTGAATTATTCTAAAGCTCTATTTCGTTGTTCATTATATAAAAAGATTAAGAAAGATTTTCAAAGTTAAAAAAGATATAATGGCTTAGATTTAGATTCATTGCATTGTCAGAAGACATATATAACATTATCCTTAAACTTTAAACACATGCTACTGCTGATAGAGATTTCTTATCTAAAACAAAAAAAAAATCCTCTTTCACATATTTGCCTCTTATCATAATTGAGATATTCCATAACAACTCTAAATAAACAACTCTAAATAAACAAAACTATCTGTTCAAAAGTTAACTAAATCAGCATGAAAAAAAACAATGAAATAACTTAATTCACATTCAATAAGGACCTGCTAAGTGTTGTGTCTATAGCACAAACCTCTATTTTCATAGAAAGAAAAAAGCTAGGAAGAGCAATAAACTGAATTTAAAAATTGGAAATATCATGGAATCAACTCAGAGTGTCTTTCTTACAGTATCGATCCTATTCGGCTCTGTTCTGTGGTTATCTAAATACCTGATTTTGCCAAACTCCCCATTTCCTGAAAACTGAGAGATGAAAAAAAAACAGGTCTGTCTGGGAATAGAGAGGCAGGGCAAAGGCAGCAATCCCAACTGTCTCCACTTTAAATTTCATCCATCTGAGTAACTCAGCTTTCCCAGCTTCACCAGTGTGTCCACACCTCTTTCACTGATACGTCCCTGCCCCAGCAATCTCTTGGTGTGTGTGTGTGTGTGTGTGTGTGTGTGTGTGTGTGTGTGTGTGTGTGTGTGTGTCTATCTGGCCCCCTCTTGGTTGCTTTAAGAAAAAGTTAAAGCCCGACAAAAGAAACCTTACTAAGAAATTGAAGAGAAAACAAACCCAAAGAAGAAAACACAAAGGCAGAGACCAATGTCTTTATAGAGATGATTTCCTCCCTCTACAGTTACAAAAGCTGAGTCACAGACAGGGTTGCCTTGTAATTTATCAGACAAAGTCTTTCTTTCTGGAACACTGATGGAATTGGATGTTAGACCAATCTATGCTTCTGTCTAACCTCAAGGGGATTCAGGAAAGCATGGCTACGGAGTTTGGTGAGATTCTTGGCCCCTTCTCCTTTTAGCTTGGTTTCCCAGCAGAGCCTCTGTCCCTCTAGACACAGGTTACTTTCCACTAGAGCTCCGCTGCCTCCATGGGTTCCCTGTAACAAGGGGAAACATTAATACACGCTAAGGGCTTGCTCCAAGCCAGGCATCGCACCCAGGGTTCCCAGTAAATTTTGTTTAATCTTCCTCACAACTCTATAATAAGGGTTATTATATTGAATTTTAATAAGGAGTCACTGAAGGATTTCAACCCCAGGAAATGGCATGGTCTCATGATATCAGTCTTTCGGAAAGATTACTCTGTTGGCAACAGGGAGAGGCTAGATTGGAGGCTAGATTCGAGGTTGGAGACAGGGAGATCAATCAGCTGGTCACTGTTGAAATCTAGGGAAGAAATGATGACAGCCCGATCTAAGGCAGTGGCAGAGAGAAGGGAGCACACTGGAGAGGGACAGAAAAATAGCATTAGCTCAACTTAATGACCCACTACATATAAAGGGTAAGAAGCAGTTGTTAAGGATAACTCTAAATAAGTGGGAAATCTGCTTCTGATTAAGAATTACAGAGATCAAGATAAAATAAACTTAAGATTATGCCACTATATAACACTTTTTAAAGAAAGTATCCTGTCGAGAAGAAATTACTCATTAAAATAGTCAGGAATTCTCTTTGGGGGCGCCTGGGTGGCTCAGTCAGCTGGGTGTCCGACTTCAGCTCAGGTCATGGTCTCACACTCTGTGAGTTCGAGTCCCACGTCAGGCTCTGTGCTGACAGCTTAGCACAGATTCTGTGTCTCCCCCTTTCTCTGCCCCTCCCCTGCTCATGTTCTGTCTCTGTCTCAAAAATAAATAAAAACATAAAAAAAAAAAAGAATTCTCTTTGAACAGTAACCTCCTTATTTTCCCCTATAGTATTCACTGGATTATTATCATAAAAAAGGAAAAGCTATCTGAAACTTTTTAAAAAGTAAAATATCACGTATCAAGAGCTTTTCAAGAGATAACGTGTTTTGGTTAAATTCTGTAAGAATAGACAATGAAAAACAAGCTACTTGGTATTTTTGGTTCAAACACAGTACGAATTCTTGTGGTTTAAAGACTTGGGATTCTTTCGAATGTTGGCTCAGTTAAAACAAAAAAAAAAAAAGCCTTTCTTGTTTATTTTTTAAGTGAGAAGAAGTGTGGTGCATTTTGTGAGTGTTTCTGTGTCCTTGAGAAACTAACTTTGCCCCCAGATTTAATAAGGCCAATGAGAGATAACATTTTTCATCTTGATCACATAACTGAATCTGCCATAAAGCAAGGCATCAAAGCTTTCACATATTATGAGGAAGTCGACGGTAGAAAAATACTCACGTAAAACTTAAGATTAGATCTTTTTTTTCAGTGGTCACCCAGCAGTTTCTCTGAAATCTTAAGAAGGTTCAACAGAATATCCAGAAATGTGCTGGCAAGGATCTACAGTAAAGAGAAAATTTAGTTATAACAAGGGTGTGACATGAAGAAAGTCTAGCTGTCTTATCAAACAGAGAAACTAGTGGGGCTATGAAAATCTATGGGTAAGGCATCAATTTGTGAGGCTGGTAAAATAACAAGTAATAAAGTAATGAAAAGGGAGAACTGAAGGACTTCTTAAGGAGAAGCTCTGTCGCCCACAAACAAGAAAGCATGGTCAGAAAGATAAAAGAAAAAGAATCAAGTTATGTGCCATCAGTAGAGGACAAACTGGGCTCAGAAAATTCACCCCAAGTAACTGGAATTCAGAATGCATTTTTTCACATTATAAATGGTGGCTAGATCTCAGAGTAGCACACAAAAGCATTTTTAGAAATAAAATGCTATTTGCAAGGGCGGGGGGAGGGAGTAAAAATAATCAATACTTACATTTAAACCAAACAGGATATATTTAAGGAAAAATATTTCTAATCCATCCTGAACGCTGGTACTTAAATCTGCCCACGATATTGTCCCCTGCCCCTTTTGCTGTTCAACGTGAAAGAAAAATTGGCTCAAATCTGCCTGCGATCTTCGCCATACACCAGATTCTGCTCCTCCTGAAACATGCTGCTGCCTGTCCTTTATGCTCTTGCTGGGACCCACTCAGGTTTCCCCTCTGCACTCAGGGACATCTCGCGTGCCTAGTCTGCCCCACTGGACTCTACTCTTGAGGGATGATGGAAGTAGGGTCATGCACAGACAGTATGGTCCACAGCATATCAGTGTTAATTCATTAAACATTTACTATATGCCCCAAATATGGCAGATACTACACTAAGTGGTAGGATAGAAGTACAAAATCTCAAATTTGTAGCTCAGGCTGAAATTCAGGTTAAGCTTTTAGAGGTCATGCATGCTGTTATCAAATTCCTTTAAGTAAACTTATATGGGAATAATTAATGGTATTTTTTGAAGCTCCATTTAAATACATAAGTCAGGTTGCATCATAAGGGTTATCAGCGCTAGGCTGGAAGATGAGGACTGACAAATTATATGTACCATTTTAGACAAACTTCGTATTACTGAGCCACTTAATCAATTTGCTTTAACAAAATTCTGAGTTCACCCACAGTGTGTATCTTTACTTTCTTACTGTAACAACTGGGGGTTGAATCTTCATGACTAGAGCTTATCTCTAATATATGATTTTTAAAGTTAAAATGGTGCAGGTGTTAGTCTGAAGATAGTAGGGTTCACACTATGAAAAGGACAAAGTTTGCTTCTCATTTGGAGATAGAATTATAGATTATATAGTTACCCCCTCAAATGACCCATTAAATTCACAAGAAAGTTCCTAAACTTTCTTGGTCAGTAGAAGGGAAGTGGATGGGGAGAATGGGTGAAATAGGTGATAGGGATTAAGGAATGCACTTGTGAGGAGCACAAAGTGTTGAATGGAAGTGTTGAATCAGTATATTGTACACTTGAAACTAATATTACACTGTCTATTCACTAACTGGACTTTAAATAAAAACTTAAAAATAAATTCACAAGAAAGTTCCTTTAAATTCACAGGAAAGACAATGCTTCTGCCATTTTCTTTTGAAGACAAGCCCCGTAAGACAGTACATTTGATCAAATTACAGATTTATTTATGTGATTTCAAAGTTAATATCATACAAATGCATTAGACCTAATTACACTTGAAACCTGAAAGAAAATGTCTGGACCCCAATTACACCTTAATCACTAGGAATCCATTAATTGCTTCTCCAGAAGTTATAAAAGTGAATAAAGTTGAGAACATCTATTAACTATTATTCAAGGGGTGAGGAGGACTAAAGATTTTTTTAATTAAACTTTTTGAGATAATTGTAGATGAAGTTCTAGGAAATAATACAAGGAGATCCTGTGTACTTTTACCCAGTTTCCCCTGGTGTTAGTATCTCACAAAACTATAGTATAATATCACAACTGGGATACAGACGCTGATAGTCAAGATACAGAACATTTCCATCACCACAAAGCTCTCTCATATTGCCCTTTTACAGCCACACCTACTTCCCTCCCACCCCCACCCTCTTCATCCCCTGGAAACCACTATCCTGTCTTCTACTTCTACAATTCTGTCATTTCAAGGATGTTATATAAATGGAACCATACAGTATGTAACCTTTTGGGGTTGGTTTTTTCACTCAACATAATTCTCTGAGGATTCATTCAGGTTGTTATGTATAGCAATAGTGTGATTCTTTTCTGTATCTGAGAAGCATTCCAGGGTATGCTTGTTTAGCCATTCACCTTTCAAAGGACATCTGGTTGTCTCCAGTTTGGGGTGTTAAAGCTTCCAAAACATTCGGGTACATATTTTTATGTGAACCTAAGTCTTCGTTTCTCTAGGATAAATGGCCAGCAGTGCAAATTGCTGGTATGGAGGCTTAAAGATTTTGGACAAAAGACAGTTGAGTCTGAAGGTACCTATTGTCCCCATGCAAAAAACAAAAAACAAAACAAAACCAAAATCAAAACAAACAAAAAGAATGTAAGGTCTTCTTTGGGATCATCTGTCTGGGTGACTCAGGCAACCAGGACAGTTAAGAGGTTATTTATCGAAGAGTTTGTTGGACCAAGCATTCACAGGGGTCCTGGTATTTACCAAAGATAGTGTGTAGTAAGAACCATTCCACAAGTAGAGTTAGAAACACTAATGTGTGAGTATGAACAGGGAACTAGTATCTTTTGAGATTCACAGAGGGCTGAGTCTATTCCCCTGTGAATGAACGTAAAAGCTGAGCATAGTGAAGATTTCTTTTCAAGGTAGGAAAAGCAGGAGGAAGAAAGACAAGATACAGTCTGACTTTCCTGAAGGACTACTGTTAGGAGTGTATAATATTCTAGAGGCAGTTTTTTACTGTCAGAGGCTGTTAAAAGAACTTGGCTACTTCACCCAGAATGCTATCTGGACCCAGACTGCCTAGGTTTGGACTCCGGGTCAGTTGTATGACTTAAGCACTCAAAAGATAATAGTTACTCCCTTCCCAAGGACAGGCACAGCTCTGGGGAGACAGTTCTCTACTGTACTGAAGAGAGCCTGCGTGGAGCCTTGAACATTGATCCCCTGGTAACAGAGCACCGTCCAGCAATGGGGTGACCTCTAGTGGGGAGTAAAGGCCTCCAAGAAAGGAAAAGAGAACGGATTCCTGGCAGAGGAAAAATCCACAGGAATGGTCAACAGTGGGAACACTCAAGCCCCCCCAAATCCTCTAGTTGTTCACCATAGCCTAGTTCCTAGCTCCTAGTGTCCATGAGAGACAGTGACTGGTTCAGAGACTAATTCCCTGGGACTGTGAAAAGCAGGACTCTGGGGGTAAGTCTTGAAGGGCTGGCACAGCCTAACATTTAAAACTCCTAACTCCATGCTCTGTGGCACCACCTAAGAGACTTCATGAGGCTGGAGCCACTCATCCTTTGGGATGAGGTAGTCACCTAGGTGTCAGTAACAAGGGCTCCCAGCACCACACAGTGCTTGTCTCAATCCAAGTAACAAAACAATAAGGAGGTTTTAGTGGAAGCATGTGAGTCACTGACTTGATGGGAAGTTCTAGTTAATAATCTTTCTCTACTTTTCTTTTGTTAATATTGGATCACATCTATAGAAATTTAAGATAGTATTCTTGATGGTTAAGAACTAATGGAGAAAATCTGTTGTATTTTAATATATACTTATTAAACCTAACTTTAAATTGTTTTTCTATATCCAATACATACATACATAATGTATTGATTTATTTTTCATTTTGAAAGGCCACTGGGAAAAGGCAAGACTAAGTGCTACATTCCTGGTTCAAATGGACTGACATTATGCTTACATAGCAACTTTGATCAGAGATCAAAGCAGCAGACACTTCAGCAAAATGCACGGGAAAAATGGCATACCTGGAGAGAGACGCATTTTCAGATCTGACTGCCTACATTTTCTAATGTCAGAGGGAAGTACTAAAACTGAGCGGTATACAGCAAATGGAAACCCAAATCTGGATTCTCTATACCTCATGTGGTTATTCTTAACCTTTTAAAAGGATACAGTTGTTTTAAAATATAAAAATAACCTCAAAGAACCATAAAATAAGAACTTCCAATGGAGTCATTAAATCCGAACTGCTAGCACTTTAGAATGACTGTTCTTAAAACCCAAGCGCTGCACAGATCCACAGATAGTGGGCAAGGGAAAAAAGCCGTATCTAAAAGAAATCTAGCTCTGTCCAAGTAAAAATTGTAACAAAAATTTAATTCCTTCCCAAAACATTAATAATGTGTTTCTTGTCTGCTTATCTTCAATAGCTATGTTTCTCTAACAGAGTGCTCTTAATAATTTCCAAGGCTCAGAGAGGTTAATGAGTCTACGGCCGCACTGCTGGAAGTGGCTTCAAATTGAGTCTGCAAGATCTCGAATAGGCCGTGCCACCTCTACACAATTAAGAAAATCAGTAGAAAATGGTTCATACAAAGCTTAGTTGTTTGTTCACAACTGTTTGCAAAACTTCCTGCCAGAACTCGTCTCTAGAATGCAAAAAATGGATCTGATCTGTGTATCCTTGTAGATGACATAGTGCCTGGCACATTTTTTTTGAAATCTAGACTTGGGAGAATCCAAGAATTCTTTGTGGGTTATACACTCAATTAAGTTCATCTTAACAAGATTTTAAGGTAACATTTTTTCTTATGACTAATTCTACATTTTGTTATAAATTTTTACAAAATATGAATATGAGCAAAGAGAAGAAAATAAAAGTTACCCATAATGCTACCTACCAACTAAAAATAACTATTATTACTATTTTGGGTGCTATGATCCTCCAGCCTTTTTTCTCTGTATGAATATATATTTAATTCATACTCTAAATACAAATGTTAAACTTTTTTACTTACTGTATTGTGAACATACGTCCATGTTACCAGTCTTCCAAAACAATTCTTAATTTTTAATTTTTAATGGTTACATTCTATAATTTTCCATAATTTTATTAAATTCCTTAGCACATTAAAAAAATTTTTGTTCCATATTTTTCCATCACACACATTTAAGCTGACATTTTAAGCCAACCAAAACAGTCTAAGAGAGTTTTAAAATAACATTTCTGGTCAAAATTTGACTATCATAATGGGTTCACAGGCAATGTACTTAAAAGATGGGACACAGATGGATCTGGCTGTAACATCTGGCTGTGGAACTAGTCTAATTTATGAACAAACAGTTTTACTTTGACAGCAATCCTGATGCAACACTTGCTTTACTCACTATAAAACTTCAAAGATTCTGCTGTTCCGTTAATCTTAAACTACAGTTCACTTTAGTTAGGATCCCTTTTATAGAATCCTTGTATATCCATTTTTTTGGAAGCTGTCTTAGAAGACCCTGGGAAATAAATTCTCATAGATCATATGATGAGGATCTCAATTCTTAACCTTTGAGGTATCTGTCCAAAATAAAGGCAAAATATATGGATATTTATTTTGAGCTTCAAAAAAGGAAAAGGGTAGCCCTCTTCTGAAAGCATGGAAATAAATTTTTTAAAAAGAACTGAGAATACTACCCTTTCAGGATACTGCAGCACCACGAAGAACATGGGAAGGAGGAAGTTTATAAGTAGAACCTTCTGAATTTTACTTCTGAGTCTCAAAAATAATTGACAGAAGTTCAAAGAGTAATTTTAAGATAGATCTGGATCTGCTACAGATACATTTTTACTTTATATGTAATTTTGTGGTATTTCCAAGACTAATTTGATTTATTTAAAATCCTTGGGCCGCCTGGGTAGCTCAGTCACTTAAGCTTCCAACTCTTGATTTCAGCTCAGGTCAAGATCTCATGGTCGTGAGACTGAGTGAGATTCTCTCTCTCCTTCTCCCTCTGTCGCTCTCCACTTATGCACACACTCTCTCTCTAAAATAAAATTCTTAATTCTGTGATTTCTTCAATTACTTCATAATTAAAGCCTTATTAATGAAATAAAGGTGAGGTTGATTTGAAATGTGTGAACTACAGAATGCTACTAGAGGCCAGTTCTTTATTTTTAAGTCCATATAATAATTGGAAGTAGGCTAATCAGGTATTACTTAGTAGTGGTTCTTAGGAAAGAAAACTTACTGATAAAAAAAACAAGGATTTATTTATATGTCTGCTATTACTATGCAGCAACTGCTTAGCAAAATGAGATAGAAAATATTTAACATTTACCAAGTTATTACATTCCAGGCACTATTTAAGTGTTTTTCCTGGAATACCTGATTTAATCCTCATATAAACCCTTAAGGTAAGTATTATCATTATCCTCATTTTATGGGCAAAAAAACCTATGGCATTAAGTTTGGTTTCATAAAATTCTTTTCCATATAATGAAATAGTTTGGAAACTTTTTCCTCAAAGATTACATGAAGGGAAACATTAGTCTAGCCCACACACTCTGAATTAACTCCTTTCAAACAGCTCATGCAAAGTAAAGTTTTCAAACTGCGAAAAAACCCAATAAATACCTGGAAATGTTTCTTTACAGGAAGTATTGATCACATGCTTAGAGGAAACATTCAGCCGTACATTATGAATTAACTCTTTGCAATCATCTCAAAAAAATCCTTTCTAAGTGTGAGAAAACAACCACAAAATATTTGGAAATATTTTCTACTTTATAGGAAGTGACTAAATTCCTGGACTCATTATTCTCAAATATCTCTTACTCATTGGGATAATGAGAAAATGCTTGTCTAAACTTCTCTTTCTCCATCAGAAAATAAAAAAACACCAAATAAGGATTTCCGATATACATTTCCTCTGATGTTTGTATTACTTATAGTTTTGCATTATTAAAATTTAGTTACAATTCAACTTTTGAAAAGATATTGGCTTAAAATAAATAAAATTAATTGTTTCCAAAGGGTGTACTGGTATCCTGGATATTTTATTCTATTCTAATACTTTTCAGTATTTTCCAAAATCTTTACTGTGCCAATTTTACGCCGTTTAAAATTCTTAGCAAGGGACCTTCCCCCATAGGAAGTCTTCAGCTTATATTTTGTAATTATATAATAAGTATATTAAATAAGCACTGGGAAGTCAATCTGAAGTCTTTCATGCACATGTATTATTTTTGTAATAAAGTGATTTTTAAAAATACCAGTTTTATCTACAACAGCAGCACTTTATTTATATGACCTAATGGTGCCACCTTGTGGCCCACCTGGGCTTCAACTGCAACTTTAGCATCTAGGACGGGAATAAAGCAAGAGGGAGTGCTTGTAAGTTTCTCTTTGTTTCATTTCATTTTTTTTTAAGTTGTTTTTTAAATTAAGTTTCTTTATTTATTTTTAGTAATCTCTACACCCGACGTGGGTCTCAAATTCACAACCCTGAGATCAAGAATCCCATGCTCTGCTGACTGAGCCAGCCAGGTGCACCCCTCTCTGTTTCATTTCACCGTTACTTACCATTATAATTCTCAATAATCCTTAATTAGTGAAAATTCAGAGTTGGGATGAAGCTCAATGTTCCTTTTAAAAAAAAGTTTAGGGGCGCCTGGGTGGCTCAGTCATCTAAGCGTCTGACTTCAGCTCAGATCATGACCTTGTGGTTCACAAGTTCAAGCCTCACCTAGAGCTCTGTGCTGACAGCTCAGAGCCTGGAGCCTACTTCGGATTCTGTGTCTCCCTCTCTCTCTGCCCCTTCCCCGCTCGTGCCCTCTCTCTCTTAAAAAAAAGTTTACCTAACATAATGCTGTACATCAATTATACCTCAATTAAAAAAATTAATTTTTAAAGTAAAATTAAAGTAAATTAATAGTATAAATGACGACTCTAGGATTATTCAGAAATCTAAATCTCAAACCCACCATAGCAGATTTCGTTTACACAAAACTGAAGTGCTAAAAAAGTGATGTTCCTACTTATTCATTTATTTGGTGTTACTTAAAAAATACGGGCACTACAACTTTTTGTAAGTTATTCCTTATTTTCTAAATAGTTCACAAAATTTATATCAGATTCACATCAAATAGTTTGAAGGCACAAGTGTTCTCAGGAGAAACTTAAATTCTTCCATGAAGTTTCTACAGCCAGGAGGCCCATTCAGGATTATTCAACGCAATCTCCTTATTTTACAGATAAGGATACTGAGAACCAGAGAGGCTGTAACTTCATAGGCTACTTTACAAACCAGCCCTTATTCTCAAGGTTCTAGCTCCATTCAGGATCCACAGTGAAAATAAAACATACATCATCTACACAACATAATGTTTATCACAATTCTATTGTCATCTGTCTGCACCTAATGCTTTAAATTGTGCACCAGATGGGTGCTAGCATGTCCTGCACCCTTCGTGCAAAATACCCATTCTAGTGACACAGGGCGGACAAGGCCCTCCCTACGCCCTGCAACCCCACAGAGGATCCAGTAGACATCTCTGAGGTGTCCTCTGGTTGCGTGTGAAGCTATATGAATCACCGTAGTCTAGAGCTCCATACTGCTTACATTTACGGCCTAAGACAACCCTTAAAATGCAAGAGCTCCTTACACATTATTAGACCCACATCCTACCCGACTCATTTCAACTTCCAGGGGCCCTGGTAAATAAGGAGACACAATGAAAAACCAACTGAAGAAAGACTAAGGAACCAACTTACCAAATAGCCTCTAAAAATGGCACGTTTATTTATAGGCAAAAAAGGACCACCATTTGGGGTGTGAAGCATTTCCTATTTCTCCCTACTGGAAATAAGAATTGAAGTTAAGAACTTTGGTAGGAAGCGAGTAAAGGGTTGAGAAGTGTCTGAGACTTTAAAGGAAACCTTTGTTTCCTTTCCTGCCACCCCTTCTTTGGACTGGAGGCAACCTATTTTGGGAAGGCATCTTCTGATACCCAGAGAAAAGAAAGTAGAGAGTGACATACTTAGAAATGACTCTAGGTTCAAGAAAGAGAAATAGGGACTTTTTTCCCCTAAATTTTCTAGGCCAGTTTGTGAGGATAAAAATAAGGATTACAGGAAGAAGTTGTTTTGGCTGGGGCTTTTCTCGTGATGCCACTTAGGAACCTAAGATGTGGGAAATGCCAATATTCTAAGGCACAGCTGAATCAGCAGTCCTGATAGCTTGTTCAACAGCATAGTAATCCCAAGTGAAAGGGACAATGAATTATAGCAATCTTCTTTCCGACTGAGACCTGGCTTAACAGAAAGCATCTCCTGTTAAAATGGCAGATCCATGAGTTGGCTCAGTTTAAGTCTATGTATTCAGAGTTCTAGAGAATCTTTCAGAAATGGGAATAGGGCTGGCAAATCCCTATATCAGTTTCCTAAGAAACTATTTTTACAGACTGCCCAGACCTACCAGGTCGCTGTGACCAACGTGAGAAAGGGTGGTTAGTGACTAAGGATCTCAAGTTTTAATAGCAACATGACTCTTCATATAATTCCCTTGGTATGTCCCAAGACATAAATACTTAAAGGTTTTAAAAAATAACGCTAAGCTCGACAAAAATGTATCATGAAAAATACTAGCACACCAGGATGCTGAGAACCAGTACTGTAGTTATTAATGCTAGGCACTTTACATTTAAAATTTAAATAGACACAATAGTGGACAATGTAGTTTAATATACAACAAATTTCTGTCCGTGTATGTCTGTTGCCAGGTCTCTATTCTGTTCTAATAGTCTACGGGATATATATGTGCCAATATCACACTGTTTTAATCACTTTGGCTTCATCATAGTTCTTGGTATCTTATGTGGCAAGTCTCCCAACCTTGTTCTTCAAAAACATTATAACAATTATTTGCCATTTTCTATCCCATCTGAATGTCAGGATTATTTTGTCATGTATGACAGAAACCTTACTGGAAATTATATTTACTGCAAGTCATACCCAGATAACATGGAATATCTGGATATTCTTTGGTATCTTTGGTATTCTTTGGTACCTTTTAATACATTTTTATAATTTTCTCCATTAAGGTCTTATACATCTTTTACAAATTTTATTTTTAAATAACTTATTGTCTTTATTTCTGCTTATGATTGAGGTCTTTATTACAGTTTTGTTATTACTAGTACTAAGAATGAAACTGATACATATGTGTTGACTCACATCAGCAACCTTGCTGAATTCTTACTAACTCTATTAATACATTTATAGGTTCTCTTGAATTTTCTTTGTTGAATTACCATATCACTTACATAAGTACAGTGTGTTAGTTTAAAAACATGCCCGCAAATTCTTTACTACACCTTTCTTCAAGAGGAGGAGTCAAAATCCCCTCCCCCTGAGTATGGGCTTATTAATTCACTATTAGCAAATAGGATATAGTAGAAGTGGCTTCCAAGATAGGTCATAAATTAGACAATGAAGCCTCCTCTTTACTCTCTCATGGATGATTCTGAAAAAAGCCAGCTGCCGTGTCATGAGGACACCCAAGCAGTCCTACAGAGGTTTGTGTGATGAAGCATTGTCACTAGACAGCAAGGAACTGAAGCTCTTTGCCAACAGTCACGTGAGTGAGCTACCTTGGAAAAGATCCTCCAGACCCAGCCAAGCCTTCAGATGACTAGCCCAGGCTGAAATCTTGACTGAAACACTCTGAGTTTAAACCATTCAGCTAAGTCACTTTCAAATTCATGACCCACAGCCACTGCTAACCTTTGTAGTTTTCAAATTTATTGGCATAAAGTTATTCATTATATACTCTCGTGACTAAAAAATCCCTATTATATCTGTATTGTTTCCTTTCTTGTTTCCGGTGGTTTTCTTGGTGGGTGGGTGGGTGTGGGTGTGTGTGTGTGTGCTTTTCCTTGTTTTTTCTTTCCTAGATTGTTATTGATAGAAGTTTGTATATTTAGTTTTTTTAAAAAAGTTTTTAATGTTTATTTTTGAGAGAGAGACACAGCATGAGTGGGGGAGGAGCAGAGAGAGAGGGAGAAACAGAATCTGAAGCAGGCTCCAGGCTCTGAGCTGTCAGCACAGAGCCTGATGCGGGGCTCAAACCCACAAACCGTGAGATCATAACCTGAGCCGAAGTCGGCCGCTTAACTGAGCCACGCAGGCACCCTTGTATATTTAATTTTTCAAGAACCAGGTCTGCTGTTTTATTGCTTCTGGTTCTGGTTTCTCTTTTGTTAATTTGTTATATATTTATTTTTTCTACTTTAAGTTTTGTGGTTTCTTTTTCTACCTTGATTTGTACCCTTAACTCACTTTTACTCTTCCAACACATTTATTTAAATCTATAAATTTACACTGAAGTGTCAACTGGACCCTACTGACTTTCACATGTAGTATTTCACATTGTTGTTTAAATATATATTTTCTGCGATGTCTTCTTTAACCTATTAATTACATAGAAATGCATTTGAAATACCCAAACATGAGATTTGAAAAACTTTTTGTTAATTTCTAATTCATTTGCATTGTGGTAAAAGAAAATGGGCCTTTGGGCAAGAATTTATTAAAATTTATTGACTTCCTTTTGGTTAATGTGCCATATATATCTGAAAAGAATGTATGAATATTAGTTGAAGACAGGATTCTACTCTCGATATAAATTTGATCAATCTAGTTACTTTTGTTGTGCAAATGTTCTACATTCTTCCAATATTTTGCCATCTGATATACTAGTTTCTGAAAGCAATGTTACAATTTTCCCCCAGGAATTGTGGCTTTATCAGTTATTTCTGTAATCCCATCTAATTTTGGATTACATTTTGAGACTATATTTAGGTACATGCACTACTGCCCTATCTTCCTGGAAGACTTTTATTAATGTGCTTCTTCCTATTAATGTTTCTTGCCTCAACATTTGATATTATTTAGCTTTCTATGTTTATAACTTTGGGGGAATATTTTTCTATATCAACCTTTATGTATAGCTTTTGTCTTCCATGCATGTCTGGTAAACAGCAGGAAACTAGATTGCTTTTTAACTGTTTTGAAGAATTTTTTCCCATAGGTGAACTTAATCAAGTTACATTTTATATGATTTCTAACGTATTTGGACTTATGTCCACCATTTATTTTGTGTTGTGTATTTATTACCTTTTTCTTTCTTTTTTTTTTTTTTTTTTTTGGCTTTTTTCCTACCATCTCTTTCATTATTACCTTTGTTTCCTTTTTTTTTTTAAGTTTATTTATTTTTGAGAGAGACAGAGAGTGAGCATGAGTGGGGGAGGGGCAGAGAGACAGGGAGACCCAGAATCTGAAGCAGGCTCCAGCTCTGAGCTGTCAGCACAGAGCCCGATGAGGGGCTCGAACTCAGGAACTGTGAGATCATGACCTGAGCCGAAGTCGGACGCTTAACTGACTGAGCCACCCAGGGGCCCCTATCAATCATATTCTTTTTCAAAAAAATCCCATGCCTCCCCTCTGGATTCATTCTTCTTTCTAGCTGAAGTTCACTTCTCCACTTCTTTCAGTGAGGATCTGTGAGCAGTAACCTGTCCCAGTCTTTGCAAATTTGCAAATGGCTCGATTTTGACTTTATTCTTTTGAGGTGATCATGAGGCTATAGTTGCTAGTTACTTTGCATTAGCACTTTGAAGCTCTCGCTCTAACGCTTCCAGGCATCTATTATGGCCAGGAGATGTCTGCCTCAGTCTAATTGTTGTTCTTGCGTAGGAATGTCTTTTTTTCTTTGTTTGGTTTAAAAATTTTCACTTTCTGCTTAATGTTCTACAGTTTCACTAAGGTCTACGTGGGAGGATTTATTTATCATGTTAGGGATTCATAATGTATTTGTAATGTAAAGCACTCATGCCTTTCTAGAATTCTGGCGAATTCTCTTCAAATAGAGCTTTTCAACCCTATCTTCCTATTAGATATGTGCTGGAAACTCAATGTTCAATTTATCCTTTACTTAAAAAAAAAAAAAGTTCTTCTATGCTACATTCTAGGTGCAGTTTCTAGCACCTTCTTCTAATTCACTTATGCTCAGGCTGGTTGGAGTCTAAATGGTTATTACACTTTAGAAAAGGATCTCGAGGGAGGCGTTAAGGTGGTGGAGAAGTAGCGGGACTGGGATTTTCCTCCTCCCTCCAACACAGCTGTACTGAGGTCAAATCATGTGGAACATCCAGGGAATCAATCTGCAGAGTGGCAGAAGGATCTCCATAGGTGGAGGGAGACAGCCTGGCCAGATTGAGGTGTGTGTATGTGAATTGGGGGAGATCTCTGTTTTATCAGAGTAGGCACAGAGGAGAGCAAACCCCTTCTGTGGAGAGACAAAAGGGACCGGGAGACTGGAATTGCGGTATTGTGTTAGGGCATGAGAAACACTTCTGTGGACAGCAGACTGCATGACTTTTCTTTGACACTGCCATGTGTGTGCTCCTGTGGGGGAGGGGAGCCACCCCCAGGGTGCAGCAGTGATCTCAGGGGCTCCCGGGTGCACTGGGAGAGAACAGACCCCTCCCTTGAGTATGGTGGGAAGAGGGTGTATTGCCTCCCCAAGGACAAAAGACCCCACAGGCACCAGCCAAAGGCCTTTTATCGGCAGGGTTGAGTGGCGCTATGTACCAAAACAGGATCCAGTTGGTGTAGGGCCCTTTAAGACATCGGGTTTTGAATCCCAGCCGAGCACCTAGGAGGCACAGGGGACTGTGGAGCAGGACAAGCTGACTGCCCACGCTACTTGTGAGGGTTGCCTGAACAGTGTGGTTTGAAACACCCAGTCTGGGGAGGAGAGATTGGGGTGTTGCCATTTCGATCCCCATCGCCAACATGGTGGGGTTTCAGGGAGCAGCAGAGCTCCCCCAGTGGAGGCGGGACACTTACATCAAACCCTGCCCCTCTGTGCCTGGTAACTGCTCACCTACTGGAGTAGGACTGACACTGAGCCAACCAGATGGCCTCTTCTCCACAGGAGCACAGCCACTGGTCCCAGGCACCAACAGACCACTGTCTTGCGTTTTTGTGTGTTAGTCTGTCTTTTGCTTTTCTTCTTTTTCTTTCTACCCTATACTTTTTTTCTTTTGAAATCAGGCTCATAGTTTCTGATTTGGTTTTTGGTCAAATCTTATTATATATATAATTTTTTTCTATTTTGTTTGTTTAATTAGGCATTTTTACTCTATTCTTTTTATACCTTTTCTATGTCTCCTTTATTTTCCTTTCTCTCTCTCTCTCTCTCTCTCTCTCTCTCTGCATTAAGCCTTATAGGTTTTTGGGTTTTGTTGTTGTTGTTTATTCTCTGCTTGGTCTTTTTTCTGTCCCTTTTGTCTTTCTCTTTGTATGGGATCAGGCTCCCCACCCCCCTTTCCTTTTTTCCAGGCTTACTTCAACCAACAAATCAAAGCACACCTGGTGGAAGGTCCAAACGCTCCACCACTACAAGCAAGGAGGAGTTTTGCAGAGGACTGACCAATTGGATAGAGCAGTCGAAACACAACGCACTGTGAAAAACACTTCCTGAAGTGCCAGGCCTTGGACAGTGTATGACCCATTTTTAATATAGTAGTAATTGCAGGAGTACTTGCAGTAGTATGTGCAGGACACACAACAAGCTATTAAAACACACAAAAGACAAAAACCTAGCCAAAATGATGAAACAGAAGAATTCTCATAAGAAAATCCATCAAGAAATGACAGCCAGAGAATTTCTCACAACAGGTATAAACAATATATCTGAAGAAGAATTCAGAATAACAGTCATAAGACTAATAGCTGGGCTTGAAAAAAGCATAGAAAGCAGCAGAGAATCTATTGCTACAGAGACTAAAGAGCTAAGAAATAGTCATGATGAATAAGAAATGCTATAAATGAGACACAAAATAAACTAGAGACAGTAACGGCAAAGATAAAAGAAACAGAGGAGAGAACAGGTGAAATAGATGATGATATTATGGAAAATTATGAAGCTGAAAAAAAGAGGGAATGGAAATTACTAGACCACGAGGGAAGAATTAGAGACCTAAGTGATTCAATGAAACAAAATAATATCGGTATCATAGGAGTTCCAGAAGAAGAGAGAGAGAAAGGGGCAGAAGGTTTATTTGAACAAATTATAGCTGAGAACTTCTCTAATCTAGGGAAGGAAACAGGCATCCAAGTCCAAGAGACACAGAGAACTCCTTTCAAAATCAACAAAACAGGTCAATACCACAACACATCATAGTGAAACTGGCAAAATACAAAGATAAAGAGAGAATTCTGAAAGCAGCTAGGGAAAAAAGAGCCTTAACCTACAAGGGTAGACACATAAGGGTAGTAGCAGACCTGCCCACTGAAACTTGGTAGGCCAGAAGGGAGTGAAAGGAAATATTCAATGTGGTGAATAGGAAAAATATGCAGCCAAGAATCCTTTATCCAGTAAGGCTGTCGTTCAGAATAGAAGGAGAGATAAAGGCTTTCCTAGACAAACAAAAACTAAGGGAGTTCATGACCACTAAACCTGCCCTGCAGGAGATCCTAATGGGGACTCTGTGAGTGAAAAGTAGCAAAGACTACAGAGGACAAGAGACATTACCACAAGCATGAAACCTATAGTTAACACAATGACACTAAATACATATCTTTCAATTATCGCTCTGAATGTAAATGGACTAAATATCCCAATCAAAAGACACAGGGTATCAGAATGGATAAAAACAAAAAGAAAAACAAAAACAAAACCCAAAACAAACAAGATCCATCTATATGCTGCCTACAAGAGACTCATTTTAGTCCTAAGGACATCTGCAGATTGAAAGTGAGGGGATGGAGAACCATCTATCATGCTACTGGATGGCAAAAGAAAGCCAGAGTAGCCATACTTATGTCAGACAAACTAGATTTTAAAACAAAGACTGTAACAAGAGATGAAAAAGGGCATTATATGATTATTTAGGAGTCTATCCATCAAGAGCTAACAATTGTAAATGTTCATGCCCCCAATGTGAAAGCACCCAAATACATAAATCAATCACAACCATAAACAAATGTATACATAATAATACCATGATTGTACGGGACTTTAATACTCCACTTACAACAACGAACAGATCATACACGCAGAAAATCAATAAGGAAACAACAGATCTGAATGACACATTGGACCAGATGGATTTAACAGATATATTCAGAACTTTTCATCCTAAAGTAGAATACACATTCTACTCGAGTGCACATGAACATTCTCCAAAACAGATCACACACTGGGTTACAAGGTAGCCCTCAACAAGTATAAAAAGACTGAGATCATATCATGCATATTTTCAGCTCACACTGCCATGAAACTTGAAATTAACTACAAGAAAAAAATGTGGAAAGCCTCCAAATACAGGGAGGTTAAATAACATCCTACTAAGGAATGAATGGTCAACCAGGCAATTAAAGAAGAAATTAAAAAATATATGGAAGCAAGTGAAAATGAAAACATGACAGTCCAAACCCTTTGGGATGCAGCAAAGGCAGTTGTAAGAGGAAAATACATTGCAATTCAGGCCTATCTCAAGAAGCAAGAAAGGTCCCAAATACACAACCTAACTTTCCACCTAAAGGAGCTACAAAGGCAGCAGCAAAGAAAGTCCAAAGCCAGCAGAAGAACAGAAATAATAAATATGAGAGCAGAAATAATATAGAAGCAAACAAAACAAAAACAAAAACACAACAACAACCAAAAAACAAACAAACAAAAAACCAGTAGAACACATCAATGAATCTAAGAACTGGTTTTTTGAAAGAATGAACAAAATTGATAAACCCATGGCTAGACTTCTCAAAAGAGAGAAAACCCAAATAGATAAAATCAGGAATGAAACAGGAGAGATGACAACCAACACCACAGAATATAAGCAATTATTAGAGAACACTCTGAAAAATTATATGTCAACAAATTGGACAATCTGGAAGAAATGGACAAATTTCTAGACACCCACACACTACCAACACTCAAACAGGAAGAAACAGAAAATTTGAACAGTCCCAGTGAAGAAAAATTTGAACAGTGAAGAAATTGAACTGGGTATCAAAAATCTCCCAATAAGAGTCCTGGGCCAGATGGTTTCCCAGGGGAATTCTACCAGACATTTAAAGAAGAGTTAATAATTATTCTTTTCAAACTGTTCCAAAAAACAGAAACATAAGGAAAGCTTCCAGAATGATTCTATGAAGCCAGCATTACGATGATTCCAAAACCAGACAAAGAGTCCACTAATAAGGAGAATTATAGGCGATATCCCTGATGAACCTGGATGCAAAAGTTCTCAATAAGATACTAGCAAATTGAATTCAACAGTAGATTAAAAGAATTATTCACCATGATCAAGTGGGACTCATTCCTGGGCTGAAGGGCTGGTTCAACACTTGCAAATCAATCAACATGATACTTCACATTAAAAGGAGAAAGGATAAGAACCATATGATCCTGTCAACAGATGCAGAAAAAGCATTTGACAAAATACACCATCCCTTCTTAATAAAAACCCTCAAGAAAGTCAGGATAGAAGGAACATACCTTAACATCATAAAAGCCATATATGAGAGGTCCACAGCTAATATCATTCTCAATGGGGAAAAACTGAGAGCTTTCCCACTAAGATCAGGAACATGACAGGGATGTTCACTCTCAACACTGTTGTTTAACATAGTGTTGAAAGTGCTAGCTTCAGTAATCAGACAACCACATGAAATAAAAGGCATCCAAACTGGCAAAACAGAAGCCAAACTTTCATCCTTTGCAGATGACATGATACTCGACATGGAAAACCCAAAAGACTCCACCAAATAAACTGCTAGAGCTGACACAAGAATTTAGCAAAGTCACAGAATATAAAATCAATGTACAGAAATCAGCTGCATTTCTACACACCAATAATGAAGCAACAGAAAGAGGTATCAGGGAATCAATCCCATTTACAATTGCATAAAAAACATAAAATAACTAGGGAGAAACCTAACTAAAGACGTAAAAGATCTGTACACTGAAAACTACAGAAAGCTTATGAAAGAAACTGAAGAAGACACAAAGAAATGAAAAAACATTCCATGCTCATGGATTAGAAGAACAAATACTGTTAAAATGTCGATACTACCTAAAGCAATCTACACATTCAATGCAATCCCAATCAAAATTGCACCAGCACTCTTCACAGAGCTTGAAAAAACAATCCTAAAACTTGTAAAAAACTACAAAAGACCCCAAATAGCCAAAGTAATGTTAGAAAAGAAAACCAAAGCTGGAGGTATCACAATCCCAGGCGTTAGCCTGTATTACGAAGCTGTAATCATCAAGACAGTATGGTACTGGCACAAAAACAGACACAATAGAATAGAATAGAGAACCCAAAAATGGACCCACAAATATATGGCCAACTAATCTTTGACAAAGCAGGAGGGAGTACCCAATGGAAAAAAGACAGTCTCTTTAGCATATGGTGCTGGGAGAACTGGACAGTGACATGCAGAAGAATGAAACCGGACCACTTTTTTACACCATACACAAAAATTAAATTCAAAATGGATGAATGACCTAAATGTGAGACAGGAAACTATCAAAATCCTACAGGAGAAAACAGGCAGCAACCTCTTTGGCCTTGGCCACAGCAACTTCTTACTTGACATGTCTCTGAAGGCAAGGGAAATAAAAGCAAAAATGAACAACTGGGACCTCATCAAGATAAAAAACCTCTGCAAAGCAAAGGAAACAATCAGCAAAAAAGGCAACTGACGAAATGGGAGTAGATATTTGCAAATGACAGATTAAAAGGATTAGTATCCAAAATCTATAAAGAATTTAACAAACTCAGCACCTGAAAAACAAATAATCCAGTGACGAAATGGGCAGAAGACATGAAATAGACACTTTTCCAAAGAAGACACCCAGATGGAAAACAGACACGTGACAAGATGTTCAACATCGCTCATCATCAGGGAAATACAAATCAAAACCACACTGAGACAACACCTCATATTGGTCAGAGTGGCTAAAATTAACAACTCAGGATACAACAGATGTTTGTGAGCATGTGGAGAAAGGGGATCCCTCTTGTGCTGTTGTGGGAATGCAAGCTGGTACAGCCACTCTGGAAAACAATGTGGAGGTTCCTCAAAAAATTAAAAATAGAATTACCCTACAACCCAACAACTGCACTACTAGGAATTTATCCAAAGGATACAGGAGTGTGGATTCAAAGGGGCACATGCACCCCAATGTTTATAGCAGCACTATCAACAATAGCCAAATTATGGAAAGAGCCCAAATGTCCATCAACTGACGAATGGATAAAGATGTGGTATATACATACAATGGAATACTATTTGGCAATGAAAAAGAATGAAATCTTGTCATCTGCAACAATGTGGATAGAAATAAGCAAAATAAGTCAGAGAAAGATCATATGATTTCACTCATGTGGCATTTGAGAAACTTAACAGATGAACATAGAGGAAGGGTAGGAAAAATAAGATAAAAACAGAGGGAGGCAAACCATAAGAGCCACTTAAATACAGAGAATATATTGAGGGTTGATGGGAGTGGGGAAAATGGGATGGGCATTAAGGAGGGCACTTGTTGGGACGAGCACTGGGTGGATTTAAGTGACAAATCACCGGAAGCTATTCCTGAAGCCAGACTACACTTTATGTTAGCCAACTTGAGAATAAATAAAATAAAAAATAAGTAAAACGATAAAAAAGGATTTCAACTACTGTAACTTTTCATTTCTCAGAGTTGTAATTAATTCTTCATCTCCACCTGTTCTTGTTACTTTTTGTTTCATAATTTACTGTTCATTTTTAATAAATGAATCCTTTTTCTCTTTCAGCATATAGACACAAGTCTGTTGGATGGTTTCCTAAAATTCTTTACATCAGAATTGAATTTGTGTTCCAATGCTAGTATCACTGGGTGAGCTTTTCTTAGCATTAGATCTTCATTCCTTTTGGAATTGGTGCTGCAAGCTTATTTTGAGACAAAGGTTTAGTTGTTTCTGTTCCCCATTCCTTCTCCCCCTGTGCTTACTCCCTCTGAGAGCTGCCTCTGCCTTGCCACCTGGGAATGTAGTTCAGAACCAGGTCTTATAAAAGGTAAGTTTGAGCTCTTGTCTCTCAGTGATAGTGGGGCTATTACAGACTTAGTTCCAGAGCCAAAGTCCAGTTCAGTTCCTGGCCGGGAGACTGCCATGTTGTGCCTTGCCAGGTCCAGCTTCCTGAAGCCATCTGGTTCGGGCAGCAGCCAACAGTTTTACTGGGACTCCTCCTGTGCTCTGGGAATCTCTACCCAAGGCCTTGACTTGAAGCTGTAACCCTACTTAACCCTACTCCACCTCTGCCTTGTGCGGAGCATTTTCAACCCTCAGCACCCAGCAGGAGCCAAATTCTTGCCCACCACTGCCCACCTCCAGAACAGCTGCAGCTCCACTTGTCACCTGGTGTTTTTACTTTACTTTTTGCTTTTACTTTTATAAAGGGAGTGAGAAGTGAGAGAGGGAGGGAAAGGGAGGGGGGAGGGGGGAGAGGGGGAGAGAGAGAGAGAGAGAGAGAAGCAGGGCTCACCCCATGTTTAATTTATTTACTGCTCTGACTACATCTTTCTGGCTTCCTCTTTTTATGTTTGATCAATTATGGCCATGTGCTGAAATATGAACTTAACATACCATTTTGATCTAAAACTAATTCTGTGTTTTTCTTTTATGTTTATTTTCTAGAGAGAGAGCACGCACATGCACGCAAGCTGGGGAGGCACGGGGAGGGGGGAGCAAGAGAATCTGAAGTGGGCTCCCAGCTGTCAGCGCAGAGCCTGACGTGAGACTCAAACTCACCAAGCATGAGATCACGACCTTAGCTGAAGTCAGACGTTTAACCGACTGAGCCATCCAGGCGTCCCTATATGTGTTTTTCTATCCTCAGATGCCCAGTGTCATTGTAGTGGACACATCGGCTGCCTATCTAGTATCCATTCTTACCTTCTGCTGCCTATAGTACCCAACAGTATAACTTTTCACTGCCCATATGCCTTGAAAGGGTCATCCCTGATTATTTTAAGCCATGTAATAATTACATTCCCCCAGCTGTAGTGTTTATTTAGAGGTGGACATATGACAAGTCCAGTAAGACTCTGCTTGGAATGTTAGAGTGATACATTATCTTTTTTTCCTGAAAATATGGTATGTAAACACCTAAAACTGCTTTAGTCATTTTGACATATATTTTATATACATGTGCACACATACACACACATGTGTGTACACACACACACACACACACACACACAGCCTGCACAAAGAGTAGATAGAGAAATGGAATCAAGCCTTGATTAAACCTCATTAAAGCACAGTATTAACTCTGGACTTTTTAAATACAGGCATTAATAAAGTACCTTGTATATTAAGACAACTTAAATTGGGTTTTCTGTTGCTTAGAGCCAAATATTTAAATGACACAGAATCTAAAGTGGTCATTACTACTTGATACCTAACCTACTGCTACATGCGCCTGTCACTGCTTTCCAAGAAGGAAAACATATTGTTTGTATTCCATGTTTCAGCAAAAGACGAAGGTCAAAGGAAGGGTGGGGTGTAATAATACCAAACTCTCTTCAAGAATGAGATGAACTGAATTATGGTCTAAGAAAACCCACATCTAAATGGAACAAATAGCACAAGGGATCGGATGCTGACAGAGCACTAGGTAAATTCTAGGAACTGATCATGGAGATAACCAGCAGAACAAGCTAAAAAGATACTCTGAATAAACAAGTGAGATAAAAATACGCTCACTGTGGGAAAACTCTTTATAGGGAATACCAGTTTTTGTTTTTAAGAAAATAATCAATGTAACAGTTAACAGGCAAAACACAGCCAAAAGATGGGGAACGGCAGAGAGACTTAAAGAAGCAGTGTCAGTTGGCAACTGGAAAAAAAATGACTGATGTTAGGACTGAAAGTGCCACCAAAGTTACAAATGCCTAAATTCTTCCAACAATGTTACACTCAGGATATTTATTATTATTATTATTATTATTATTATTATTATTATTTTGAGTGAGAGAGGTGCAAGTGAGGGCAGAGAGAGACAGAGAATCCCAAGAGGGGCACAGAGAGAGAGAGAAAGATAAAGGGAGTGAGGGAGGGAGAGAAAGGAGGGAGGGAAAGGGAGAGGGGGAGAGACAGAGAGAGGGGGAGAGGGGGAGAGAGGGAAAGAGAGAGGGGGAGAGAGGGAGAGGGAGAGAGAGAGAGAGAAGCAGGGCTCACCCAAAACCGGGCTCATATTTTTTACCTGAAGTGGGGCTCGAACTCACAAACCATGAGATCATGACCTAAGCCAAAGTCAGATGCTTATCACCTGAGCCACCTAGGCACCCCTCAGGACATTACTTTAAAATTAAACTTTGGTTAAAGGGGGAAAAAAAGACATCGTAATTAATAAGATAAAATATATAGGATATTTGGCTAGCTTTAATATATTGAGTTTAATTTTTTTTTAATGTTTATTTATTTTTGAGAGAGACAGAGAGAGCATGAGTGAGGGAGGGGTAGAGAGACACAGGGAGTCACAGACTCCAAAGCAGGCTCCAGGCTCCAAGCTGTGAGCACAGAGCCTGATGTGGGGCCCGAACTCATGAATCGTGAGATTGTGACCTGAGCCGAAGTCGGATGCTCACCCGGCTGAGCCACCCAGGCGCCCCTGATATACTGAATTTAAAAAGTAAAATATAGATATACTGAATTTAAAAAGTAAAATATAGAAGAGTATCTAGTCTCATAAAGACCCAACGTGGAAAAATTAGCTAAATAAACTACGAATTTGTGTTCTTGCATTTCTTTCTGACTCACTTGCTACCATCCCTAAATAGCATTGTGCACGTATCTTTTAATTGACCGTATTCAGAAATTTATGAAATGTACTACCTATCAGTACTTAGCAACATTTTCCAAGATATGTCTCCTCAGGGAAGGGAAACAAAAGCAAAAATCAACTATTGGGATTGCACCATAGTAAAAAGCTTTTGCACAAGAAACCATCAACAAAACAAAAGGCAATCTACTGAATGGGAGAAGATATTTGCAAATGATATTACCTAATAAGGGGCTAATATCTAATATATATATATATAGAACTTATAGAACTCAACACCAAAAAAGACAAATAATCCAACTTAAAAATGGGCAAAGAACCTGAATAGACATTTTTCCAAAGACATACAGATGGCCAGAGACAAATAATATAAAGCTGCTCAACATCACTAATCATCAGGGAAATGTAAATCAAAACGAGGTATCACCTCACACCAGTCAGAATGGCTAGGAACAGAAAGACAAGAAATAACAAATGTTGCCAAGGACATAGAGAAAAGGGACCCGTCCTGCACTGTTGGTGGGAATGCAAATTCCTGTAGCCACTATAGAAAACAGTGTGGAGATTCCTCCAAAAATTAAAAATAAAAATACCATATGATCTAGTAACTCCAATGCTGGCTATTTACCCAAAGAAAATAAAAACACTAAGTTGAAAAGATATATGCACCCCTATGTTTATTGAAGCATTATTTACAATAGCCAAGATACGGAAGCAACTCACGTGTCCATCTATAGATGAATGGATAAAGAAGATATGGGTTGTGTGTGTGTGTGTTTACATACACATACAATGGAATATTACTCAGCTATATAAAAAAGAATGAGATCTTGCCATTTGTAACAACATGGAAAGACCAACAGGGTATTATGCTAAGTGAAATAAATCAGACGGACAAAAACCATATGATCACTTATACGTGGAATTTAAAACAAACAAACAGAAACAGACTCATAAATAGAGAGAACTGGTGGTTGCCAGAGGTGAGGGGAGTGGGGGAAATGGGCAAGAGGTGAAGGGGATTAAGAGGCACAAACTTCCAGGAAAAAAACAAGTGCCACTTATTGGCTAGCTTGTTGAATACATACAAGTATCAGTATTTCTTTGGTATATATGTGTTTATGGTTAAAGGACAGAGAGCTGGAAAACAACAAACTGTCCCTTTTTTAATCAAATGGGTATATGTCTGTTTGTCGAACATGGTTTGGTCTTAGAATTGTTTTGTTTCTCTCATAATTACTGGCAATAACAATAATAATAAATAAGTATTTAAGGTTTTTAAACTCTTCCTTGGAGGAAGTGCTAACAATCCTAGTGAACAAAGACAAGCTTCAGAAAACCTAAACAGCACTGGGGCACCTGGACGGCTCAGTCAGTTAAGTGTTGGACTCTTGATTTTGGCCCAGGTCATGACCTCATGGGGCATGAGATCAAGGCCCACCTTGGGCTCTGCACTGACAGCATGGAGCCTGCTGGGGATTCTCTCTCCATTATTCATAATAACCAAAATGTGTAAATAACCCAAGTATTAGTTGACAAATAACACACACACACACACACACACACACACACACACACACACAATGGAATACTATTCAGACATAAAAAAAATATGGAAAATCTATCATTTACAATACCATGATTAAACACAGAGGACATTATACTAAGTGAAATAAGCCAGACACAGACAAATACTGTATGATCCTATTTATATGTGGAATTAAATTTTTCAATTATTTATTTTTGAGAGAGAGACAGACAGAGTGCAAGCAGGGGAGAGGCAGAGACAGAGACAGAATTCAAAGCAGGCTCCAGGCTCTGTGCTGTCAGCACAGAGCCTGTTGTGGGGCTCGAACCCATGAACCATGAGATCATGACCTGAGCCAAAGTTGGATGCTTAACTGACTGAGCCACCCAGATGCCCCATATGTGGAATTTTAAAAAGCCTAACTCAAAGAACCAGAAAATAGAATGGTGGTTGTCCGGGACTGAAGGGTAGAGGAAAAGAATCGGTTAAAGCGTACAAACTTTCAGTTTCAAGATGACTAAATTCCGAGGTTCTTTTTATTTATTTATTTTACTTATTTTTAAGACTTTATTTGAGAAGACAGAGAATCCCAAGAATGTTCCGTTGCTGTCAGCAAAGAACCCGACATGGGGCCCGATCCCATGAATTGAGACACCATGCCCTGAAGCTGAAGTTGGATGCTTAACCAACTGAGCCACCCAGGCACCCTAAGTTCTGAGGTTCTAATGCATAGTATGCTGATTATAGTTGGTAATACTGTATTGTGTACTTGAAATTTGCTGAGTAGATATTAAGTGCCTTAATACACACACGTAACTGTGTGAGGTGATAGATGTATTAATTAACTTGATTGTGGTAATCACTTCACATAAGTATATAAGAATACCAAGGGGTGCCTGGATGGCTCAGTTGGTTAAATGTCCGACTTCAGCTCAGGTCATGATCTCAAGGCTCCCGAGTTTGAGCCCCACATCAGGCTCTGTGATGACAACTCAGACCCTGGAGCCTGCTTTGGATTCTGTGTCTCCCTCTCTCTCTGCCTCTCCCTCACTTGCTTGCACTCTCTCTCTCTCTCTCTCTCTCAAAAATAAATATTAAAAAATTTTAAAAAACACAGATAAAGAATACTAAATCATCACATTGTACCCCTTAAAGAATCATGCTGTGCTACCTAAATATATACAATTTTATTTGTCACCAATACCTCAATAAAGCTGGAAGAAAAAGGAACAAGCATCTTTTTAATCTGTAAATTAGAAGCTCCTTTGTCAATGATTTTAGTTTTCATACATAAAGTTTAAGTTGATCATTCTAATATTTATGTATTGTTTTAAAAAAAAGGATTTTATTACAAAGATATAACCAAAAAGTTAAGTTTTAATAGCAACAATTATATTAAATAGGTAAATCTTTTACACACAACACAAAAGAGTTCTTTATGGAATGCCTACACACGATCTAATTCTCTATTTTCCTTGTAAGACATCTAGGAAAAGTCTTTAGTAGAATGGTACTAAGCAAATTTGGTATGACAATTTCAATAGCATAGTGACAATCTCCAAAGTTCTTTCATTTTTAAAGGGTGAATAACAAAAGAAAAGTCAACGTGGAGTTAATGAAAAATTCTGCACCAAAAGAGGTTCATCAGCTCCACATGAAGAAAGGCATACCACTGAAAATTATTAACAGTAGTAGGAGTATTTCTTTCCACCAGTCATTGATAAAATAATCCAAGTCTAGTTGCTAAGTAAGAGAAGCTGGAAATAAAATTATTTACTATGGAGATGACTACAGTGCTTTCAAATTATATATGGAAAATGTACAGCTAACCTCCTCTACAGAGTTGTCTATACTTGTAGACTCCAATCCCTCTCCTATTTTCTCTGTAAACCGGGTTTTAGACTAGGTTTTCTCCCTCACTGTTCTGCTGAAAGTGCTTCTGCACGATCACCAATGACCTTCGCGTTGCTAAATCCACTGGCCATTTCACCATCCTCATCTACATGACTTCTCCAACGAGCAGGACACAGATGATCACTTTCTCCTTCCTGAAACACTCTCTTCACTTGGCTTCTAACACTCCACACTCCTATCTCCAAAGGCTTCTCCTCCTCAGGAAGATCTTAATCTCACCAATCATCTTTCCACAAAGCCCAGAGCTCAATCCTCTTTTCTTTAGACCAGATCTCATACAATCTCATGGTTCTAAACACTATTTGCTAATGACTCCCAAATTTCTATTTCTTGTCAGGATCTTTCCCTTGAACTCCAGCCTCCTATAGCCTCATTTGAACAGGCATCTTAAATCTGACACATCTAAAACGAAACTCTTGATTGCCATCCCACTCACCTCCCCTTATCTCTCCACCCTCAAATCTTCCCCATCTCAGTAAACAGCAACTCCATCCTTCCAACAGCAGGCCAAAGGCCTTCGAGTCATGCTTCCTTCTTTTGGTCCCGCACTCCACATCCAGTCCATCCGTAAATTCTGGCAGATACCACCTGGTCTGAGCGCCCATCACCTTTTCACTTGGATTTCTGAACCAACCTCCTAACCAGTCTTCCTGCTCCATCCTTGCCCCAACAATTGATTCTGAACACAGCAGCCAGAGCGATCCGTTAAAAACATTGGGTCAGAGAGGCACCTGGGTGGCTCAGTTGGTTGAGCATCTGACTTTGGCTCAGGGCATGATCTCAGGGCTCGTGGGTTCGAGCCCCACATCAGGCTCGGTGCTGACCGCTCAGAGCCTGGAGCCTGCTTCGGATTCTGTCTCTGTCTCTCTCTCTCTGCCTCTCCCCTGCTCGTGCTCTATCTTGCTCTCTAATATAAATAAATGTTAAATTAAAACAAAAAACAACAAAACAATGTTGAGTCAGATCCCCCAACTCCTCTGGTCAAAACCTTCCACCCACTCCCCTCCTCACTCAGAGAAAAAGCCAAGGTCTTTACCAAGGCCAGTTTAGCTCTCAGATCCCACCCCACCCTCCCTCACTCTGCTCAAACCTGCTGGCCTCCTTTTGCTGGTCCTCCAATAAGACTGACAGTTTCTGGGCTTCAGCACCTGCCTGGTATACTCTTCCCTAGATAGCTCCAAAGCTGTCCCTCACTCCCTCAGGTTTTGTTCAAAAATCTTCTCCATGACGCCGTTCCTTATTTTAAAACTACATCTGTTTCTTCTCTGGTTCTTCCTATCCCCCTTCCCTGCTTTATTTTTCTTCTTAGCAACTGTTACCATCTGACTGGATATATTTTAATTCTTAAAAATTATTTTGTTTAGGGGCACCTGGGTGGCTCAGTCAGTTAAGCGTCCGACTTCAGCTCAGGTCATGATCTCGCGGTTTGTGAGTTCGAGCCCCGTGTCGGGCTCTGTGCGGACAGCTCTGGGTCCGATTCTGGGTCTCCCTGTCTCTCTGCTCCGATTCTGGGTCTCCCTGTCTCTCTGCTCCGATTCTGGGTCTCCCTGTCTCTCTGCTCCTCCCCACTCACACTCTGTCTCTCTCTCAAAAATAAATAAACATTAAAAAAAAATTTTTTTTAATTATTTTGTTCATTGTACCCACCCGCACATTCCTCCAGTGGAAAGTTAGCTCCATGAGGACAAAGATTTTCCTTTGTTCACTCTTCCATCCCCAGTGTGTAGAACAGTGCCTGGCCATGGAAGGCACTCAATATACAGTTGCTACAAGAATGCTGAATACACAAACTCTTGGATCCTGATAAGGCGAAGGAATTTGGGAGACGATAATATCCAACCTCTTTCCACATGGGAAATAGAACATCCCTTCTGACGTTCATAGGAACTGTGCAAAGTCTTAATCCTTTAGAGTAACTCAATGTGTTCTAAACATGGCAAAAATCTCTTCATTCTCTTTACTTCAGTCTCTCTCCAATGCCTTTCCTACATCCAGTAAGAGATGAACTTACTGTCATCGAAAAATCTCTCATTTCCCTTCAGCACTACTGTCATAATATTGCAAAGGCAAAAAGAACGCATTCAAAATGGTATCGAAATACAAATAACGAAGAGAAGTAATTAAGTGCATAAACAACCAAATAAACCCAACTCTATTCCAAATCAAACTGCACTGGGAACGATGAGCTTATTATCCACTGTAACCTTTAATGAGCAAACAGTTTTCTCATGAAACTCCTTTAAAACTAAAAAGAAGCTGGTATGGGGCCCTTGCTCATAGCCATGAAAATTAAGCCTGAGAGAAACCAGTTCAGGCCACAAATCAAATCAAACATGTCTAGAACACGCCTGGACAGGTGACAGGTACAGAAGCAGAACACTGGAGTAAGGCAGATGAGGCTCAAATCCCAGCTCACTCTTGTCTAGCTGTCTGACCGGCGACAAGTTAACTCAGACTCTCCGTGCTGGGTTCCTTGTCTGTAAACTGGAAATGGAACTTCACAGGGTTGCTGCAAGAGGTATTAGGTATTTCGAACACTCAGCACAACGTCTGACACATAGTAAGCTCGGAAGACAGTTATTACTAGAATTCCTATACCACTGATACTATAGCTAGGAGCTCCTTGGTACCATTGTTATTCTTTAGTGAGAAGTGTTACTATTCAATGGTGTTCTTTTTTTTTTTTTTAACCTAGTGATGTTCAGTAGCCAGTTTTAAAGAATAAATGTATCTTTTCCTCGAGGCAGAGCACTGTATTGGATAACCTGGCGGGTAAAGCACCTGCTTCCTAGCATTGCACATTAAAAGGCAAATGCTGTCTTTAAACACGGGGCCATGTGCCATTCTGGACCGCTCCCTCACACCGCAACAGCTGTTTACGCCTCGACTGCAGGGTCCTTACGACCAGCCACGTCGCGCGGTGCGCAAGTCGCGACAGCACGCGCTGGGTCCCGGCGCAAAGGCGAAGAGCCGGCGGAGGGCTGCGGCTCAGACAGCCCGATTCATCGCGAGCGGGCCCCGCCCCAGGCCCGCCCGCCGCGGGCCGCACACCCGGGCTGCCTCCTCCTGCGGACTGTCACGGCCTTTACCCGCAAGAGCAAACAAGAACCCTCGCCTCGCAGGCCTTTCCCAGCCCCCACGGGCGGCACGGCCCAGAAGGAAGCCAACACGGACCCGCGACGCCCCGGTCTGGCTCCCTCCGGTCGCCGAATAGGGGCGGGGGCCCCGGGCCGCCTCCCCCACTCACTCCCCCAAAGCCCGTCTCCCAGGCCCCCGGCCGGGGCTCTCCGGTACGTCGGGGCCGGCAGGGGAGGTGTCAGCGGTTCCGTCCTGGGGCCGCCTACGGGCCCCGGTCCAAGTACCTTCGAACAGGCCGAGCACAGGCGGCGGCGGCGGCAGCTCCAGGCTGAGGGAAGGAGAGGGGCGGGCCACCGAGACAGACGGAGCCCCGGTTGTGCCAGAGCGGCCTCACGCCGCGTCGGTCGGCGCGCCCTCTGGAGGCGGGAGGCCCCCTCAGCGGCTCTGCCTGCCCTGAGCTAGAAACTCGGAAAGAACCCTCTCTCCATTAACTGCGCCTGGAGAGGAGAATGACAACCTCAGAAGAGGCTTTTCAGACCCGAGTCCAGGAGCATTTCGCACTTTTCACGTCTTTTTCTAAATATACATCCCACCTCCAGCTAAATGAAGGCTTCAAAGCAAGGACAGTTTTATTAAAAGCTGTAGGCATCAACTAATACTCACTGGCTTCTGGGTAAGTCTAATGTAATAACCCAAATGGACATAGTCGTGACTGCTCTAATTCTAAAATATGATGCGAAGTTGTTGTTTGTTTGTTTGTTTTTTTCTCAAAAACGGTTTGAGTATTTACATCCCACTTTTCTAAGATTCCTGGACTAAATGCAACTTGTATACAGCCAAAACTCATTGAAAATGTGGTGGGTGGTGCGATGGTTAGAAATTCATTTACTGGGAACTTAAAAAAAAATACATACACACACACACACACACACACACTCACACACTCAGCTGGTTAAACGACTGACTCTAGATCTCAGCTCAGGTCTTGATCAGGATGGTGAGTTCAAGCCCAGGGTGGGTCCCGTATCTGGGACTTGGAGCCTACTTAAAAAACAAACAGAATAAAAATTTAAAAAAGAATTATGATTTCAAGGCATTTCACATTTTCTTGTGCATTAACTACCAATGCATTAACTACTCTTTGAATTGATGACATTTATTAACCACTTCGTCATGGATGTCTTCCTTGTGGTTTGGGTTGAGTTTAAAATATCTTCATCGATGCCTGTAAATTGTGCCAAATCAGGAAAGAATTTAAATCTTTTCCCAGTGTGTTCACAGAATGCACTTCTCTTTATTAATTGGTTTACCAAACAATCGGAAAGCCCATTTATTACTTCTTTTCAAACATATTCCCTCCCCTTTATGAATTACTGCCTTTGTTTGACCTGAAAAAATGCAGGGACTGTGCAGACAGCCTTTTTTCTCTGATGAGATTAAGGGAATGAAATGTGTGCTACACATATTCTGTGAATCTTCCCTGTCACTACACCAGGGGACATCAGCAGATTGGTCATTAGGAGTGCTCAGAGAATCCATTCCTGCACTTCCAATAAGTTAATGCTGCACATGACCATGAACCCATGAACATGTCCTATAAATGCAAACCAAAGTATCCCCAGCTGCATTTCTGTTTAGCAAGAGCCCAAAAATGTCTGTATTCACTCCAATGTTACTCACCCAGAGAAGAGAGCCTTGGGAAGTCTGAGTGGAAAAAGACAGCAGTCTTTATTGTAGTTAAAATGTTTTAATTTTGCAAGCTTTACAGAAATGTTTGACCATGTGTACATACTTCCAGAGTTCCTACCAGGGTCTTGGAAGGGACCTGTATAAGGGAGAGGGGAGGCTGTATTCCATATTGTCACTGTAACAAATCATCACAAACTCAATGACCTAAAACAACACTAATTCCTCATGTTACAGTTCAGGAGGCCAGAAATCCAAAATCAGTTTTATTGGGCTACAATCAAAGTGTAGGCAGGGCTGCATTCCTTCTGGAGGCTCTAGGGAGAATCTGTTTCCTTATCCTCTCCAGCTTCTAGAGGCTGCCCACATTCTGTGGCTCGTGGCCCCTACCTCCATCGTCAAAACTAGCAATGTAGCATTGTTTCTCCTTCTGTCCTCTGCTTCCATTCTTGCGTCTTCTCTAACTTTGACCCTCTTGCCTTATTATAAGGGCCCTTGGCTTACATTGGGCCCACCTTGATAATCCAGAATCTCTCCATCTCAAGGTCTTTAACTTAATCGCATCTGCAAACTCCTTTGTACCACACTAGGTAACAACATCACAGGTTCTGGGGATTAGGACATGGCCATCTTTGAGGGGATGTTATTCATCGCACTACAAGGGCTCTGAAGCTCAAACTCTATTCCCTTCAGGTGAATCTGCCTCTTCTTCCTCATTACCAAAATCTGTTTGGTCCTGAGTTCTGATTGTGAGACTTCGTTGGGGAGAAATACCTGTAATTACAACTGGGATAAGCGTTACGGGGGCAGAGAGAAGAAATGTTGTAAAAAAGACAAATAGCATGGGACCTAATTTAGGTGGAAGGGCAGCGATACCTCTGAAGAAGTAATGTTTCATCTGAGACACAAAGAATGAGGAGGAGTTAATTATGCAATGAACAAAGGGAGTGTTCCAGACAAGGGAGTAGTACGTGTGGCCCAGCAGTGGTGATGTCAGAAGGTCAGCATGGGGGTGCCTGGCTGGTTCAGTCAGCAGAGCATGCAACTCTTGATCTCAGGGTTGTGAGTTCAAGCCCCACGTTGGACATGGAACCTACTTTAAAAAAAAAAAAAAAAGTTCGGTGTGGCCAAATTGTATACCTACCATTGAATCCTTAGCACTAACACAGTGGCACATAGTAGGTGCTCAATAACATTAGCTTAGTAGTTCCCAGCCCTGGCAGCACATTACGGTCATTGCAGGAGCTTAAAAACACCTACACCCAGGTCCTAGCTGAGACCAAATAAGAAGCGTTTTGAAGCATAGACCTGGCATCTGTATTTTTAAAAGCTGCTCAGGGAATTCTACTGTGCAGCCAGTGTGCAGACTTGAGAACCACTCTGTCACGTACAACTGAGTGAATGAATGAATGAATGAATGAATGACACAGAACATTTGCTTGGCATAGGATTTTCTTTTAGGTGGTTTGCTTCTGGTTAGGGCAAAAAGGAGTTTGGGCTATATTGGTGGTATATTAGGATCCAGTCTTAGAAAATGCAGGAAGGGCTTTCAAAAACATAATTGAACACCTATCAGAAGAGACTCAAAGTGATCTAGCAACCATCCCCATGTAACCAATTGTCTCCATAGAAAAGAGATGTGTTGGAATGGGAAGGTGTTTCAAAAACACACCCTACCTACAAAGGAAGAGGAACTTCTACTTGTTGAACTTTAATGTTCCAGGTTGGTTTTTTGTAGTACTAATGAATGGCCATCAGAGGGAGACGTGCTCCTGTAAGTGTTGCTTCTCCGGGTTGCCCATCTCTGACACCAGGCTAGGGAGAGAATCTGGTATTTTTAACAACACTGCGGATTCTCAAGGATTAACCATTGAATGACTAAGTCACACACAGGGTATGAGGCATGTAGCATATATTTGTCTACACCAGAGTAAGATTCATTTCGGTTTCCCAACAGTTTAAACATTGAAACCACCAGAAAAAAACAAAAAAAAAAAACAAAAAATGAAGCGTACACGTATGCCAGGCATTGTGTTTGCACCACTGAGGAAAAAATTTGAAGCCTAGTAGAATAATCTGTTCCTCCAGCAACCAGCACAACTAGAAATTAAGTGTGTAAGCAAAACTTTCTGAAAGGAATCTCTCTCCCTTTATTCATTTGCAAAGGAAACATCTTAGATCTTGAATTTCTGGAGTTACTAAGAGTTGCACCCCTGGAAAGAAGAAAAGAACTTGGCTTCTTGCTACAACAGCGATTTGCTGTTTTTCTTTGCACTTATCCACACATGCCGGAACCACACGGATTTTCACACATATATTAGACGAAATAATGTATGTGATGGGAACGTATATAGTGCTTAGTCCTGATTAAGCTTCCCTTCCAAAAGTTAAGGAGCTGATCATTAGTAAGGGAATACCTTTTGCAAGGGTTTAAGCAAGTGAATTGCTTTGCAAAGCCTTTAAAAATGATGTGGAGCACCTGGGTGACTCAGTTGAGCATCCAACTCTTGATTTGGGCTTAGGTCCCGATCCCAGTGTTGTCGGATTGAGCCCTGCATCAGGCTCCACACCAGGCGTGAAGTCGGCTTGAGATTCTCTCTCTCCCTCCCTCCCTGTGGGAGGAGTCCAGGAAGTGAAGGTGTAGAAGGGGGTATTGAAGCATCAGATAAAATGTCACAAACTTGTCTGCCTGAGGATTCTGGATGCCAAGCATGGCTTGGGTCTCTCTGAGGTGGGCTCCCCAGGGGAAAGCTCATGGAGAGGTCTATGCAGGTTGATGCCTAAATAACTACTGCTTCTGTGAGTCCCCTACCAAGCATCTGGTGGTGGGCCCAGGGCTAGGCAGGGCCAGTAGGCGAGAAGAGGAGCTAGATGCGGAGTGGAGGGGGGCAAGGACGAATTAGAAACTGTGGGTAACTTCCCATCTGCATGTCATTGTACCTGATGGTGAAGAGACCCTCAGAAGGTAATGGCTGCTCCCTTGCTTTGTCTCCCAGTCCTCATAAAAAGCCCCCTTTGGGTTAATTCTAAACTGTAACCATACAGGAGAGGGAACTCTGGGAAACATAGTTCCAGTTTAACCAAGTTGATAAAAAAAAAAATCAGTACACACATAGGCTCTTATAACTAATTTTGCAGATAAGAAAACTAAGGGCTGTTGAGTTAGATAATTTGGCTACGCTCACATTGCCAACTAAAAGCAGAAGCAAGCTCAGAATTCAAGTCAGGAGTCGTCTTCCACTCCACTGTCAAGCCTCTCTTCCTTTGTGGTACTTAAATGCTCTTAAGTATTTCAAGAAAATCTTAGAAAAATTTCAAGCATCACTTCTGAGTTCCCTTCGTAGGTCAAGAGTCTGTGAGTAAGTAGCCTGCACGTCATCACTACACATAAATCAGACTGTCTCGATTCCATTAATCTCTAGGCACCTGGGTTACAAGGGCCTTATGGTGAGGAGTCAGGCCTGTGACCGCCAGATCTCAGTCATTGAGTAATGAGTTATGAGCTCTTAGGCATGGGAAAGTCGTATCTTACTTGGGATGTAGGGATTATGTGCAAACCTAAGAAATGATCTCCCAGAGAGCACCGCTGGGTGTCATTGGAAAAGTCAATAAAAACTCTGCAGAGTGCACAAGAAATGACGGCGTCCAACCACATCTATGATCACTTATTTTACACTTCAAAACAAGCACTAGAAACTCAGAAGTCAACAGGTTTATGCATTTTTTCAGAAGCGGGCAAAGAAAGGCAATGGAAGATATCGAAAAGCTCACAACCCAGGCTAGCCTGGCTTTTTCTCCTTCCTTTTCTGGTCCCAAATTTCCTTCCTAACCTTTTAATATTCCCACTCCTGAGAGACATGCTGGTTCAGGGTTTGTTAAGTGTGGGCAAAGGAGAAGCTGAGGAAGGGTTCCTGCTGGTCCAGATAATGAGCCGCCGGTTCCAGCAATCCGTGCTGTTAGAGGGTTCGCTTTAGCCCCAGCACGGTGCTTAGCTCACTCCAGGGGCTCACGCTGAACCCGCATTTTAGGCTTGGAGGGAATCTTAACTCTCATATTAGTCTCAAAACAAACTCTGGGCGAGCATTCAAACAGAAGCAAAGCTCATCTCCTTCTCAGTCCTGAAACATACTCCAGGGAATGAGCATTCTCAGAACTTGCCGCGGTTCAGCTCTCAAAAAACACTGATCCTGTGGTTTCATTTCCACCTTTACAAAACTCTGGCGCCCAAGTCAGGATAAAGCCTGAGGCTCTTCTCCTCTGACAACCATTTTCTGCCAATACAACTGGACTAATACATCTTTTTAACTTAAACTCCTAACCAACAAGAAAGGAAACTTGTGACATTTTTATAGGGGAAAGAAAAGGGTAGATAAGTAATACGAATTACTCTTATCCTATATATTTGTTTTAAGGCAAACAGAATGGGAAAGACTTACAAATGATTTTTACTTCTTATAAACCTGAAGAATGTATTTTTTTTAATGTTTGTTTTTGAGAAGAGAGAGCAAGCCGGGGAGGGGAAGAGAGTGAGGAGGACAGGGGATCTGAAAAGGGCCCTCTGAGCACAGCAGAGAGCCCGATGCAAGGCTCGAACCCATAGACCACCAGATCATGACCTGAGCCAAAGTCAGATGCTCAACCAATTGAGCCACCCATGTGCCCTGAAAAATGCATTTTATGTGTCTATCTTCCAAGCTCACGAGGCACATTAAAAAATAAATGCAGTTGCCTTTTGTGTTTTTGTTTTATCATCCAGCAGGATTAAAAAGAAAATCCCAGGTAAGAGCGCTTGCACTGGAGCAGTAAGGCTTTAGGATTTTTTTCTGCAGTGAACTCACTAAGATCTCAGCCTCTCTTCCTTATCACCCCAAGATCGCATGTCACTTGTTTTAATCTTGACGAAGGAAAAGGGAAAAGAGGCTATGAAAAGAACAAAAGGGAAAAAGGACATCTTGACACACACAACCCATCGCTAGTTGCAAAAGAGAAAGTAATGCTGACATATATAATTGATATAAACCCAGTTACCCGTAAGAAACCATAGATTTAAGCACTATAATATGAATTCAGTCAATACATGAAGATAAACTCTGATGTGCAGCCTTCCTATTTTCTTCCTCAATCTCATGCTGTACAAGTTATGGGGAGCGGAACCGCCTTCCCTTTGCGCCTAAGTGGGTATACTTGTTGGTGTAGTGCCTCTGGAAAGCCCGATGCTCCACCAGCTATTGTGAAGCAAAATCTCTACAGCTGATTGTTGGACAGAACCTGTCTCCAAGTGGCTGACTTCACAACATATATGATTCATAACTCCCATTTCATTTGCTTTACTCATCATTTTTGTTCTGCAGAAAATCGCATTATTCCAACTTCCCTTGATCGGGACCCAGATGCAGTAGATTTCCATCACCTCTTCCTCTGCACACTAGACCCAGTTACAAAGAGGGGGATCTCCCCGGAAATTCTGTGGGGACTAGTTTTCAGTAAGAATAAGAGCACGCATGTGCACAGAAAAGCCAACTCACACTTGCAGTCTCAGCCTGCTGCTCCAGGCGTCTCCACCCCAGACAACTGTTGCACCGCAGAACCCATCACATAAGCGCTCATGTGGACAGATGGAAAAGCCATTAGGAAGTACAGCCAACTTTGTGTTCCCACAATTCCGGGACAGAAACCACATTCAGTGCAGGAGGAGTGCAAAATCGCCAGGGTCAGTGCCTTTAAATCAAATGAATGTCTAACCTCTTCCAAGATGTTACACAACCAAAGCCCATTTGGTTAGCTAAAAAGACTTTGCCCTCCAGAAAAGTACGTGGGCTAGAGGGCTAGACCAAAGAGCCACGCCCACCATGTACTTTTTCCATAGCTCTAAGTTTTCTTATCTGGAAACCTGTTCTACAAACAACTGATTACTTAAGAATGCAACAAATAGCTATTATAAAGTAACTTTTAAGCAAAGTACAATTATACATCAATAAAGTGGGGGTAAAGAACAATTACAAGGCTGAAAAGCCATCTTCTAAAGGATTATTTGTGTTAGCCATACCTTTTTTTTTAAAGTTTATTTTGAGAGAGACAGAGACTGCGTGAGTAGGGGAGAGGCAGAGAGGGAGGGAGAGAGAGAGAATCCCAAGCGGGCTCCACAGTGCCAGCACAGAGCCTGATGCGGGGCTCGAACCCATGAAGCCACGAGATCATGACCTGAGCCAAAACCAAAAGTCAGACGCTTAGCTGACTGAGCCACCCAAGTGCCCCAGCCATACATTTTCTAAGTTAACCCAGCATGCCTTATTTTGGGGTGGTAAGAGCCAGAAAAACATGTCAAAGTTTTTCTTGACTATTTTTCTCAGGTCCCTGATGACAGGATTGAGGCCACCGTAGTGAAGGAGAGAAGTACCTTGTGCTCCATGTCTGGCAGTCCAGAGTCCACATGGGCTCCTGCCTCAGTTTGCCTCATGGGCCTCGGTCAATACACTGCAGACGGAAGACTAAAAAGCATCCAGAGCGGTAGATGGCTCCGTTGCTGAGTTTTATTTTGTTTTGTGTTGTAGGATCACTTTGGCCACTATTTTCCCACTGAGGCTTAGAACCTGTTTGGTTTTCCACAAATTAAGATCACTTAGCCCTTCTCAAATTCACTTTGAGGTCGAACTTAAAGTAATTTCTAACTTACACATTTAGCATAAAGTTCGCTTCCCAAGTGTCCACGAGGAGATGTGTGCAAGCCATGAGCTCACCACATACTGATGTAGACTGAGACCTGGCTTTGGGGAGCACATCAGCCCTTCTGACAAAGCCCAGGCGTGCTCCCCTCCAGAGGACCCCACAGGGGTACAGGGGCTCCAATCACAATGGAGTCAGCTCTGCCCTTTTATCTTACATTTTGTGAACTTTTCAAACTAGTGTTTGCATGTGAGCAGAGCGCTTACGCCAATAGCTTCAGAAGAATGAACAGCAGTAGGAACAAACACATATGTCTAGAAGAGGAGAGAAGGGATATTGGTGAAAGCAGATGAATCAGAAGAAAATTTGGTTGACTGGGAACCAGTTTTGCGGGTATAAATGGAGTGAATCCGTAGACTAAAGCATATGCTGGTAATTTCCCAAGCCATGTTATACCACTTAGGAGTTACTGGAAGGATTTCAGTAGCTACCTACCTTTACAAAGTTCATGTGCTGGGTGATGTCTCCTCCCGTGTGGCGGGACCATGCTGCTGGGAAGGTCCGGCCCAGCAGCACCACAGAAGAGTGACGTCACCCCCTGGAGTGATGGGGCCCCATTTCTGGCTTCTCTCAGAGCTTGCAGCAGGAAAGACCACTCTGGCAGTTGGAGTTTAGGCTTTTCACCCAATGATGAAGTGTTTTGATCCAGAAGTAAACAAAGCCCCCAACTCTTTCTAGATGAAGACAGGCCCAATAATCCCCAAAAGGGCTAATCTTTCTTCTCCCACATAACTGCTTGGGGATGTACCATTTCACAAAGTAAGTTTTGAATTTTGTCTTCTACTATCCCAGTATATGCTTGGGATGCACGCCATCCCTTGTTTCTTCTCATCTCCTGACATTGATGATGATCTCAGTGTCTTGGAAAAAAAACTTAATTGTAATCTTCCTGGTTTTGCCATATTCAAATAAGGGATAAACTGCTCTGCTTATTTTTTAGGAGTGCTGCATTTGTGTATGCATAGATACTGATCCCTATTCTCTCTTAGCTTTATCTCCTGACTACTCTCCAACCTAAAACTTTGCCAGCACAGGGTGGGGTTTGCTCCTGGTTTCACGAACACTGTAGTCATTCTCCCATCAGCTGCCCTTTCTTTGCGTATGTGTGCCCCCATCTCTCCTCCACTTGGCTCTATACCTTCTTCTAAGTCCCTCTTCCTGACCACCCCACCTTCCTCCGACGCACAGGTCCACACTACACATTGGACACCTACCACATGCTGTCTGGGATTACTCACTCTTAAGTATCAAGTGGAAACGTGAAATTGACAACATTCAACGATGTTTGACCTGCAGAACACCAACTGGGTACGGTTCAATCTAGTGTCTGCATCTTCTCACCCCAAGTACAAGTTCTCTTTGCATTCTCGGTGTCTCCAATAGGCCCTGACACAGTGTAGGTGTCTGCTACTAAAAAGAAATAGATGGACTATTCTGAAATTGGCAAAACAGTAGATAAGTTTCTAATATGACAATGTATTCTAATTAATTAATACAGTCAGCATGGGTGACTTGGGATGCTAACGGTTCCCCCCTGCAAAAACATCCTACTATCGCCTAAAATATAAAACTTTATGGTACGAGAAGCGATGGCTGGAGGCATTGCTGTATAAACAGTACAGGGCTTTAATCGACTCTACACTTCAAAAAGATCAGTCTCGAAATTTTCATCAGTAAATTTTATATTCACTAGAATATATTTCATATTTATTACATAGTTACACAATCCAGTTAGAAAAGAACATTAGAATATTGCACTTTATCTAATTACATTACATAAATTCTTCTGTCTCTCTCCCTAATTGCAGTCTTAATTCCATATGTAATCACATTTATTATCATGATAAACTGAAACCAGATAAGGAAAAAACTAAAAAGTATCCATAGTCTTAAAGCTAAGAGACATAACACAGTATCCGATAGTGAGTGCAGGGCCCCATTGCTTTCCAAAATTAAAAAGATTCAAAGTAGTGTGATGCTTACTGAACTGAATTCCATATTCTAAAGACAGAATACAGTTACATCAGAGACAGAGAACTGGGCAGCCTATCCCTTTGAGTACATCGCTATTGGTGGACTCAGACTTATGTAAGGAAACAAGTATTTCATCACTTCCTTGCCCTGGTGCTGTGGACAGATCAGTGAAGTCCATCCAGATTTCTTTTTCAATGATTCCATTTCTTAGAGCCACATTTTCCTTAGGTGTTGAGTCATGCCTTCAGAACCTAACCCCCAATACATTTAGAGTGTTTTATGCCGAGCCTTTCATTCGTGTAATATCAGAACAGATTGAAGACTTCGTCAAGCCAGGCACACATCTCTTCTGGGGCGGGGAGAAAAGAACAAATGACATACTAATTGCTTTGGATTGTTGTTTGTCATTTATGAGTCCTTAAATCAAACTATATAACTGTGGTTCATAGTTCTCTTTAATCTTGAGATTAACAGAGTTCTGAAGTACTCTTGGTCAACACTGCCCATCTTAACGTCAGAAGAAAATGGGAAGGAGTTTAACTTCTTCCACTCATGCTAGGAAGCCCACTTTCAATTCCTGAGCTCTTTCACTGTCGAGACAGCCCCTAAAGGACATTTTTAAAAGTGAGAGTTTCTCATCAAAGATCTTCTTCCTTTATGGTCCCAAAAACACAGTCAGCTTTGGCTATCTCAATCTTGCTTTTCCTTGGTGGAAAACGAGAAGAGTCTTTCTGTTAGGAAATAAAAAGAGGTCAGGAATGTATGCGAAAGGAAATAATTTCCATAACAACAATAATGACAACCATAAAAAAGTCAAGAATGTTAAAATACTGCTAAAAAGGCAACAGGAAAGGTTACACTTATTTAAACAATGGTTATTCCAAGTGGTTTTTTTCCAGCAGAAGCTTTACTTTGGGGTAGGTGTATATGTTTTCGGGCTGAGAGTGCCTCCTGCTGGTATGCCAAGGTGGACGTGTCCAGAAGGCCTTGCCAGGCACCGGAATGTCTCCAGGTAACATTTCAACTCTGCCTCTTGTCCTTCTCCCCCCTCTCTTAAAGCTAAGCAACTTTCAATTTTTAACTTCACTCCAAATCTTTAGGGCATACGCCACACAAACACAAATTTTTAGCAAGGTTTATAGTTACTCTAAAACTTTTTAAGAGGTTATGGTGGCTATAAACCTTCAGTGAGTGAATAGTTGGCTTTCAGTAGTTATGAAATCTCAAAGCCTATGGTTTTGTCCCTGGTAAAATAAGTGTGCCTCAATGGGCAGCTACGCTAATTTTTTTTCTATGAGGGATTTGTCTTGATAGAACCCATGGCAAAGTGGCTAAAGGAACAAACAAACCTGATGGGTTAAACAACAAAGAGTGCTTCAGTTCTGTTACTGGTTCTGTCATACACTGCCTGTGTTACCTTGAGCAAGCTCCTCAACCTTTCTGTGTTCCGTTCTCTTGGCTATAAACCGAGGATAATAATAATAGCTGGGTTGTTATGGGGACTGAATAAGTCATACATGGAATGCATGTATGCTAAATAAGTTGGGATTCAATATACTTGGACACCTTCTGATATGCTGGCCCTGCTCGGAGCATGAGGGAGGTTGGCCTCGTTTACCATTGCTGCTCATTAGAGAGGACACGTGAATTAGTTTCAATGTCGATCATAGTTGTGCTGTGTATTGTGCTGCCTGTTGTTTTGGAAGAGTGGCTCTCAAAACTGAACATGCATCAGATGCATCTGGAGGGCGGGCTAAAACCACAGATTCCTGGCCCCCATCCCTAGGGTTTCTGATGAAGTAGGTAGGTTTGGGACCTGAGAATTTAAAGGTCTAAGTTTCCAAGGTATGCTGATGCTGTTGCTCTAGAGACCACACTTTGAGAACCGCTGTTCTAGGATAATAGCTTCAGTCCTGGCTGTACATTAGACCAGCTGAGGAGCTTTTAAAAATTGTGTTGCCAGGCCCGTAGACCTACTAAACCAGAGTCTTTGAGGGTGGGGCCCAGCCATCATTTGTTTTTAGAGCTCCCCAGGTAACTCCAATGTGCAGCTCACCGAGAACCACAACTCTGCGCTATCACTCTGCTGCTGATGAATTTGAGCGATGGAGTGAACACCTACCGCCTACACTTTACGGGTAAAGAAACTGAAGCTTGGTGCAGTGTTCCCCCTTGGTGTGCTTACTACCCATGCCGATCTACTAAATCAATCTTTTGGAGTGGCGCCCAGGAATTTGCATTTTAATAAGCACCTCAGGAGCCCCTTAAACATTTAGTTTTTTGATTTGCCTGAGGACACATCACCAGTGCATGGTGGAGTTCTTATCTCTTGTTTCCGACCTAAGCAGGCAGAAATGCTGTTATTATGAAAGAGGGTAAGATTTGCATTTAGTTTGTTTTAAAAAAAATTTTTTTTTAACGTTTATTTATTTTTGAGACAGAGAGAGACAGAGCATGAACGGGGGAGGGTCAGAGAGAGAGAGGGAGAGACAGAATCTGAAACAGGCTCCAGGCTCTGAGCTGTCAGCACAGAGCCCGATGCGGGGCTCGAACTCGGGAGCTGTGAGATCATGACCTGAGCCGAATTTGGACGCTCAACCGACTGAGCCACCCAGGCGCCCCGCATTTAGTCTGTTTTTCAATGTTTTTCCTGAGCTTATTCACTCACGAAAGGGCCTTATATATTTATAAGTACTGTACTTATATACTTAGTACCTTTATATACACAGCAGAGCATGTACAAAGAGTGGACCTTCCCAGTCAAATGAGTTCATTCAAATGCTACTTGGACGTCACCTCCAGTGATTTATTTATAAGACTTTGGTGAGAATGAATGTTGTTAATCCACATAAAAGTGCTTAGAACAGTGCCAGGCTATAAGTGCCTACTAATGCTTTCTTTATGATATTTACTGTTATTGTTAACTGCCCAACAGACCTAAATGCTCCAAACAATATTTAATAAACTTAAAGGTTGTTGCATGAAGCGTCCACTGCAGAGAACTCACGAAACTAAAATGTAAGCCAGAAAGAGGATTAAAAAAAAAAAAAAAATGTATTGAGTATAGAATAAAATTGCTAGAGAATTTTGTGTTCTTCTTGGAAATTTTCTATGTAAAAATCCAGGAAAGCATTTCTCCTGGCCCTACCGGGCACCACAGTAAAAATACCATACTTCTGTGATGGTCCTCCAATTGGCCCAATCCTACATGGAGGAGCTTCTGAGAAAGAAAATTCTGGCTGCTTCTTAAAAGTAGAATGACTTTGGTTACTTAAAGGGGGAAAAGGGCAGATTTATCAAAAATTATAATGTATCGGTTACATAATTTTACTCACAGACCTGGCTTTGTTGAATGTGGCATTTTTTACTTTTGCCTTGTTCTGGAACTTCAATCTGCTAAATAGATTAGTAAAATGTCAGTCAGCACAGCCTGGAGAAGCAAGCACACAAATAATCCATTTAACTAGCACATTTCCCCTTCCACAATAATCCTCTTAATGGTCTCGAAGGCCGCCAGTCAGCAGGCACACCTGCTTCCCATCGGCACATTCCCTCTTTATTTGCAAATGTACAAATGTTGCAGAAATTGAGCCCCCCAAACGTGAAGCACAGCTTAATGTTTAACACTGGTGGCTGACTATAGATTTTGTGATTTAACACAGCTTCTAAAAGGACTTCACACGAAATGAACTCCTAAATCCTGAAATAATCCACAGAGCTCCAATCCATACGCTGAATCAAAGCCAAATGGGGCTTTGATTAATCAAAAGGCACCATTAATCAAGTGAAGATCAAACTGAAGTTCAAGACACTTGAATATACCTCGTGTACATAAGGTAAACTTAATATAACAGTCAGGGTCCCGGCGGAAAACAGATGGTGCACTCCTGAGGGGCGTTTTAAAAAGGAACTATTTAATGGAGGTGTGGGCAGGATTAAAGTGAATCAATGAAGGGATGTGGGAGCCCCCAGGGGCTAGCAGTGAGGGGCTGGAGGGTCATTTTTACCACGTCTAGGCCTGAAGGGGCAAGGGTAGCAGCTGCTACTGGACGGAGAGCAGCTATCACTGCAGAGAGGAGAGGCCACCTGCAGGAGCGTGGCCCTCAGCAGAAGGCTGTGCCAGCCACAGAGACCCAGCAGGGACAGAACTGGAGAAATACCCACCCCCCCCTTCCCCCATCTCACTTTTCTTCCACACTCCAGTCTCGCTGGGTTTTCCCAGCGGGTGAGCCCAGTGGGAGGCCAGGGAGCAAGGTTGTAGCACACAGAGATTAGTCTCCAGGGCACAGAGCAGGGTGGGGGAGAAAGAGTTCTTTGACTCTTCTTAGAGGAAAAGAACACGATTCTAAGCAACTAGCATTATGTACCCATCTCAAAGTATCACTCTCTAGCCATAAGGCCTCCTTACTAATTGCCTTTCTCCTCCCACAAACTCCTTGACTCTGGATCCTCAGTTCCCAACCTATGTTATGAATATAGACATAATCATAAATATAGGCATTTGTAAGTGAACGATTGAGGTGTGAATTAATTGCTTATTATTGATTACTATTCATGAGAGTACAGGGTGGAACATTTCAAAGTAGGTGAGATAAAGAACGTGACCCTGCAAAAGAGGGTCACTGTCTTTTTTTTTTTTTTAATTTTTTTTTTCAACGTTTATTTATTTTTTTTGAGACAGAGAGAGACAGAGCATGAACGGGGGAGGGGCAGAGAGAGAGGGAGACACAGAATCGGAAACAGGCTCCAGGCTCTGAGCCGTCAGCACAGAGCCCGACGCGGGGCTCGAACTCATGAACCGTGAGACCGTGACCTGAGCGGAAGTCGGCCACTTAACCGACTGAGCCACCCAGGCGCCCCTAGGTTGGTATTCTTAATAGACAAGTTCATATATTTGAAGCCTACCTTAATAACTTTAAGAAATCAGTTATTAAGTCTTGCTAAATGAGAAATTAATGCCCTGTTGTCTTACATGTTTTGCTACGGTATTGTTATTGGTTACAATATTACATTATAGCTTGGAAGTAGTCTCATGCAATGAAATACACAGAATATGGGCGAAAACAGCTCAGAATGTTTCTCTCCCCTGTTCTCTTTCACCTTCCCCCCTGCCTTATGTCGAAATAAATAAAATAGAACCCACTACAAACTATCGAGCAATTTCTGATATAATCTATTTCCTACTTACTTCAAGAAAGGCTTTAAACATTTTATCTACGAGGGGGAATAAAGCTGGGGGAGGGGAAAAGAGAGCAAATCCTTTTGTCATAATGTGGTATTCCTACATGCCCAGGTAGTTTCTGTTGATAATCTAACTACTTATTCCCACACGGTAATTTCCCCCTGGCTCTCCAAAATTTTGTCCACCTGCCATGCTCAGGCCATTCTCAAGAGAGCCGTAGTATGTCTGTACTTCTTCTGTTTTCTAGACAACACCAACTATTCAAAGGCTGACATTCTTGGGACCTCAGATAACACTGCCCTTGGTGTTTCCCCTCTTCGCCATGTAACAGAAACACACTTTACATCATGATCTCTGAGCCCAGTGACCTTTTACATAGTCTGATCTTGCTCCAAATGAAAGAGAAGTGGAGAGAAAAATACATATGGTGATGGTAGTTGGCGCTGGGGGTGTGAGGTATGAGGCAAGCCAGAATCATAAAGCCGTTTGGTGCTTTGCCATTTTCCAGAAAACCAACTTAGAGATTCAGACCCACTTTTTAGTAAATCTAAGGAAGAAAATATACAAGCTAATAAGACAAATTAGGTATGGATTATTAAAAATATAAATTGTTTTTCAACTGAGAAAATTATTCACCATCTTATGCCTGATACCTCTCATATATTCAGATTATGGTTCAATATACAAGATAATAATAATGATACATTTTCAGAAATTCATTAGGAACACATGGATTGCATAAAATACATCTGCCTTCTTTTCTTAATGTCTTTTAGATTTCTTTCAATGGCAGAGATTGCTGTAGCCTACTGTATTATCCATTCTGCCTTTCCTTCTTAGTGATACCACCCAAACTTATTTGGAGAGGCAGCATACTCTGTCAAAAGACTACATTTACCAGATTCCCTGCAGCTAGGTGTTGGCCTGTGGTGTGACTAACTCTTAGCCAATGAGCCAAGCAGAAACTCGGTGGGACTTCAGAGACTCCTCCTTAAAGAAAAGATGTGAACCATTCATACTTTCCATTTATACTTGCCGCCTAGAATGTGGATGTAATGACTGGAGCTCCAGCAGCCGTTTTCAACATGAAGTAAAAGCCACACACTAAAAATGGAAGAGCAGAAAGGTCTCTGGTGACATTATGGAGCAGCTATCCCAGCCGGAGACTGCCTACCTCTGGGCTTCTTTTAGTTGAGAGAGACACAAACTTTTATTTTGCGTGGGACCCTTCTTCTGTCTTGTTTTGTTCTTTGTTATATGTAGCCTAACCTACTCCTGACAAATACATTTTATTTTCCAATAAAATAATTCTTAAAATTCTGTTCTAGTTACGAGTAGCAAATACTAACAAAATTCATTTATTAAAGGTTTTTGTGTAGGAGTGTAGCTCTAAAAAGAATGTTACATTTTTTCCCTTTCTGATTTGCAGTTAATACTGCCTTTAAGAATGTAACATGATTTTGTTGTTGTGTTTACATTTTTTTTTTAGTACATTTGTTTGACTTCAAAAATTTTTTAATTTTTTTAATGTTTATTTTTGAGAGAGAGAGAGAGAGACAGAATGTGAGAGGGGGAGGGGCAGAGAGAGAGAGAGGGAGACACAGAGTCCAAAGCAGGCTCCAGGCTCTGAACCAACAAACCGTGAGATCATGACCTGAGCCAAAGTCGGACGCTTAACTGACTGAGCCACCCAGGTGCCCCTAAAGTAGTACTATTTAATCTGCTTCTAGGGATGATCTGCTTTATTTGTGGGGCTCATTAAGTTACAGCTTCCTTAATTTCTCTCCCCTCTCCTGATTCTTCATGATGATCAAAATCTTGGAATCTATTCTGCCTTGCAAAACAGAGACCTCTCTATCCTAGTCCATACAAGCCTTTTATAAGTGATATGGGTCAATTCAGACTTTACGTGTTTACCTAGAAAATGAGTGGATGTCACAGTCATAAATTTATATGGCTACTTTAAGTTCCACAAAATGACTTGTTCTATACTTTGTGAGGAAGCCCAGAACCCAGCATACGTTCCGAGAGCTAATCTGTCTGCTCTTTTCACCTTCCGGGGTCTCATTCTACCCAGGCATTTGTAGATGAGATTTCAAGTTTAAGGGTGGACTATCCCAACAACATCCCCTTGAAAGCCCAGTTTTCCAGAAGAAGGGTTTAACTTTTCAAGAACCAGAATAAGAAAGAAAGGGAAGAAAAAGCGTTTGTGGAAATAAAACTTGTTAAGTATTAGGATAAAGCAAGTACTGACTGACATGCTGATTTCACCATCGGCCACAGAGAAAGTGTAGATTTCAATTTGTGTGCAAATCTGAAGAAAGTAGTTAGTGTGGTTGTTTTTCTTGAAAACTTTAAATAGGTCACTACCTTCTCTTATTATTTAGCAAACTCTTTAGCTATTCATTGTACAAGTATTTCCTGCATCAAGTGGCTTACATTTTATTCAGCCACATTTGAGAGCATTTCTCCCTTTTAACGGGGCTACTTCAGTTAATTACTTTTCTCTTTCTTCTTCTTTATATATATATATAATAAGTGGAGCCTAGGGGGTCCATCCTAAGAGGTTAGATTTTATTACTCTTTTAAAAAGAGCATCCAGGGGCACCTGGGTGGCTCAGTCCATTAAGCATCCGACTTCGGCTCAGGTCATGATCTCGCGGTTTGGGAGTTCGAGCCCCGCGGCGTTGGGCTCTGTGCTGACAGCTCAGAGACTAGAGCCTGCTTCAGATTCTGTGTCTCCTTCTCTCTCTGCCCCTTCCCCACTTGTGCTCTGTCTCTATCAAAAATAAGTAAATGTAAAAAAAAAAAAATTAAAAAGAGCATCCACAATTCTTTTATTGCTTTGATTTGCTATGCTATAATACATTTTGAATTCTTCAAATACCAAGGGGGGAGTGAATTTTATTTTCCCTGGGAAAATATTTTCAGTTCTAGAAGAATGAGAAGTAAGGGTAAAGTGCAACTATTTTCTTAGAAAAAAGCTGCAAAATCTAGGAAAGAGCAATGTTAAACTGAAGACGTCACCCATCTTCTTAGAGAGGACTCAATTTAAATGAAAATATTAGGGAACATTTCCAAATGTTTTCTGTTGCATTTTTAAAGATCGTATAACATTTTGAAAAAAAATACGTTTATAAATGTCAACCAGGCTTTAATATTTGTAATCATTTTTTAAAAATATTTTTAATTAATTATTATTATTATTTTTTTTTTTTTGAGAGAGAGAGAGAGAGAGAGAGCACAAGTGAGCATGAGCAGGAGAGAACCAGAGAGAGGGAGGCAGAGGATTCAAAGCAGGCTCTGCGCTGACAGCAGACAGCCTGATGCAGGGCTCAAACTCACAAACAGTGCGTGCGTGACCTGACCCAAAGCCGGAACCTTAACCGACTGAGCCACGCACGCACCCCTGTAATCATTTAAAAAAAATTTTTTTTTAACGTTTATTTATGTTTTTGAGACAGAGAGAGACAGAGCATGAACAGGGGAGGGTCAGAGAAAGAGGGAGACACAGAATCCGAAACAGGCTCCAGGCTCCGAGCTGTCGACACAGAGCACGACGCGGGCTTGAACTCACAGACCGTGAGATCATGACCTGAGCCGGAGTCAGACGCTCAACCGACTGAGCCACCCAGGAGCCCCTGTAATCATTTTTAAAACATAAACTGTACTGTCTTATTGGGATATGCCCATATCATGATGGTGACAAGGCAAATAGACAAGTTTAATATCTCAGTGTCTCTTTTTACAGCTTGCCACCAACCTTTGCAAGGAGTTACTAGGCCTTTACTGAAGAGACGCAGACTAGAAAAGCAAAGTTTAATCTTACACTGAGAAAAATTTATAGCCTTGAGAGCTTCTTTCACTCTATGGCTTCTTCCAACTGCTAACGGCATCTTAATTTGGCACGGTGGAAATTTCAAGAAGCTGTGAGTTCTTTCTAGAGACAAAACTGGAGAGCTTATTGAAGTTCATCGCTGCTATGTTGCAGACCTCTCAGGATCCTGACCTTATGAGGTAGTTTTTATGGTAAACCTGGAATCTTTCATTTGGGGGAAAGCAGAAATACAAGAATACAGAGTAGAGGGTTGGAGAGTTCTCAGCAACGTAAGGACACCTGTCTTGGAAAAATGGCTTGAATTCTAAAGACTGAGCTCCCAGAAGGCAGAGGAGCTCACTTCTAGGAGGTCACGTGCCTCCCTTGAGGACCAGCATTCATCAGTGTAGGTTAGTACAGGCTGATGGTGGGAACTTAACTGAAAAATATACACGGATAAGAGCACTTACCATTTCTGGATTCTCTGCAGCTAGCTTTACCGTCTTTTCTGAGATCATCTTTTTCAAGCAGCTACTCAGCAAAAAAGCCTGAAAATCCAGAAATAAAGAAGTGTCTCAGCTGAAGAGATCGTCTTTCTTCTCTCCTCACACCACAAGGCAGATTTTGAGCTCTGCTCTCCAAGAGTACACTTTTAAGAATTTAAATTTCTTTTTTAATTTCCATAAATTTGCATACGATGCAATTAGCTAGTAGCCATACATTTTCTCAATTACATAGATATACTTACAGTAAATTTTTAAAAAGACAGAAAACTCATTACATTTACTAATCTTTTTCCCTCTTAAAACTCCCCCCTATTTTTTTCTTTGTAAGCTGCTCATGTCTTACAAGCAACAAATAATAAAAACTGCTTATTATTGTAATCAAATCAACCGATGATGGTCAATCTTATATTTAATCGTATGCATGATTATTGAGAGACCTATTACTAGGTATAAATAGTAACCTGTCTGTTTGAAAGGGTATATTAACACCTTATGGCTTTTATGAACTAAAAAAAATTTTGTTTTTTTATCACTTTCTTATTTTTCTGGTATCTTTTTTTTTTAACATTTATTTATTTATTTATTTATTTTTAAATTTTTTTTAACATTTATTTATTTTTGAGACAGAGAGAGAGTATGAACAGGGGAGGGTCAGAGAAAGAGGGAGACACAGAATCTGAAACAGGCTCCAGGCTCTGAGCTGTCAGCACAGAGCCTGACGCGGGGCTCGAATCCACGGACCAGGAGATCATGACCTGAGCTGAAGTCGACGCTTAACCAACCGAGCCACCCAGGCGCCCCATAACATTTATTTATTTTTGAGACAGAGAGAGACAGAGCATCAGCAGGGGAGGGTCAGAGAGAGAGGGAGACACAGAATCCGAAACAGGCTCCAGGCTCTGAGCTGTCAGCCCAGAGCCCGATGCGGGGTTCGAACTCACGGACCGCGAGATCATGACTTGAGCTGAAGTCGGACACCCAACCGACTGAGCCACCCAGGCACCCCTTTTTCTGGTATCTTTAATCACTCACTTTTAAGACTGATGGTTGCCCCCAATATCACTTGTGGCTTTTTGTTGGCTCGTCGTTGTTAGTGCCAAGACACAGACATTAGACATCTTATACAAATGCTAGGGTTTCCTTTTTCCAAGATCTTCACCCCATGTGCCAATTTAAGGTTCCCTACGATTTCCCCACTTGCTTCTTTCCCACGAATCCTCTTTCTCTTTTGTTCTGCTCTCAATTCTTGGCTTGTACCTTTCTCTTTTGGCCCTACGAAAGTTTGAGACAACAAAGCTCAAAGCTTGTGGTCATAGGACCTTAGCATAAGTTCGTGCTCAAGGATGGTCACTGCACTGGGGAGGGTGGGGGGGGGGATGATGGAGAGGAGAAGAAAGGGAAGAGAGAAAACCCAAGTCGGGATGGTAGCCAAAGCAGAGACCCTTGGAGGATAGGACATAGAAAGTAGAATTAGAGGGAGAATGGCTACATGCAGATAGCATCTCAAAGTCTTGCAGGACTGTAGAGCATGACAGGAATTTATTTTATTTAAGGGGAGAGAAAGGAAGTAGAAAAGAAAGGTACTGCTACCAATAAGGAAAAGAGTAACAGATGTGGGATTTATACACAAAAACAAATTTTGATTTCCTGGTTTAGCTAAGAACTAACCCTGTTTATCTGTGTACATATATAACCTACACAAAACCAGGGTATGAAATAGTTAAACAATATAATCTGGGTTGATACAGGTAGGAGAGGTGTTTAATAATGCCCCGTAAGGTGTGAACCGATTCCATATTCCTATACAATGTGCACAGATATGTACGTTAAGACTTAGCTATAAATCAGGTAGGATTTATTAAATATGAAGTCACTGAGTTTTTGTTTAAAGAATCTAGAAGATATTGGGGTCCAAGCCCTCATTTGTGTTTGCAAGGCAAACGAGCTGTATTTCTGCCTTTTGCATACATAGCTCTTGGGTACATATCAATAAATCCACACTCCAAAGGAAATAAGACCCTACTAGGAATCCTTTAAAAGAATGTTTATTACACTCTGTATAGTGGCTTCAACTCATTTGGTACAGACTAGATTAAAAGATGATAATAAAATTTAACTACTGCAGTTAGCATTCTAGGCAAGGGGAAATGATTTCACTGCCAAGATCTACCTTGCATCTCTCCAAGTGACTGCAAACCATCCTACCATTTCCCTAAGGATGTTTCATATTCAAGGTGAAACTGAGGGCCCATCTCTTTAATCTAGACTTTGGTTAGCACTTCATGTTTTTCAGAGGACCTTGGTGTGTGGTATATCATGATTTGCAACTATACAAGAGGTAGAGATTCTCAGGGACCTTTGGTTACCTGAAACCAGAATGCTGCCTGGAATTTAGTGAGATCACCAGTGACTTAAGTTGAATGTAATGCTGACACAAAGATTGCTTTGATATTTCGGTTTCGTTTTAGAATATCTGTAATTTTGATTCCAATTTGAAATAGCTTAAGTTAGTTCATAGAATTTTTCAATTGAATTTGTTGTTTAGAAAATGAAATCTTAAAAACAAAATGTTTGTTCCAACTTTAATTATAAGCCCATGGAAGACCTGGAGAGTTTGCTCCCCAACAGCTCTCTCCCCTCCCAGCAGAACCTTGATTTTGTCTGATGACGAAGTGCCCAGCTCATGCTTACTCTAAGCTGATCACAAATTCTGTTCTTTTTGGTAAGACTTGATTCCCAGACTCCCTTGCAGCTAGGAGTGGTCATGTGACCCAGCTCTGACCAATGAGACCTAATAGAAAGTCTGTGGGGGCTTCAGAGGCAAAGTTTTTGCCGTCTAGATAAAAGGGATAGCTTTTATGATAGGGATGTCAATCATCTACCTCTAGTATTCTTATTAAGTGCAGATGATAAAAATCTATATTGTCTGAGTCAGAGATCAATAAATCCAGCCCCTCACTTGTTTTTACAAACACATTTTTGTTGGAAAACAGCTGTACCTATTTGTTCACATATTGTCTGGGGCTACTTTTGCACTCCAACAACAGAGTTGAGTAGTTGCAACAGAGGCCATATGGATCCCAAAACTAAAATATTTATCATCTGGCCCTTTGAGAAAAAGTTCACCAGCCCTTGGTCTGAGCCACGATTAGTTGAGTCTTCTGTTATTTAGTAACTTAATGCATTTCCCAAATTGACATGAAGGCTGCAGTGACTAATAGAATAAAACAAAAAATAAACAAATTAAGCAGTATTATAGGCCAAAAATGGAGTGTACAGTGTATTCTAGAACTCTGCTCTGGGTGGGTTAGGATAATGTGCTTTGTTCACCCCAGCAGGCAAGAGAGCATTTCAGCACAGGGACTCATGCTCTGTCCTGAGAACTCACCTGTTTGGTGTAAATAACAAACCATTGCCAACGACTGTCTTCACTATACTGAAATCTGAGCTCTAAGTTCTGGTTGAGAGTTCGCTGAGGTCCATCCACATCCAGCAGAGTTCCCTACAGAGGAAGAGAGATTATTTAATATTCAGTAGAAAATTAGATGGCTATTATGTGCCGGGCAAAATATCAAAACGAGTGATACTGTGGCTCTTCCCAAGAAGCCAACAGTCTAGGAGGGGCTATGAAAGTAAGTCACCACAGTTTGCTATGTTAAGTATTACAAGGGAAGCAAACACAGGTCTATGGAAGGAAGTAGGATGGGCATGTAATCCAGACTAGGAGTGTAAAGGCAGGCTTCCTGAAGGGGGCTGGTATCTGAGCAGCAGCAGTAGAAAATTTCCAAGTTTGTTGTGGGTTTTTTGGGGTGGGGGGGTGGGGGTGGGGGCGGGGTTCTGGGGGCACAAGTGGTTTCTAGTAGAAGAAATAACAAGTGCAAAGGCACCGAGGCAGGGGGGACCTGGCACACTGGAAATGTGGCAAGAGATCAAGTGTGGCGCCAAAGCCCAGAATGCAAGATGTGTAGGGCCGTGAGAGAAGAGGCAGCCTGGGGCCAGATCCTGAAAGCTCTGTAGGAAGCAGCTTGGAGTTTTGCTATATAGCTTCTATCCTCCTTTCTCCTCGTAATGGAGTCTCATGCCCATGGGAGAACCTCTCCTCTGCTGTGGCCATCTAGGTAGGACTGTCAGGGAATATTGCCCTCCTGGAGGGGGGACACACATTACCCAAGTTCAGGGCAATTGGACAAATACTCTCTATGCCCCTTATTTGATTCCAGAGTGGAGCGATCCAAAGAGCAGGTCCTGATAAAGAATTCCGGTTTCCTAGAAACCTTGAGCTCCTTTGGTTCTTGACTTTCCTAAGCCTCTGCTTCAGCCTTTCCTTTAAATCAGTGGGTTTTCACGTATCCCTCCAATAAATTCTCTCTCTCTCTTTTTTTTTTCCACTGGAGCCAGAAGTGTTGGTTTCTATTGCTGGCCACTAAAAAAAGCCCTAGCTGTTACAGGTTTTATAAGCTAAGTTAAGGAGTCTAACCTTCATCTTGAAGGCAGCAGACATGCATGAACAGATTTTAAAAGCTGGATAATCACACAGATTTATATTTTAGAAATATTGATCTGAGAGCAGCAGGGTAAAATATGAACTGAAAAATAGCTGTTTTCAGACACTGAACAACAGATAATCCAGTTCTGTCAACCCAAGGAGGAGAAAAACACATGAGGTGAGCCCTATCGTTACCCAGCTCACTGCCTGGAGGAGTTTCCAGAATGCAGTGCAGGGAAAGAGACTCAAACCGAGCCCAGAGGTCTTGCTGAGTTGAGGAGAAGGAGATAAGAGTTTGAAGTTGAGTTTAGAATTTGTGGAGAAAAGGACCGAAGACAAGGACTGATACAGACAAAGAGCTTCCGAGAGCTCTTTTCAGATCTTTGGTTGAACAATGATCTGTGCTTGTGTGGAGAGGACCCTCGTACACAGCAGGTGGATATTTAAAATGGAGCAGACTATTGGAAAACAGCCTAGAAGTTCCTCACAAAGTTCAACATAAAAATACCACTATGGTACTGGCAATTCCACTCCTAATCATATACCCAAGAGAAATGAGAGCCTATGTCCACATAAAAACTGGTACACAAATGTTCATAGCAACATAACTCATAACAACCAAAAGATAGAAACAATCCAAATGTCCGTTAATGAATGAATGAATAAACAAAATTCGGTATAACCTTACAGCAAGATATTATTTGACCATGGAAAGGATAAAGTGTTGATACATGCTATGATAAGGTAATATGTGGAAATACTATGCTAAGTAAAGGAAGCCAGTCATAAAGATAATATATGATTCCATGAATAATGAAATATTCACGGGCGCCTAGGCGCCTCAGTCGGCTAAGTGGCCAACTCTTCATTTTGACTCAGGTTACAATCTTGTGGCTTGTGAGATCAAGCCTCGCGTCAGGCTCTGTGCTGACAGCGTGGAGCCTGCTTGGGATTCTCTCTCTCCCTCTTGCTCTGCCCCTGCCCTGCTCAGGTGCATGCGTGCGTATGTTCTTTCTCTCAAAATAAATAAATAAACTTAAAAATAATAATGAAATATTCAGAATGGGTGCATCTATCAGGACAAGCAGATTAGTCACTTCTTAGGGCTGGTAGAATGGGGACACAGATGTGAGCTAAGGGGTATGGGGGCTTCTTTCTGAGGTGATGAAAATACTCTAAAATTTATTATGGTGATGGATGTGAAACTCTGTGAACGTATGAAATTCCCCCGAATTGTACACTTCACACAAGTGAATTGCATGGTATGTAGGTTATATCTTGATAAAGTGGTTACAAAGGAACACAATGACTGTGTGGTACCGGTGGAGGGACAGACACATACATCATAGAATACAATAAAGAACCCTGAAATAAGTCCACACACATGTGCCCAACTGATATCCGACAAAGGTGCAAAAGCAATTCAGTTAAAGGACAGCCGTTGCAGCAAAAGGCGTCAGAGCAAGTGCCCTTCCGCAGGCAGGAAAGGGAACGTGGTTCTGAGTTTCACACCCTCTATGAAAACTAACTCAGAGTGAGTCATGGGCTTAAATGTATGACCTATAACTATAAAACCTTTAGGAAAGAAACTCTAAGAAAAAATCTTCAGGATCTAGGGTTTGGCAAAGAGTTCCTAGACTTGACACTGAAAAGCACGGTCTATAAAAGGAAAAACTGATGAATTAGACTTCATCAAATTAAAAACTTTTGCTCTGCAAAAGTCCCTGTTAAGAGGATGAAAAACTACAGAGTGAGAGAAAATATTTGCAGGCCACATATCCAACAAAAGACTAGTATCTACAACGTATGAAATACTCTCAAAATAGCAGTAAAAAAAAAAAACCACAACTCAATTAGAAAATAGGCAAAAGATATGAAAAACAAATTTCACCAAAGAAGATACACAGATGGCAAATAAGCACACGAAAAGGCGGTCAACATTATCAGCCATGAGGGAAATGCAAGTGAAAATCACAATGAAATATCATTACACACTAAAATAAAACCAGTGACATCAAATGCTGATGAGGACGCAGAGAGACAGAGGAATGGAGATTTGTGCTCCAAAACATATATATGGACATTTACACAAGCTTTATTCCTAACAGCTAAAAACTGGAAACAACCAGATACGTTTTATTGGGTGAATGGTTAAATAAATCTCGTCCATTCCATACCATGGAATACTGCTCAGCAATAAAAAGAAACAAACTACTGATATAAACAACAATCTGAATGGATTACCAAAGAATTACGCCAAGTAAAGAAAAGCCAGTCCTAAAGGCTACATGCCATATGATTCCATTACAGAACATTTTTAAGGGAATCAATTCCTTGTTTTTGTTTATATCTTTACATCCTAAATATAGTCAATTCTTATTATTCACAGTAGTCGTGCTCTATGAAGCCACTGTACATAGTGAAATACTGAACACTGAATCATTGTTCCAGGGGAAATACGGGGCCAGGTTCCTGCAAACGTGTGGCTACAACATTTTCATCTACTGATCAATACATAACTGTTTTATGAGTGTTTCTGTTTTTTAATAAAGAGCTTGATTGAGGTATACCTGATGTAAAAAAAAAAAAACAAACCACTGAACATGTTTAATATACACAATTTAATGAGTTTGGACATATGGGTACAGTCATGAAACCATCACCACAATCAAGGTAATGAATATATCCGTCACCTCCAAAGTTTTACCTAACACTCCCGAAATCACACAATTATAGAAATGGCAAACAGATCAGCGGTTTGTTGGGGCTAAGGAGAGGTGTGGTGAGAGAAAGTGGGTAGAGCTATAAAAGGCCGACGTGAGGGGTTCTTGTGATGATGAAAATGTTCCAACTCTTGACTGTATCAATGCCAATATTGTGGTGGTGATATTGTACTGTAGTTTTGCAAGACGTAACAACTGGAGAAAAGTGGGGAGAAACTACACAGGATCTCTGTACCATTTCTCACAACTGCATGCAAACCTACAATTACGTCAAAATTAAAAGTTTAACTGGAAAGATTCAACTGTTTAAAAGCAAAAATAATTATGGGGCGCCTGAGTGGCTCAATCGGTTAAGCGTCCGACTTCAGCTCAGGTCATGATCTCACGGTTTGTGGGTTCGAGCCCCATGTAGGGCTCTGTGCCGACAGCTCAGAGCCTGGAGCCTGCTTCAGATTCTGTGTCTCCCTCTCTCTCTGCCCCTCCCCTGCTCAAGCTCTGTCGCTCTCTCTCTCTCTCAAAAATAAACATTAAAAAATTTTGAAAAATAAAAGCAAAAATAATTATAATGTAGCATGAGGTTATGTATACATGTCAAAATAAAGTATGACAATATTACAAAACGGGAAATAGAAGTAGACTAAGGTTTTTATACTTTGCGAAGTGGTATAATGATTAAAAGTAGAATGTAGTAAGTTAAAAAAGTACTTTATAAACTCTAAAGTAACCATAAATAAATGAAAGGACATAGCTTAAAAATGGTATATATAAATGGAATCATAAAATACTTAGTTTCATCAAAAGGTAGGAAAAGAGGGAAAAAACGGATAAAACTCAAATCAATAGATAAATCCACAATTGCATTTGAAGGTGTTAACCTTCTTCTTCTCTCAATAACTGACAGAACAAGTAGAAAAAATATAAAGATGCAGGCGATTTAAACACTATCAACTGGTTGATCTAATTGACACTTCTAGAATATTCCACCCAATAGTGGCAGAATACACATACACACACTTTTCAACAGCACATGGAACATTTACCAAGACAGACCCGATTCGGAGCCACAACACAAGTTCCCATCAATGTAAAAGACTGAAATCATATGCTGATAATGTCAAGATTGCTGGCTTGACATTTAGCAGGTGGTGGTTGAAGTCCTGTTTACCAAGATGGGGAACATAGGAGGAAGGTCTCTAGGATGGGCATGAGAGGGGAAGGGTGAGTCTGGTTTGGGGAAAGGCCGAGTTTGAGATGCCTGTGAGACAGCTGGTGAAGATGTCCAGAAGGCGTTAGGAAATAATGGACGTTTCGACAGGGACGTGGATAACTGCTTTCAGGGAAGACATAGAGGAAAGATGGAAATGGAACCCCAGGAGAAGCCAGCACCTCAGAAGTGCTCAGAGGAAGAAGCAGACCCAAAACTAGTGGGGGGGGGGGCGGGGGGGGGAGGAGAGGGAATTTTGAGAAGGAAGAAATGGTTGACAGAGTCAAATGCCACAGAGAGGTCTAGTATCGTGCCGGCTAAAAACTCCCCGTGGATTCCATGGATTTAGCAACTGGGGGTCACGGTTGCTCTAATAGTGTTTCACCTGTACCAGTTAATCTGGCTTCCCGCGTAAAGGGGATAATCCCACTCAGCTCACTGAGTTATTGCGAGAATTGAATTGAATACCAGATGTGGCAGCATCCGGGAGAGCACCCGGGACAAAGCAGGCACTCAATAAATCTGATCACAGGGTTTCTTCTGGGAGGAGACGGCAATGGCAGGATGATGCCAGGGATCCTTGAGAAGAGCTCTACTGGTCGGCGTCCAGTTTCCGAGGGTAAAGATCTCGTCAGTACTGAGGATGTAGTGAGTACTCAATAAGCAGTAGCCATTGTTTCTATGGGCTGTATCACAAGAGCCACCCTTCTGGCAGTAGAGGAGCCTGCTGCTGCAAAGTGGAGAGACGGGCGTCTCTACCGCTATGGTTGGGACCCTCGTATCAGCCCGTTGACAGGTTTTACCTTAGGTGATGCTTAATATGGCTTAGATGCCAGCCCACTCAAGAGAGTGATACAAATGGCAGGCCTATGTCCCTAGTCCCAACTGTGTCACCCCCAAACACTAGGATCCTGAAACCACGGGTTGAGACCTTAAATCCTGGGGAAGGCAAAGTGCCAAGATACTTACGAGGAAAGTGACCTTCCAGCACTTCACTCTGCTCATCTGGAAGATGATTTCCTGGGTCTGGTTATCAGGCAGGGTTATGCAGCAGCTGATCTCATCATTGCCGACAGAAAGGACGGCCCCACAGCCCGGTTCCGGGTAGTCACAGGTACAGGGATCCAGCTGCAGGTATCCATAGTGCCGTACCTCTTGGGACAGCTCCAAAAACTGCGCGGGGTGGGCGGGGGCAGGTCGGAAGAAGCAAAAGACGACTTGAAAAAGGGAACGGCCTCATGCCGGAAGCTACTGCCATTCTAGGAGCACACATGGGACGGAGTCGCCGTGAAAGCGCCTTTTTTTCTGGATGATACAAATGAAGACGGTGTCCCTTGTGCTCCCTGACACTAAGGCCTGGGGAAGTTCACGGTGTGTCCCGCCAGGGCTGGGACCATTTCTGCCTCATTCACCATTGTGTCTCTTCTGTTGCAGTGCTTGGTACATAGTGGGAGTGAAAATATTCAGGGAGTGAATGATGAATGGAGACGAATAGAGTGAACCAAATGAAGGAGTAGATATGATTCTATCTCAGCAGGTTACAACAGCAAAATACACAAAAAGTGTATATTTAAAATGCTGTTGGGGCACCTGGCTGGCTCAGTGCATACAGCATGTGATTCCTGATCTCAGGGTCTTGAGTTCAAGCCCATGTTGGGTGTGGAGCCTCCTCAAAAAAATTTTTTTTTGTTTTTAACTAAGCTGAGGTCTATGTAGGAAGAACATAGTTTTTACAGTCTGCTCTATATGATGCATATATGAATTGTCGGAGGAAGAGATTTTGCGAATGGCAATGAAATGAGAGAGTGAGTCTGCTTACTGAGTAGGGTTACAGACAGCCCCAAAGTGTCAAGGGAACACCTTTATGTGACTTTTAAGGTTTAGCTTTCCCTCTGCTTCTGACTTGGCTTAAGGACAGAGGATAGTTGCAGTTCACAAGTGTGGTCCAGGCACCCTGTCCTGACAACATCTATTCCTAGGACTTTTCATTTTTGTAACAAAGTGTTATTATTAACCACTGCTTTTAACTGATATTAGCTTGGGGACCTCTCTCGATCTTGTTCTTCCAGCTTTCGCCAGGGTCCTGCCTGATGTTGTGCGAGAGGCGCGCTCAGAAAAAGCACTTTAACACGTGGTCAAAGAAGAAAGATCACTCAGTGACAACCTGGCACTTTCCAGATCCTTTTTTGAAGGGGGGCCAAGTCCCTTCAAGGACCACATGAAGCACTCTCTGATAAGGTGAAATGTGCTGAGACATGAGCAGTGAGGGATAGCTGACTGTTCCTACGAGGTAGGAGACACACTTGAGGCTCCTGTCCCTTCCAGCCACACGTCCTCATACCAGCTCATTGTGCTTCATTTATTTGACTTAGAAGCTGCATGAAGTTGCCAGGCCTCCTCCCCTTGGGTCAGTGGGAAACATCAGAAATGACAGGTCCTGAGTAGATGCACTGCGTGCGGGGATGGGGGCGGGGGCGGAGTTATCTTGCCACAGAGCAGAAAGAGTAGTTTCAAGCTCTTGCTACAATAGTTTCTTCTTTATTATATGATACAAGCCCTTATTGCTTGGTAACACCTTTAAAAACTTTTTTTTATAATCAGCTCTTGGCTGCGATCTTCTAAAAGAGCGTAAGTATTTAAAAGTTAAGCTCCACAGGGCGCCTGGGTGGCTCAGTTGGTCAAGCATCCGATTTCGGCTCAGGTCATGATCTCCTGGTTAATGAGTCTGAGCCTCGTGTCAGGCTCTACGCTGACAGCGTGGAGCCTGCTTAGGATTCTCTCTCTCTCCCTCTCTCTCCTTCTCTCCCTCCCTCCCTCTTTCAAAATAAATAAACATTCAAAAAAATAATAACAGTTAAGCTCCATTTCTGTGGAAAGTCAGTGATGAATACATCAGCCATTCAAATGCTTGTTGGGATTTGTCATTCGAGAAGCAGGTAATGTTACTGACTTTACGAAAAGTAAGAGAAATCTGCAAGGATTAGTTTTTTTTTTTTTAATGTTTTAATGTTTATTCATTTTTGAGAGAGAGTGAGACAGAGCGTGAGTGGGGGAGGAGCAGAGAGAGAGGGAGACACAGAATCTGAAACAGGCTCCAGGCTCTGAGCCATCAGCCCAGAGCCCGACGCGGGGCTCGAACTCACGGACCGCGAGATCGTGACCTGAGCCGAAGTCGGACGCTCAACCGACTGAGCCACCCAGGCGCCCCAAGGATTAGTTTTTTTAAAGAAAATTAGTTTCTTTAAGAAACTTACACCTGAAAAACATAATTTAACATACGTAACTGCAGAAGGTATGTCCACATATTTTCATTTAGATCGAGGGTTGGCAAACTTTTCTGTAAACAGCCATGTAGTAAACATTTTCAGTTTTGTGGGTATACAGTGTCCATTGTAACTACTTGCCTCTACAATTCTAGCACAAACAACAGGTTTAGACAGTACAAAAATGAATGAGCATGGCCGTGTGCCAATAAAACTTCATTTACAAAAACAGTGGTCCATGGGCTGTAGTTAGCCTATCTATGATTTAGATCAATGAATTCCTCCTTTAAATTAATTCCACTCATTTGCAACTCCAGGTTTTCTTGCACATGTACATAAAGTAAAGCAATAGTTGTCACCATGATGGCTCTATTAGCAGGAGAAGAACATCACAAACACTTTAATGCCAGTTTGACGTCAGTATCCTTAGATGCTTCAAGAGAGTATCGGTTAAATTCATTTGAATCATGGTTCAGATTTTTTCATCTAATTCATACACTCAAAGTAAACTTTTTATTTTTTTATTAAAAAAAATTGTTAATGTTTTTATTTATTTTTGAGAGAGACAGAGCACAAGCAGGGGAGGGGCAGAGAGAGAGGGAGACACAGAACCCAAAGCAGGCTCCAGGCTCTGAGCTGTCAGCACAGAGCCTGATGTAGGGCTCAAACCCATGAATTGTGAGATCATGGCCTGAGCCAAAGTCAGATGCTCAACCTACTGAGCCACCCAGGTGCCCTGCTCAAAGTAAAGTTTTTTCAAGATGACTATGACAGATAATCTAGTAAAATCAGGTAAAACACTCATCATAGACGTGAAATGTGTTTTGTGTCAAAAATACGAATACAGATTTTGGTAGAGTATAGCACACGGTAAGCACGATATTCCTACTAAATCGTTAAATCAAAAAGTTGATGGAACAGGAATGAATCTCAGTTAGACTCTCTAACTGTATCCAAAGTAGCTGATATATCCAATTATATCCAAATAATCTATCCTTCAAAATAAATACTGTAATTGTCAAAATTTACAAATACACAGAGAAATTGAACTCCAAACTTTTTGTGACAAAGCTGAGGTGGAATGCCAAGGAAGGAAAATATTATATTGTGGAAGTATATGCTTTTTCCTTTTTTTTTTTTCTTCTTTTCCTGCCTGTCAGTAAAATTCTCAAAATATCTGAGCTTTTGAAGAATTACTTTCTATAGCAATGTGGGTATAAATGAGTCCTCTAAATTTTAGTTGCACTGTTTGCACTCAGTGAGTGAATGTTGGCAAAGCCTAGAGAATAAAGAAGACAACACAATGAAGCAGGGTCCATTTCTTCTGTTAAAATATGCCGTTTGTCAGACTCGTCTCACTGCTTGGGGACGGGGGGAGTGTGAGTTGGTACCATCTTTATGGAAGCTTTAAAAACAGACTGTTAGAAATATATTCTAAGAAATAATGGAGCATGTACTCAAAGACAGAGGATGCCGGCCGCAGTGCTCAGGGACCTTCAGCCAGGAACTGTACCAGGTGTTGGGAACACACAGGGTCTGTTTAAATTAGACACAGTCCTGGGCCTCATGGCGCTCACTGCCAAAGTGATTTATAGCAGCAAACACTGGAAATAACCTGATTTCCAATAATAAGAAATTGGTTAGCTAAATGACAACTATAAAACTCAATATGCTGTGGTCATTAAAAAGAATGCTGAGAGTCTATATTAACTTGGCAGAGGGTTCACCACAATATATCGTCTGTGCTTTTCAGAATCTTTAAAGAATAGAATCAGAAAAATTAATGATGGTGTTCTCGTTTTTTTAAAAGACCCCCATGTTTAGCGGTTGATGGGTTTACAAATTAAGAAACAGCTCAATTCCAATATGTTTCTTTAACTCCCCTCCAAGGGATTTCTCTTGGTGCAATATTTGATCACCTTTGTTTGGTTGTCTTCTTTCTGGAGAGCCTCTAATTTCTGCCTCTGCGCCTGTGTGGGTTTGGCCCATTCTTGTTCAATGTCCTGTAGTGCCTTAAAGCGACAGAAGTTGTAAGATTAGCAACCTTAGCAGAAGTGAGCTAATCTGACAAAAACACACTCATGTATGAAAGGCTATAAAAACAGAGCCAAGTGGACATATATAAGGATTTAGCATGTTATAGAGCTGACTGTTAAATTAGTGGGTGGAGGAAGAGATTGTTCAATGGTTTGGGGACAGCTGGCCACACTTGGGAGAGAAAATGAAGTTAGCCTCTTTCCCCACACCACCCAATCAAACAAATCCAGATAAAGATTTAAATGTTTAAAAAAAAAAAAGATTCAGGAAAAGAAATCTGATGCTGAGGTAAGGATTATATTTTTAAGATACAGAATCAAAGTGTCATAACAAAGGAAAATATAATTACATGAAAATATAAAACTTCTATGCATAGAAACCATCAAGAACAAAACTAAGAAGCAAATGGCAAACCAGAGAATATGACCACATCATATGTGGAAAAGAGTTGATATTTATATAAAGCAATAGGAAAAATATAAATATCCCCAACAAGAAAATGGACAAAGAATATGAATCGGCAATTGACAAAAAGGAATTCCAAATTCCAAATCTATATTCAACCTCACTAGTAATCGGTAATTTTTTTTATTTCATTTATTTATTTTTTTGCCTCTCAACTTGGCAAAGACTAAAAAAATATATATAATATTCAGGGCTGGCAAAGATTTGGGGAAACCGGAAATTCCATGTAGAGCCGATGGGATTTAAATTGGTACCATTAGCCTGTATTGCTTTTATTTATCAGGCTTTCAGAAAGTTTTCCATTGGTCTTCAGTTAGCCTGTTAAGCCCTCAAGAGAAAACCTTGAGTCCTTCCCCTCAGTGTATCTTGTCCAAGGTCTTACATACAGCAAACATTTAATAATTCTTTGCCAATAGTCAGGCACTCATTTATACCTTGGTCTGAATGTAAGTCTCTGTGCTCCACTGGTTATGCCTAATCTCCATCAGGAGAATGAAAAGATGAGTGAAGTTTTGATTTTGCTGTTTAGGTTGGGGAAAAGGAAATGGGTTTACAGAAGAGAAGAAAAATAACAAATATTTGTTGAGAACCTGTTTTAGATAGGTTCTCTCAGCTCTGCAAATTGTCTGTGGGATAGGAACATTCCCCCCATCCTATAGATGGGTAAATTGAGGTCTAGAGAGGTTATGGCTTTCGAGACAACCCAGCAATAAGTGGCACGAGTTGGGTTAAAACCCTGATTTGGCGACTGTACCCTCCTCTCTATGCCCAAGCTACTGAATTCTGAGTATGTAGGTGGCTACACACACCAAGATTTACCCCTCGTCACCAACTATTCTCAAAACTGGGCCTAGACATCTAGAACCTTTCCTTTCCTGAATTCTGCTTGATGTTAGAGCCCTGTAAGGACTCGGCAGCGTTATCACTCGGCAGTGATATCAAAGAGAAAGTATAGCTAAATAAAGAAGGTAAACAGCAATCACGACAGTAAGTACTAGCTGAAGATATGTCATTTGCCATTAGGGGACCTGGGACTCTCAGATACAGAGATTTAAATGTCCTGCATCGGCAGGAAACTGCTTTTGTTTCACTACCTTTGAAAAGATTTGACCCTGATTATGGGCTCGCGAGTCATCGAATACATCACATACAGTACCTCACTCTAACCATGAGAGAGTCCAATTCAGACGAATGGCTCTACTCAGTTCTATGGCTCCCCAAAGACTGGCTGCTGGAAAGTTATGTAGAACCTATTTTTAAAAATCGATTGAAATCACCTAAGCCATGGGTTTCATGAGCTTCAATCACACATGCCCCAGCACCCCCTGCAGAGGGTATAGCAGTGAGAAGTGGGGAGCAAGGCATGTACCGGGCTCTAGCTGGCTGAGGCATGGCACAGCTAGGCCGAGGCTGTGTGAGTAGACCGGGCCATGTGCAAGGGCACCAGGCTGTGACGGTCTGGGGAAGCTAACGGTCAGCCCATGTTCCCTTCACCAAGCCATGAGCCCCATTACGGGGTTAGCCTGCCTAGAGCAAGGGACACCTTGTTCTAATTTGCACAGAGTTACCACATAGGCCAGTGGTGTTGACATGCAGGCCCAGAACTGACCAAGCCTCGGTATTTTTTAGAAAACCCAGACATTTATGCTTTTATATACCACCTTCCATTTTGTTAATACTACTCAAATTTAAAATAAAAGAAGGGAAACAGTGTGGGAGTCCAGTTGGCTCCTGGGACATCCACCCGTGGGGCACAGCTGCTTTAGAACAATCAAAAGCGTTTCCCTTAATAATTATGATGGCACTGTTATTTATCAGAAGAACTCATAAGAACTTTCTGCATTAATTTTTTTAAAGGATGATTGCTTCTCACATATTCACATATCCTAAGCTCCCAGGACGGTCTCTGCCCTGGGCCATTCAGAGTCTAGTTAGGCAAATACATATGTAAATGATATTTACATGGCTGGGTGAGTAGCACCCTTAATGGAGGGTACAAACAAGTACTCAGGAGCAGAGAGGGAGGAAGGCATTTTCTTTCGAGGGGAGCTGAGAAAAGTTTCCCCCAAAGAGGCAGCAGTTACGGTCCTGACTCCCCGGAGCTGACTTCTCGGTACCCCCACTTGGATTCAGTAATAACAACGGTGATGATAATGGCACAGATAATCATAACATCAACTATAATTTTTTGAAGACTTTGCAAGAGAAGAGCTGTGGTTTGAATAACAGTCTAGTAAAGCTGAGAGAAAACTTAGAAACGGTTCCTTCCATCACTTTACAGGGGGACATTGTAGTTCAAAGTTCGGAAGGGTGAACAGAGAGACACAGAGAGAGACAGCCGGTGACAGAGCAAGGGACAGAATGCATTTTCAAAACTGCTATTCGTGCGCTTTTCATGAAGCCATCTTTTTTCCCAGCTATCAGCAGAGGAAACACCGTCCATTTCTCTCTGGTTTACAACTCCTCGTTGAAGACAGATACGATGCCTACGGTGATGCTGGGGGTTCCTACTTCTCACCACCAGGCCAGAAAGACTATTTCCCACCAGAACAATATCAGAATTAGGTGATGCATCCTCCACCAAGGACGGGATATCAAACAGACCAGATGCAACCAATAATGCACTATAATAGCAAGGGTGCGACGGTGATGAGCCTCAGTAAACGTGTAAAATGGTAAAGTATGGTCCCATTCACACAACATGATTTTAATTACACTCAGCATGATTATACATGGGTCCAAGTATGACGAGAAATGAACTCAAAACTAGCCATGAAACTACAATGGTGACCACTGCACATCCAATATGTGATGTTTTGATTTGGCTCCTTAGAATTTCGGAGAGCTTTGAGAAGATGATTTATTGGATTGCCTTGGCCTGTTAAAAAGTCACATAAGGAGAAATGGGCAGTTAGGCTGTGACTCCTTATCTGACATGCTGGCTGCTGGGCTCCCTGTGACTGCTCGGTCACCCACCCAGGTGCTTTGCCCTGTGCTGAAAAAGCCAAGGTCCCTGCATGGGGCTGGTGGTCTAGTGGGGGAGATATAGACACAAGTGATGCTCTAGCTTGTCCAATTGAAGACCTCCTTGATTCTGATATCATGATTTTGTGAGACACTAAGGAAAAACACTGCCAGTTAAGCTATGACACAGGGCCTTGTGATAGTTGTGCACGGTGCGTGAACCGGCCATGCCGACCCTCCCTGGCTGGTCATTGCTTTTATTTCTTCTGAGGCATTTGGTGATTCCTCTGGCCTTTAGCTGTTCTTCTTGGCCTGTGCCAGGCAGTCCTTTTGCATATAGCTTAGTGAAAAACTGAGCAGTTCCCTCTCCCTGGGCACGTAAAGCCCCTGGTGGTTGCTTTACAAGAAAATTTGGAAGTGTGGTCATTTCTGGCTTTATGAATATAAAGGGGAAAACTGGTACTCTGTCTTTGCCTCTCTGTGAAAGTGATAACTCCCATTCCATGAAGAATCATAGTGTGTGTAGTGGCAGGGGGCTGGTGACGCAGGAAAACTGAGGTGGGGGGTAAATGGAGAATGTTTCACAGAGGCAGCATCTGTGACCGCCTCACCACGTAGCAGAACCTTCACCACTGAATCAGGGAAGGGAAAGGAAGCCAGGGGTGCCTGGGTGGCTCAGTCAGTTAAGTGTCCGACTTTGGCTCAGGCCATGATCTTGAGGTTCGTGGGTTCGAGCCCCGCGTCGGGCTCTGTGCTGACAGCGCAGAGCCTGGAGCCTGCTTCGGATTCTGTGTCTCCCTCTGTCTGCCCCTCCCTGGCTCATACTCTGTTTCTCTCCCAAAAATAAATAAACCTTAAAAAAATAAAATAAAAAAAAGGAGGCCAAACGCTCAATGTACTTTCTGGGGGTTAGGCCAGGACCACCAACGTAATCTGCAGGGCCTAATGCAAAATGAAAATGTGAGGTCTCTTGTTCCCAAATTAAGGATCAAGATGGCAACAGCCAAATATTAAACAATTGTGGGGTTCTTCTGAGCAGGCTATGTGCCCATGAAGCAGGCCCTGGAGGCAGGTATGCTACTCGTTGGCTCAGGTAAAAAGAAGATTATGCTAAAATGAGATGGGAACACATGTGGCTTTAGATTAGCAGGGACAACCTTTCTAGACTCAACCTTTCTAGACTCAACCTTTCTAGATTAGCAGGGACAACCCAGAAAACTCAGAGAGGTGGTTAAAATGGAGGTAGAATTTTTTTTCTTTCTAAATTCTATTTCTTAAAAAAAATTTTTTTCCTGTAGTAAACTGTATAGAGCATTTGTCGTTTTCACCACTTTTTTATTTAAAAAGTTTTTTAAATGCTTATTTATTTTTTGAGAGAGAGAGAGAGAGAGAGAGAGAGAGAGAGAGAGAGTGGGGGAGGGGCAGAGAGCGAGAGGGAGACACAGAATCCAAAGCAGGCTCCAGGCTCCGAGCTGTCAGCACAGAGACCGACATGGGGCTCGAACCCACGAACCGTGGGATCAGGACCTGAGCCAAAGTCAGACGCTTAACTGAGCCACCCAGGCGCCCCTCATTTTAACCATTTTTAAGTGTACAATTCAGTGGCACTAAAAACATTCATAAAGTTGTGTAACCATGAACACTCTTATACCTACTTTTTTAGCATCCCTGACATCCCTAGCAAAAATTCTGTACCCATTAAACAGTAACTCCCTGCCACCTAGCCCCTAATAACTTCTATTGTACTTTCTGTCTCTGTGAATTTGCCTATTCTAGTTATGGAGGTAGAATTCTTAACTATCACAATTTTTTTTTAATGGTTTCTGTCCCAAATGGTCAATAACACATGGTGTTTTGAGAGTCCTTGGTCACCCTTACCTGCATATGGATCAAATCTACGGCTGCTGTGCAGTCCATCAGCATGGAGTCGAGGGATGGGTCCATGTACCTGCGTAATTCAGGAGCATTAAGTTCATTCATATGACACGGCCGATGGGCACACCTGGGAGCACATGCTCTCTGAGGTGGTGGCCCCCTATGCTTTAAACGAGCCCCCACTGGGGCACCTGGGTGGCTTGGTTGGGTGAGCATCTGACTTCAGCTCAGGTCATGATCTCACGGTTCATGAGTTTGAGCCCCACGTTGGACTCTCTGCTGTCAGCACTGAGCCTGCTTTGGGATCTTCTGTCCCCCTCTCTCTCTGCCCCTCCCCCCTCCTCTCTCAAAAATAAATAAACATTGGGGCGCCTGGGTGGCTCAGTCGGTTAAGCGTCCGACTTCGGCTCAGGTCACGATCTCACGGTCTGTGAGTTCGAGCCCCGCGTCGGGCTCTGTGCTGACTGCTCAGAGCCTGGAGCCTGTTTCGGATTCTGTGTCTCCCTCTCTCTCTGACCCTCCCCCGTTCATGCTCTGTCTCTCTCTGTCTCAAAAATAAATAAACGTTAAAAAAAAGTTTGAAAAAAAATAATAAACATTAAAAAAATATTTAAACGAGTCCCCCTTTCTAACAGCCCTCTACTCACCTAGCTTTTTCTGTCTCCTACTTTCTTTACACTGTAAGCTCTTGTCTGGTGGGCTCTGAGAGTAAGGTGCCAAACAATAAAGCTGTGGGAGAATGGCCCACGGCCCTGTTCACACTCGCCCCACTGTCGGGCCCCAAGTGCGCATGCCCTTTCCCCACCCCATAGTACCTGGTGTCACCGTTGCCCCAAACCCACACCTGCATCACCACCCTGTACCCAGGCTGCTCTCATCTGTTGCCCGAACTGCTCCCTTTGTCAGGCCCTCTGCGTCAGCCCCGTCCCCTCAATCCCAGGCTCTGCGTTCTAACCTGAGGGCTCTTTCTTGAGTAGCCTGTGGACTGTTGTGGTCCCAGGAGTTAGATCATTCATCTTGCTCCCTTCCACGGCCCGGCCCGTCAGGGGACACCTAGCTTTCATTTCCAGCTCCGTCTCTTACCCACCTTCCTCTGTCGCACTCGACATCCAACCGTGTTTTCTCTCCTTTCCTCTGCCTGGAAGACCAGTGCCCTTACCAGCTTCCGTCCCTGCCTCATCTGCCTCTCCTGGGCTCCTCGTGTTCCCCCTCTAGTCCCCACTCCCCACGGTTTCCACTTCATCCTCTATGCTTCCTTAGCACTCCAAAGTCATCCTGACCACTGCTCTCATCAAGTTGATCTTAGCGCCAGGTACATAGGGGCTGTGTCCTATTTGGAGTTGCCACTCTGCAAAGTGACTTGCAAACAGCAGGGCTCCGTGTCTATCTAATGGGCCCAGAATCGCCAGGCTAAACTGAAATCATACTTCCTGTATGAGCACAGGAGCTGCTAAGAATTGATAGAAACGGTCCGGAAAGGGTGCACCACAGCTGGTCTAAACCAATCTGAGGGCAGAGGTAAGCCGAATCACTGCACTTACGAGAGTGTGGTTAAGAGACCAATGGGATTGGCATGGACTAGGAAAGGATGAAAATGGTACTTGAAGGTCACCTTCCTCCTGGGGGGCGGGGAGAAGCAGGCGCAGTTATGTCCGATTTAGCTCATTTGCCCACGCGGCGTAGGCACCCTGTTCTCCGTGACTGACAATAGCAACTGTTGCATCCGAGCTAGAGAGCCCCCGGACCCAGCCCACACTTGGGGCTCTGAGAGGCCAGGGCAGCCTCCCTCTGGTCTAGAAGGAACTGTACCATAATTGGAGAGGTGCACCAGAGAATTCACAGACAGAAAAATCCCTAAAACTCTGGCTAATGTTTGCTGGAATGCCTTACCTGCTGGGAATCCCACAGCTCCCGGCAGCCAAGCTGGCCTCCCTGCTCCCACTCAGACTTTTCCGGACAGATGACCAGGTCCCTTCAGGATCCTACTCCAGGCTCTTCCCCTCGAGTGACCTGACCCTCAGCTCTAACAGCTGGAGTGGGGGCCTCCTTCCTTCCCAGTTCCCATTAGCAAAGGCCATCTGCCTGGATCCGAGATGCTGGTGTGTGAGTGACATTTTATCTTACACTGATGATCTACTATATACCTATTTTTTTTTAAGTTGTATTTATTTATTTTGAGAGAGCAAGAGAAAGCGTGAGCACAGGAGGGGCAGAGAGAGAGGGAGGGAGAGAATCCCAAGCAGGCTCTGTACTGTCCGTGCAGAGCCCAACATCGGGTTCGATCTCAAGAACCACCAGATCATGACCTGAGCTGAAACCAAGAGTCAGAAGTTTAACCGACTGAGCCACCCAGGTGCCCATAGAATATACCTATTTAATGAAGACCTGGGCAAAACCCAATTACCAATTAAGGCTTCAAGGTAAGGGGCAGAGTCCTCAGGTCTCCTTTGATCTCAAGTTCTCTGGAGAGTCCATGAGCAAAGCAGTCTAAGCCCCGGGGATTCCTGCTGTTATTGTTATTATAATTATTATTATCTTCAATATAACAGTAAGAAACAAGACCAAAATTTGTTGAGCATGTGGGATTACTTTATTTAACCCTCACACTAATCATATGAGCTAGACTCCTGTTATTATTCCCATTTTACTGAGGCTTAGTGAGCTTGAGTAACTTGGCTAAGGTTATTCAGCTACCCAGTGAGTTGGTTGGGATTTAGACTCACATACTCTGACCCTAGGAATGACCATGCTCAGCCACTTGTTACACCAATCAGCTTCTAGAAGAACAGCTACTCTAGAAACACCTAGATGGAATTGCTGAGGGTTTTTCCTTTTTGCCTTTTTAGGGTTCCATCCCACAGATTTTGACAGTTTCTCAGAATACTTTTGAATAGCAGTAGATGAACTTCTAGCCCTGCCAGGAATGTCCTTCCAAAATTCAAAACCACAGACTGGCGCTGTAAACAGGGCATCATGAGGTCAAGATAACTACTATTCCTAGATTACAAAATGCCTTTCTTTAATACTCTCTGTGCTCCGATTACAGAATAGCTGGGCTGGGAGAGAGTAAACCAAAGAAGCAACCCAATACAGCCATGGTAATAAACACTGGAGACTACAGATTATAGGACATATGTGGGGCGGGGTGGGGTGGGAGAAGTGTCCTGCTTCTTGTTATTTTCTGTTCGTTCGCTTTCCGTAGGGCTTCTTGTTTCTGGGGGAAAGGATAGTATTTTCTGCAAGGTGTTCAGTCAGTCTATGAACATGGCTGGCCCTGGTTTATACGCATTTGTTATTGGAATCCTTTAAGAATGTAAGCCAGGGGCGCCTGGGTGGCGCAGTCGGTTAAGCGTCCGACTCCAGCCAGGTCACGATCTCGCGGTCCGGGAGTTCGAGCCCCGGGTCAGGCTCTGGGCTGATGGCTCGGAGCCTGGAGCCTGTTTCCGATTCTGTGTCTCCCTCTCTCTCTGCCCCTCCCCCGTTCATGCTCTGTCTCTCTCTGTCCCCAAAAAATAAACGTTGAAAAAAAAAAATTGAAAAAAAAAAAGAATGTAAGCCAAATACTTAAGAGTTCAAATTCACTGCAAGTTGTCTGAGTCCACCCTTTGCCTTTAGGGAACACCACAGTGCAACAGATGAATTGCACCTATTTGTAATCATCAATAAATTCCTTCAATTAGTACAGTTGATAATCCATTCCAAAGCAAGCCCATGACCTGCCATTTCTCATAATCCCTGCTTTGATTCCCACCCCAACAGCACTTGCTTTTCAAGACTTACCTTCAGGGCCACCATCCTCGTGACAATATCCCTCAAGTACTTACTGGAGACCAGTGGGAGTTATCTTCAACATCCCATTCTTTAGGACAAATATTCTGGTTCATTCCCCACTCTCCCTTCTTTATTGCTTTCCTCTCAACCTTCCGCAAGCTCCTGGTCCCTCTCTAGCGGTTAGGTGGTGAGCTGATCCGGTGAGACCGACAAAATCTCAACGGGAACCGAAAACATCCTCAAATACCTACCATCACCGCAAACGCTTACCACTTCCGGAGTCCAACCTTGCAGTTTTCCATTCCAGCACTTCTGAGACTCACATAAGGGAGTTCAAAGTCCGCCAGTTTTTTCATGACTAGAGAAAGGGGAAAGGGAGTCTTCCTGGTTGAAACGGCACAAACAGTTTACATACAGAGGCTTCGAAATGAGAAAACAAAGCGTTGCCATTGGAAAGAATAAAATCACCCTGATCACATTCTCTCGCATTTGTATGTAATTTTTAACTTTCCGAAATTCATCCAAATGATAAATAGCATTTCACCCTCATAAAACAGCAGCACCGTTCGTAGGGGGTACTTTCCACTGCAATATAGATGAAGAAACCGAGGTCCAGAGAGGTCTAGTGCCTTCGCCAGCACACCACAGATCTTAGTGGTGAAGCCAACACACAAACCCCTTAACTTCCCACTCAAAACCACTTCCCTGCAGCTTCTTGAGAACATGTGTAAGTGGCATTCAGATAATTGATACCATTTCACAACTAAATAGCTTGTAATACCTAGAAACGCACTGCAGAGGAAAGCAAAAGCCATGTGGACCACACTGTCGTCTTTCACTAACTCCTTACGTTTTTTAAGAATCTGAGAACTTATTTATGGCATCCACATTTTATAGCAAACATTCCTTAATGAGGAGAAGCGATAGCGTGATGGGATGTCCTGACATCCGAAGTCCAGCACTCCAGAGGGAGGCCGGGGCGTGGCTGGTGGCCAGCAGCCAGGCCATAAGGGTAAAGGTGAGACAGACATTAGGACTGGGACCAGGGCAGGCACAAGAGCAAGTGCAGTTACTGGTAAGGGCCTGACATCTTGCTCTGGTCCATGCTAGCTTTCTGGAGTGCCTCATCCCCAGCTCACCCTGAACACAGACACAACCGCCCATCCCCCAACTTCTGATCCAGGGACTACTGAGAACAGTAGTAGGGACCATGCATCGCCCCTGCTCGGCGGTATCTCCTGCATCCCCTGGGCTGAGCACGTGCCCACGCCTGCCCAACCCCATCTCCCGGCTGCCCTGCGTTCCTTCTTTCCTTACCAGAGAGCTTGCCCTCTTTGCGAAACCGAATGAGAAAGAGGCCAAAGTAGCCCAAGAGCTCCTGACACAGTCCAATTTTGTGTGACACCACCTTGAGAAATAAACAAAGACAAGAAAAGGGTGGGGGAGTGGGGGGGGGGGGGGAATTGGGAGAGTGTCCGCCATGCTTACCATGATATGCAGAATTTGAAATTGCCTGTAGGGGCGCCTGGGTGGCTCAGTCGGTTGGGCGTCCGACTTCGGCTCAGGTCGTGATCTCGCGGTCCGTGAGTTCGAGCCCCGCATCGGGCTCTGGGCTGACAGCTCAGAGCCTGGAGCCTGTCTCAGATTCTGTGTCTCCCCCTCTCTCTGACCCTCCCCTGCTCATGCTCTGTCTCTCTCTGTCTCAAAAATAAATAAATGTTAAAAAAAAAAAAAAATTGCCTCTAAACATCAATAGAAAGTGCTTTAATGGGCTGCAGACATTAAAAGGAATCTTTTCCAGGGGCGCCTGGGTGGCTCAGTCGGTTGAGCGGCTCAGATCAAGATCTCGTGGTTTTGCAGGTTCAAGACCCGCACTGGGCTCTGTGCTGGCAGCTCAGAACCTGCTTAGGATTCTGTCTCCCTCTCTCTCTCTCTGCCCCTCCCCCATGTACGCTCGCTCTTGAAAATAAACAAAAACTTTAAAAACAAGGGAATCTTTTCTGAATCTAAAAATGATAACATTGATTTTAGAAAATTTACAAATCAAAAAAATTAGAGTGACGAAAATAAAAATCAGCTGCAACACTATGGACATGAACCTGGCCTCCGCTGAGGCTGATTGCCCCACCTGGGACAGGGATGTATCTCCCAGATAGTTTGGTCGTTATAATCCACCGGAGGGCAGCAGCCATTCTCCACGAACATCTGTCCTTCTGTGATACCTGCCCCTGGGGCCCTCACCCCAATTTACCTTCCTGCGGGCTGGATTCTCAGAGAAGGGACGTTTCCCGCCAACTGGCTGCCATAGAAAAGTGTACAAGCTACTGGCCACCTTTGCCCGCCCCCCGCCCCGGCCCCCTTCTGTCTGGCGCCTCCTGTGACGGTCAAGTCTAATTTACATGCCATTTGCTCAGCGCAACCTCGGATCCCAGGCACAGGGTGCTCTCCTTTCCTATTCCTTCCTGACCTTTACATCAAACGGCTTTCATTTCAACACCCACGGTTTCATTTCTACCAGCGGGTCATGAGGCTGTAACGTCATAATGTTTTATATTCACGCACCTTTCCTTAGCAGGAATGTCCATGCTACCACAGATTCTCCCCTTCCTCACCCACCCCTGCCCCCCACTTAAGCCTGGGCTGCAGTGTGACTTCTTTGCTTGCACGCTCTGAATTCACTAGATCACCTCTGCAACACTCGAGGATTTCACCTCCACAGCCAGGGGTGTGAGCTGATGCTTTAACCATGGCTCCGGGTTCTCAAGGTGGCAGTCGTACAAACACCAGGCTCCAAGGGGCACTTTTCTTGTCACAGATCTGTAAATTGCCTCATGAGGCAGTCTTACTAGGTGCATGATATGAGTGGGTGTGCTCGGCATGGCTTTGAAAATAAGGAAGGGCCTGGGAATGTTTTACGACATTCACTCAAGGCGCATCCCCGTTCGCCTGCTTCCTATCTCACCCTTCCCCATGCCCTTGCAGACACCCCACACCAAACACAGCGCCCCTGTGTGTGCAAGGGTGAGTGTGTGCTGGTAAGTAACAGATTGCAAAGACATCTTTTCCTAGAGGATGAGCCACGTCCCTTCAGACTGATAACTCTCTTCTGGGATCCATTCAGGGAAAACAGCAAGCTTACATGCTAGGGCAGATAAAGGAGTAGGGAAAAGAATGGAGAAGGCTTTTTCATTTATAAGGACATAAACACACATACCTTCTTTCGAGAGGAGTAAGCATGGACAAAAAAGAGACACAATGATATTGTCTTCTTAGCAAACGTTAAGGAGATTTCAAAACATAAGCACCATCAGTAAAACCACGTTAGCACAAATGTGTAAAACCCCCAAAAGAGATTTTATCTTGTTGCTCGTCCTTAAGAAACCCAGCAGGATGGCAGGGAGGTGGAGGGTGGAGGAAAGTATGCTTGAGGAGATGTAAACAATGATTTTTTTTAAGGTTTTTGGGGGGTTGGGGAAAGAGAGAACAAGAGGAGAAGGGGCGGGGGGGGGGGGGTCGGGCAGAGGATCCAAAGCAGGCTCTGGGCTGACAGCAGAGAGCCTGACGCAGGGCTTGAACCCATGAACCATGAGATCACGACCAGGGCTGAAGTCGGACACTTCACCGAGTCACCCAGGCCCCCCCCCCCACCACAAAAATGATTCTCAATTACAAAATTTAAATTATATTTTTATGCAAGCTGGAGAATCTCCCAGCCCCTGGAAGAGAAGTCACATGTCTGCCTGGCCAACTGCTCACTTTGGTACCTGCTCACCTCCAGGTAAACTTATTTGATGCTAATGATGTCAGTGTCTGGGGTTTGAATGTCTCACAAGTCAGTGTGATTAGAACGGGGAAGGTGTAATTGTCTGAGATCACGAACGTACATTGTTAAACTTCTGCTCCTTGTTACGAGAGAAACTGGGGAAAAGAGTTGGTATTGTGGAACCATAGACTTACTGCCCTCCTCCTTCGCTATGTCAGCCTCCCACTGTGCAGGTCCTGGGAAGGCAATTTACGGAACCATGTTTTTGTGTTTGGGGGGCTTTGGGGGATAAATCCCCTGAGGCATTAAGCAGCAAGGGCCTTTGATGCTTTTTTAGAGATATCACTCTGGAAGCCAGGATAGAAGGTTGGCAAGACTGGAAGCAGGGACTAGTTTGGAGGCTGCTATCGAAATCTAGCTGAGAAATGAGGGCTCGAACGAGGATAAGGATGGAGAGGAGGAAATGGGGAGACAGGAATTATCAGGAGAAAGACTTGGGGCACAAGATTAGTAGGATTTGGGGGTCAGGGGGTGACGGAGGGGGACCCTAGGGTAACTTCTCAATGGATGGCCTCAGCAATGAGGTGGCTGCAGATCTCATTCAACGAGGCCAGCAATACAGGAGCCAAAAAAGGTTGTGTGCAGTGACTTTCCTAGGAAGGAAGGTCAAAAATGATCACTCTTGGGCAGAGCAAAGACCCCAGAGAAGGGATGTTTCCTAGCCTGGGGACAAAACTGCTCTTTGGAGGCCAGGAGGGCATGGGCCTTCTTGAACCTCCAGGCTGGAAAGAGGAGCCGTGTTTCAGGGAGGAGGCTCCCCCACCCCATGGTCTCAGGTAAAGGTGGGCTTGAGGGCTGGGAGCCCCACAGGGATGGCTCATTTCCTACCTAGAAGGTGTCAGGTACCATGTCCCCAGTGCAAGAACATTCTGTCCTTGGGAAGGCCCCTAGAAACTTTCTCACTTCCACCTGTTTACAAGTTTATATTTTCCGGCACCTACTTCTCTAGAGGATTAGAACTAACACCCTCCAAAGAAAAAGGACCTGGGAGCAGTATGCGGGTGTGAGAAGCTGGTGTTCCCTTGAAACCCAGGGTAGGGAGGAAAGGCCCCAGGGACAGAGCTGGTATTAGCCACATCTAAAGACGGGGCGGACAGTCTCTGTGTCTTGTCTTCAGAGTCCTCACAGAACCAACTTAAACTCAGGTCTGGCCCTCTGGATGCAGAATTAGACCTGCTGGAGTTTTGGTTTCCTGTGGGACAGGAGGGACAATTACTCCAGCCTTCGAGAAATCACTCTGCCAGAACCTGTCACCAGCCTACCTGGATACAGCCTGTTTCAGACTCATCTGGACTCCACTCCCCTTCCTGCTCCCAACCATGAGGGCATCCCATAATAAAGCACTTGGCATATCTCCAGGGCACATCTTTGGTTGAGTCCCAGAAAACTGACAGCCGTATTAGGAAGGGCCTAAAAGATGTCTGGGAAGTTGATGCCCACGGGAGAGAAAGATGCCCGGGAGGATAAGTTGTAGCTCAGATTCCTTGGTCAGTCTCCCAGAAAATCCAGCCTCTCTACAGATACATCATCCAGAGTAAAATGATAGGCAGGAAGCTTCTGGAAGGTAACCTTATCCTAGTCCCTGCCCTCAAACAGAATGATTCCTGAATTCAGTTCTGGAGCTGGAGTTGAGACAAAGTTTACCTCTAGAACTCTTTCAGCAGTATCTGATGTTAGAATTTCGATTTGAATATTCCTTCCATCAGGCAGAAATATATCCAGAGCCGCTGTCTTGATCGTGATGCTAAATGTGTCCTGCAAGCAAAGGGAAAGCACAGTGAGCCCCCCAAGTCCCTTCAATGGGGTACACGGAGCAGGAAAAGTCAGTAGCTTCCTCTACCTGGACCCTCAGGGCATACATTACCCGGAAACACACAGAGTTGACTGCAGAGATTTGGGGGATGGTGTTTTGATGGATGTGTTGGGGTGAGGAGGGGTGTGGAGGGGCCGAGACAAAGCAATGACATGCCGCTTGAATAATTTTCAAATAAACAACAAGGCATCCATTTTAGGAAAAAAAAAAAAGCTTTTGATAAAATCATCCACTTGACCGTGGGGAATCTCAGATTTTAATTTTCACTTTGAATATTTCCAGGTATCCCTAAAAGTCCCATAAAAGTCTTCTGAATGGAGGCGCCTGGGGGGCTCAGTTGGTTAAGCATCTGACTCTTGATTTCGGCTCAGGTCACGATCTCATGGTTTGTGGGTTTGAGCCTCGCATTGGGCTCTTCACTGACAGTGTGGAACCTGCTTGGAATTCCCTCTCTCTCCCTCTCTCTCTGCCCCTCCCTTGCTCACTCACTCTGTCTCAAAATAAACAAATAAACTTTAAAAAAATTAAAAAAAAAAGTCTTCTGAATGAAGAAGAATGTCACTATCAGGTGAATAAGCATCCACCTGAGGGCCAGCACTCCCAGCTCAGCCCTACTTTGCTAACATTTATGCATTCTGCAAGGGGATACCTATGTGCTAGAGACTACTGCAAATCTGGGGACCTGTGAAGCTCTTGGATGAAATGTTCTGGAATGTCAAGGACAGGCTAGAGACACTGGAAAGGCTTCAGAGTGGAGGAAAGTGTGAAGCTGGAGTTGATGTTCAGTGACCACAGAGCGGGGGACCCCAGGGGGAGGCACGGCCAGTGGCCGCTCAGCTGAGCCTCGCAGGGCAGTTGCATCTGGCAGAAGGCTGTTTTCAGCATCTCCCAAATGGGATGCTGTTGGTCCGCAGGACTGCCTCATCTCTGGGAGGCTGATTCAGGTCAGAGCCTCTCTCATCCCAACTCTACAACAGGATTAAACCCGAATGCACCAACACATTCACTGTAGGCAAGGAGCTCACTTCTCTCCTAGGCATTGAGAATGGCAGTGGTTACATATTCTCCTGGGGAGAACGGAGACAAGAGTCACTCAAATCATTTTCTGTGTCCTAAGGCTACTATACAAGTCAGAATATTAGTAATACAGAGGGGTGGAGGGTAATCTCTTCTTAGTGCCAAGACAATGTGCACCCAGCCTAGGTTTCCGCCTTCCTGGTACCAGGCGGGGAGAGAAGAACCAAATGACCAATTGTAAGATTGTTTGCAGATCACAGAATTGGGCTCAGGCAAGCTGACCAAGTGGGGCCTTTCCCCTCAACAGGCAACACCTCCCTTTTCCTCACCCTCCCTACATCCACAGATAACATTTCAGGTTTTACAGGCTCCTGGGAGACTCAGCACAACTGCATTGCCCAGGTACCTCAGCCGGCCAGTTACATTAGCGACAGGCTCATTTTTCTTAATTTTGTTATCAAAGGGCAAGCTTTGTCTTTAAATTTTAACGACCCACCTGCCTCCCCCGCCCGCCGCCGCCCGCCATGTGTTATAATTACTAAGTTTCTATGATTCTGAATCTAAACACTTTAGAAGAGGAAATCTGCTATTTTCCAAATTCAAAGGGTTGCCCCCCCCCATGTTTATGAATATCTACACATTTAGGCAGCATGTATACATAGTATATCATTTATGAATAAATATGCATATATTTATTATGTACAAATATATTGATAACGCGTGATACTCATAATTGTGCTCTGTGCCAACGGCTTCACATAGGGTAACTCATCTAACTCTCGTAGCAATGCCTTGAGACAAATACGCATATTAATCCCCCTTCGTCAGATGAGTAAAAGTTCACGAAGGTTAAATAACTTGCCAGAGGACACATTGCTAGGGAATGGCAGAGGCAGGATTCCAGACCAGCTCCACGTGACTCTAGGCCTGGGATCTAAATAAGGGACCCAAAAATTCCCAACAATAGGCCTCCCATCCAGCACTGCTATGGCGTCCCCTGAATGCCTGTGCTGAGACCCTCACCTCCAGTGTGATGGGATGCGCAGAAGGGGCCTTTGGGAAGTGATTAGAGCTGGACGAGGTTGTGTCCCTCGCGATGGAACTACTGCCCTTTTGAGAAGGGACAGCAGAGGGCCTGTTCTCTTTCCATGTGTACACAAAGAGGACACAGATTTCTCATAGTTCCAGGAATTTCTATGAAGCCGCCCTGCATTTTATAATGTCCGATATAAATGGAATAACTCTAGCACTTTTTTGACTCTCAAAGTGTCCAAATTTGGATAAGTTCATGACTACCATGTCGCCACCCTCTACACCAGCATGAGGTACCATGGTATGCTGCCTCCCTCCGCATGCAATAGGTTTCTGTCTGTGTGACAGGAATTTGTCACTTTTCAAACAGTCCTGTGGCTCCTCCCTGTCAGAACTGGGCTCTGAATCAGCAAACGCGGATCCTCTTACCAGGTTTTTCCTCCAAGAGTCTGGTGCCAGGACCGTCCGCTTCGCGGCATCCTTTGAGAATCACTCCAAGTTCTTCTACAAAATGTCAGAACCCCTGGTTTCCCTGCACCACAGCACAGGCCCTGAGCTCCCACACAACCTCAGGCCACACTTCCGTCACCTCTGTTTCCAGGGGACCTTTGGAAGATTTCCCTAGTTCCCCTGCAGTCATGATAACTGATTGATGATGAAACACAGCAGGGTCCCCAAGACTCCATATTTAGCTGAGATACAGGTAGTCAGGGGTAATGGGCTCCCCCAGAATAATTGCTGCAAACAGTCCCTTTCTAGGAATACCTTTGCTTAGATGTTGGTTCTTGTGTTCTGGGGCCTATAATCACAAACATCCCTTACCTCAGGGGAAAAACACTCACAAAATGAATGAAAAGAATTTTATTGCTTTTTGGTAAGATTCTAAAGGAAAGCCTAGCATTAATTTTTATTACCACAGTGCAACTCCCAACTCAGACCAAACTGCAGACTGGTAAGATAGCTAAATTACATAAACAGCTAAAATGAAATAAATGCATACCTTTATTAAATTCCTCCACAAAAGTGAGAAAGATTGGATTGGGAGAGCAGGTCAGATTATAGATGGCCCTGAAGTCAGACACTTGAGGATTTTATTAAAAAGGCAGGGTCGCCTGGGTGGCTCAGTCGGTTAAGCCACCGACTTCAGCTCAGGTCACGATCTCGCCGTCCGTGAGTTCGAGCCCTGCGTCGGGCTCTGGGCTGATGGCTCAGAGCCTGGAGCCTGCTTCTGATTCTGTGTCTCCCTCTCTCTCTGACCCTCCCCCGTTCATGCTCTGTCTCTCTCTGTCTCAAAAATAAATAAACGTTAAAAAAAAAATTTTTTTTTAAGGCAAAAGGAAGGGGGCACCTGGGTGGCTAAGTCGGTTGAGCATCCAACTTCGGCTCAGGTCATGATCTCGCAGTTAGTGAGTTTGAGCCCCACATCGGGCTCGCTGCTGTCAGCACAGAGCCTACTTCAGATCCTCTATACCCCCAACCCCACCCCCCCACCCATCCCCTGCTTGTGTTCTCTCTCTCTCAAAAATAAATAAACCTTTAAAAAAAAAAAAAGGCAGAAGAAAGCAGAAGGATGGAAACGGAGTGATGGAAAGATTTTGTCTGGTAGTGTGGTGAAAATGGGCAGGAAGAGAGACTGGAGGGTAGGGAACACTCAGAGTTGGCCGCAGTAATCTGCTCACAGGTACCAAGGGACTTGGCTGGAGCATGTGAAGAAATGGGTTCCAAGCCCAACTGCTACACCTGCCCCATGTGACCTTATGTAAACCTGGAGAGGCTATTTGCTCCCTGTATTCCTCATTCCTTCTGCTCTAAAATAAGGACGGTAATAGTGCCCACCTCGCAGGGCTGCAGTCAAGATTCAAGGAAGCAACATGTGGAAATTGGAATGGCACTCGCTGCAAACACTCAAATGGCAGCTGTGTTGTTCTGTTATTGTTAGGAGAAATGAGGAGGAAGTTACGTACCTTTGATTAAAAGTAGTGCCAACGGATAAGATATAAAGGATTCAAGAAAATACTCAGGAAGATATTTTAACATTCACATCGAAGCAAGGAACGTCTGAGTTGGGTCAATTTTACATCTTACACAATCTCTTGACTCTATCTACTTTTCTTCTCCGCTGCCAGCCCCTTAGACCCAACTCACACCTCTTCTCCCTCGGCTCCTGTGATGGCCTCCTTGCTTCCATTCTTACCCTACTACAAAGCACTCGCCACATGGAGCCAGAGAGATATTTTAAAATGCAAATCTAAAAATGTCCTTCCCTCGCGTAAAACGCTCCAACGTCCTTGCGTTGTTCACAGAGGGCGGCTATGCTCGCCACTATACGACCCACGCTGGCCTTACACTGCCCACAGGACACTCCAGGGAAAAACACAATTTCTCTCTACTCACACCGCTTCTGACACTATCTGGAGTTAGGACAGACCCCACAGGTTAAGGGCTCCGTGCCACAAGACTTCCTCTCCCCGGTTTCAGGTGGCAGTCGCAAATCTAGGCCTCCCACACTTCTGGCCAACTGGCTAGAAATCAGGAGTGCCCACAACACCCTCCTCAGGATTGGTAGTTTTCTAGAATGGCTCACAGAATGCAGGAAAGCTCCTTTTACCTACTATTGCCCACTTATTAGAAAGGAAACGACCCACAACCAGCCAAATGGAGGAGGTGCCTAGGGCAAGGTATGTGGAAAGGAGCACAGAGCTTCCATGCCCTTTCCAGGCACACCGAGCATGTTCACCAGCTCCCAAGCTCTCTAAACCCCACAGTTTAGGGACTTTTATGGAGACTTTATCACATAGGCTTTATCACGTGTGATTATTAACTCAATTTCCCTGTGCTTCTCCCCTGTAGACCAGGGGGTGGGGCTCTAATCCCAACCCTGTAACTATGCTTTCCAGCAATCCCCATCTTGAAGCTGCCTAGGAGCCCCCAGCCACCAGTCTTCTCATTAGCGCGCAACAAGACACAGGGATCTTTCCAGAGATTCGAGAGGCTTATAATATCGGAAGCTTTGTGTAAGGCACTCCGATTACCCCCAACACTCAAGAAATTACAAAGGTTTCGGGACGCCTAGGTGGCTCAGTCGATTAAGCATCTGACTCTTGATTTTGGCTCAGGTCATGATCTCACGGTTGGTGAGATCAAGCCCCACGTCGGGCTCTGTGCTGTCAGCACACTGGGAAGATGAATCCCCATAATATTTGGCTTTGAAAACCATAGGGGCCTAACTTCATGAGTTCTTATCACCCATGGGGCTTTTAACACTTGAAACTTTACAAATCAGCGGGCTTGGCTCTGGGGGAGTCAGAGGATGATGGAAACTAAATCCTGGCCCTTAAAGAAACAGCATAATATACTGCCCTGCTGAGATACAGCACAGAAGCGGCGTTTGAAAAACACCTGGGTGTACGGGAGAGAGATGTGTTTGTTAATCTTCATGCCTGCACTGGAGGGGCAGGGGTCTTTGGGAGACTTGTCCAAGAAACAAAGAGGCTGGTAGGCACCATTTCCCTTCCCTCTCCCCAGCCAAGATACACGGACACCTGCAGGAATAAGCACAGCACAAATACTCTCCACCTAGCTTACTAGCAGCATGCCTCCCCACATTCTCCTGCAGACCTGCCCCCTCCACCCTGACCTCCTCCTGAAGCAGACCAGCACAAACCTTTCTAACACTGTGCACCCCGTCCCCGTGTTCTCCTGTAGACTCACACTTTCCAGCACACTCTCAGTAGTCCATTCCAAGCGGCACACCAAGCATGGCAGTGTGCAACCACCCCTGACAAGGGTCAGCACCATCTCAATTTGAGCCCCCCCCCCCCCAAGTTGCACTGCAGTCCCAGTAGCGCGATGGTGGCAGACAACGGGCCCTGACTGCAGATCCTGCCCACCAATGAAAGCTCTCAGGGGACAATTGCAGGGAGAATGCTCTGCAGTCTTGTGCCACCACAGCTCTGGCAAGTGCTTGGCCTGCGCCAACTGAAGCCCAAGGCGACCCCAGACTGGCCCAGTAACAACACAGAGATCAAACCCTGCCCACAACAGGCAAAGAGAGCCATTACAGACAACCGTACTGAAGGCTAACGTGGCTCAGCCACAACAGTAGGGTGCACATAACACACAAGAGATATCCCTGACGCACGAGGTTCAGGTGAACAGGGAACATTGCACTGCAGAGCACTACAGGCCCTCTTCTTCATAATGCCACTACTTTTGAGAGCAGACGTAGTTGACTTTCTGAACACATGGAAACAGGCCCCGAGAGTTCACAAAATGAAGAGACAGAGGGAAATGTCCCGAATGAAACAGACAAGGACAAAATCACATCCAGAGAGCTAAAAGAAATAGAGGTAAGTAAAATGCCCTAGGACAGGTAAAGTATTACAGGCATTACAAGTAAAATGTATTACAAGTGAAACGGTAGGACCATTTAAAGTAATGGTCCTAAAGATACTCAATGGACTTGAGAAAAGCATGGAGGACCACAGTAAGACCCTTGACAAGGAGCGAGAAAATGTACAAAAGAACCAACTCAATAACTGAAATTAAAAATACTCTAGAGGAAATAAACAGTAGACTAGAGGAAGCAAAAGAATGGATCAGTGACCTGGAGGACAGAGTAATGGAAAGCAATCAAGCTGAACAGGAAAGAGAGAAAATATAATAAAAAATGAAAATAGATTAAGGGAACTCAGCATATCATCAAGCATAATAACATTCGCATTATAGGGATCCCAGAAGGAGGAGAGAGTAAAAAGGGGCAGAAAAATTATTTGAAGAAATAATAGCTGAAAACTTCCCAAATATGGGGAAGGAAACAGACATCCAGATGTGGAGGCACAGAGAAACCCCAACAAAAATCAACCCAAGGAGGTCCACACCAAGACACGTAGTAATTAAAATTAAAAAGTAGTGATAAAGAGAGAATTTTAAAGGCAGCCAGAGAAGAGAAGATAGTTACATAAAAGGGAAACCCCATAAGGCTATCAGCTGATTTTTCAGCAGAAACTTTACAGGCCAGAAGGGAGTGGCATAATGTATTATTAGTGCTGAAATGGAAACATCTGCGACCAAGAATACTCTATCTAGCAAGGCTATCATTTAGAATAGAAGAAGAGAGAGTTTTTCAGACAAGCAAAAGTTAAAGGAACTCATGACCATTAAACCAGCCTGAAAAGAAATGTTAAAGGGGACTCTTTGAGTGGAAACAGAAGACCACAAGCAGAAATGATAAAACTAGGAAGCACAAAAGCAGTAAAATTAACTATATTTATAAAAATAAGTCAATGGACTCACAAACTAAAAGCATGTGAAATATGACACCATATACCTAAAATGTGGAAGACAGAGGAGTAACAATTTAGTGCTTTTAGAATGGGTTCAAACTTAAACAACCATTAATTTAACATAGACTGCTACATGTGTAAGATGTTATATAGGAACATAATGGTAACCACAATTTAAAAGCTAGCAATAGGCAAAAAATAAAGAAAAAGGAGGCCAACTATATCACTAAAGAAGGTCAGTAAACTAGGAGAAACTAAGAGAAGAAAGAACAGAGAAGAACTACAAAAACAACCATAACACAAGTAACAAAATAGCAGTCAGTATATAGCTATCAATAATGACTTTGAATGTAAATGGATTAAATGCTCCAATCAAATGATATGATAGATATGATATGATATGATATGATAAGATAGAATATGATAGAATGATAGAATGGATAAAAAAAACAAGACCCATCTATGCTGCCTATAAGAGACTCATTTCAGACCTAAAGACACGTACAGATTGAAAATGAAGGGACAGGGGCGCCTGGGTGGCTCAGTCGGTTGGGCAGCCGACTTCGGCTCAGGTCATGATCTCGTGGTCCATGAGTTCGAGCCCCGCGTCGGGCTCTGTGCTGACGGCTCAGAGCCTGGAGCCTGTTTCGGATTCTGTGTCTCCTTCTCTCTGACCCTCCCCCGTTCATGCTCTGTCTCTCTCTGTCTCAAAAATAAATAAACGTTAAAAAAAATTAAAAAAAAAAAGAAAATGAAGGGACAGAGATACATTATCATGCAAATGGAAGTGAAAAGAAAGCTGGGGTAACAATACTTATACGAGACAAAACAAATTAAAACAAAGACTGTGACAAGAGACAAAGAAGGACACTACACAATCATAAAGAGAACAACAAGAAGATATAGCAAGTGTAAATACTTATGCCCCCAACATGAAAACACCCAAATACATGAAGTAGCTAATAACAAACATAAAGGAAGCAATTGATAGTAATACAATAATAGTAGGGGACTTTCATACCTTATTTACATGAATCGATAGGATTATGTAAACAGAAAATCAATAAGGAAACAGTGCCTTTGAATGACACATTGGATCCAATGGATCTAGCAGATATATTCAAAATATTCCATCCTAAAACAGCAGAATACACATTGTTTTCAAGTGCACATGGAACATTCTCTAGAATAGGTGACATGTTAGGCCACAAAAGAGGTCCCAACAAATTCAAAATGATCAAAGTCATACCATGCATCTTTTCCAACCACAATCCTGTGAAACTAGAAACCAACCACAAGAAAAAAACCTGAAAAGAATACAAACACATGGAGACTAAATAACATGCTACTAAACAATGAGTGGTTCAACCAGGAAATCAAAGATGAAAACAAAAAAATACATGGAGACAAATGAAAATGAAAATTCAATAGTCCAAAATCTTTGGGATACAGAAAAAGCTGTTCTAAGAGGAAAGTTTATAGCCATACAGGTCTCCCTCAAGAAACAAGAAAAATCTCAATAAACAACCTAACCATTACACCTAACGGATCTAGAAAAAGAACAAAACCCAAAACCCAAAAGCAGTGGAAGAAAGGAAGTAATAAAGTTTACAGCAGAAATAAATGAAATGGAAACTCAAAAAAAAAATTTGATAGAAAAGATCAATGAAACCAGAAGCTGGTTCTTTCAAAGATCAATAAAATTGATAAATCTTTAGCCAGACTCAGAGAGAGAAGACAGACTCAAAATCAGAAATGAAATAGGGAAAATAACCAACATCACAGAAATACAAAGAATTATAAGAGAATAGTAGGAAAAATCATATGCCAACAAATTTGACAACCTAGAAGAAATAGATAAATTGCTAGAAACATATAACTTCCCAAAACTGAATCAGGAAGAAAGAAAATTTGAACAGACTGATTACCATTAATGAAACTGAATCAGTAAACAAACCAAGAAACAAAAAAAAGCCCTCCCCCAAACCAAAAATCCAGGGCCAGATGACTTCATAGACAAATTCTGCCAAATAGTTAAAGAAGAGTTAATACCTATTCTTCTCAAACTAATCCAAAAAATAGAAGAGGAAGGAAAGCTTTCAACTTCATTCAATGAGGCCAGCATTACCCTGATACTAAAACCAGATAAAGACTCCACTAAAAAAGAAAACAATATCCCTGACGAACACAGAGGCAAAAAATCCTCAACAAAATATTAGCAAACCAAATTCAACAATACATTAAAAAAAATCATTCATCACAGTCAAGTGGAATTTATTCCTGGGATGCAGGGGTGGTTCAATATTAGCAAATCATCCAATGTGATACATTACATCAATAAGAGGATAAAAAAAATGATCGTTTCAACAGGTGCATAAAAGGCATTTGACAAAGTACAACACCCATGCATGATAAAAACTCTCAACAAAGTAGGTTTAGAGGAAACACACCTCAACGTAATAAAGACCACATAAGAAAAACCCATAGCAAACATCATACTCAATGGTGAAAAACTGAGAGCTTTTCCTCTAAGATCAGAAACAAAACAAGGATGTACACTATTGTTTAACATAGTACTGGAAGTCCTAGTTACAGCAATCACACAAGCGGAAGGAATAAAAGGCATCCAAATTGGTAAGGAAGAAGTAAAACTTTGACTATTTGTAGATGGCACATTGCTAAACAGAGGAAACCCAAAAGACTCCATGAAAAAACTACCCAAACTGACAAATTTTCAGCAAGGTCACAGGATACGAGATCAATATACAGAAATCCACTCTATTTCTATACGCTAATAATGAAGTAGCTGAAAGAGAAATGAAGAAAGCAGTTCCATTTACAATTGCACCAAAAAAATAACAAAATACCAAGGAATAAATTTAACCAAGGAGGTGAAAGACCTATATTCTGAAAACTATAAAACACTGATGAAAGAAGTTGAAGATGACACAAATGGAAAGATATTCCATGCTCATGTACTGAAAGAACAAATACTGTTAAAATGTCCATAGTACCTAAAGCAATATACTGATTTAATGTAACCCCTATCAAAATACCGACAGCATTTTTCACAGAACTAGAACAAAAATCCTAAAATTTCTGTCTTTTCAAAAAATTTTAAATGTTTATTTATTTTTGAGAGACAGAGCACGAGCAGGGGAGGGGCAGAGGGAGAGGGAGACCCAGAATCCAAAGCAGGGCTCCATCCAGGCTCTGAGCTGTCAGCACTGAGTCCAACGCGGGGCTCAAACTCATGAGCTGTGAGATCATGACCTGAGCCGAAGTTGGACGCTTAACAGACTGAGCCACCCAGGTGCCTCCAAAATCCTAAAATTTCTATGGAACCACAAAAGACCCCAAATAGCCAAAGCTATCCAGAGAAGAAGAACAAAGCTGGAGATATCACTATTCCAGATTTCAAGATATACTATAAAGCTGTAGTAATCAAAACAGTACAATATTGGCCCCAAAACAGACACATAGATCAAAGGAATGCACTAAAGAGCCCAGAAAATAAAACCACAGTTATACGGTCAATAATCTTTAACAAAAGAGGCAAGAATATGCAATGGAAAAAAGTCTCTTTAACAAATGGTTTTGGGAAAACTGGAAAGCTACATGTAAAAGAATGAAGTTGGACCACACACAAAAATAAACTCAAAATGGATTAAGGACCTAAATATGAGACCTGAAACCATAAAAATATACATATACACAAAATACACAAAAACGTCATTGGTATTTTGATAGGGATTACATTAAATCTATAGATTGCTTCAGACAGTATGGATATTTTAACAATTTATTTTCTTCCAGTACATGAGCACGGAATATCCTTGTATTTGTTTATGACGTCTTTAGTATCTTTCACCAGTGTTTTATAGTTTTCAGAGCACAGGTCTTTCACCTCCTTAGTTAAGTTTATTCCTAGGTATTTTATTACGTTTTGGTTCAAGGACCACCCGACTCTTTGCCATTGGTTAGAATCAGACACACTAGGGGTGCCTGGGTGGCTCAGTCAGTTGAGTGTCCGACTTCAGCTCAGGTCATGATCTCACGGTTCGTGAGTTCGAGCCCCACGTCGGGCTCTGTGCTGACGGCCTGGAGCCTGCCTCAGATTCTCTGGAGCCTGCCTCAGAGCCTGGAGCCTGCTTAGGATTCTGTGTCTCCCTCTCTCTCTGCCCCACCCCCACTTGTGCTCTCTGTCTCTGTCTCTGAAAAATAAATAAATGTTAGAATCAGACACACTGGTGGCCACTGGCCCACAATCTCCCTCCTTTTCTCCAACATGTCTACCAGTTGCCTCAGCCAACAGGGTTCTGATTCACACTCTCCTTCAACTTCTCCACTTTCCCCAAGACTCTAACCACATTTACCTCCTTCCTCATTCCCACCGGTTGACCTCACCTTCTACAAGTCATAGAAGAAACATCAAGAGGGGGCTCACTCTACTTCTAATCACACACCTTGGACTGTGCCTGTAGTCATGCCCAGTGTCTCTCCTTGCCTCACATTCAGTGTGAGAGGTGTCCTTCCTCCGCTCAAGCCCAGTCTGTGTTGGGTCCTCCTTCCTTTAGTACTTGGTGCCATTCATTATTGAGGCCAACCCCACCCACTCCCATTTTCAAACTCCTTCTCTAGTGGTTACTCCCCACTAGCAGGCAAACCCACTCAAGTCTCTTTGATCTTTTTTTTTTTTTTCTCATCTATTTATTTTAGAGAGAGAGAGCATGTGAGTGGGGGAGAGGAGCAGAGGGAAAGAGAGAAAGAATATTAAGCAGGCTCCACACTCAGCACAGAGCCCAACTTGGCCTCTATCCCACAACTGTGGGATCATGACCTGAACCGAAATCAGTCCAACCGGAGTTGGACATTCAACTGACTGGGCCACCGCCCAGGCACCCCATGTCCCTGTCATCTTAAACAGAAACACAGAGACTCTGGGTGGATCACCACCAAGAAAAAAAAAGGGGGGGGAGGGTTTCCCATGGGAGAAATATCTCTTTTCAGGACTTCCATGGGCTTTGAAAGAGTCATATGTTTAAAGAAAACTAAGTATTTTTTTTTCTTTTACATGATGCCATTTTAACTCCAGGAAAAATAAGAGTTTTCAAGAAAGTAAAAGTAATCATGAACATTACTTGTTCAGTAGTAAGAAATCGGTACATGTTATAGGGATCAAAATGCTAAGAATTTAATTTTTTTTAAAGAGTTTCATAACAAAATTGGGGTGAAGGGAATGGAAGAAGGTGATATAAGAAAGCGGCAATCCTCACCCTTCATCACAGTCAGCAGATTATGTCTACAAGTTGAAGCACAAGAGAAAGTTAGAGATGTATCTCATTAACCCCCAGGTTTTTAAATACCTGAAGAAAAAACTAAAAGATTTGAAAGTCACTGCTTCTGAAGAGCAGGAGAAGCTTATGTTCTTCTAATCTGTTTTAGTGCCATTTTACTTTGGAAACCACAAGCACATTTTGCTTTGATTAAAGAAAAATGAACATGTTATGACAATATGGCAAAGAGGAGAAATGATGGCAGTAAGAAACCTTCATATTATGAGATACAAGCAAGTGCACAACAGGTGACACGTTTTAGATTCGGAGTGGTGACCAAGAGGAATTTGGCTCTCTTTGTGGTATTTGAATTTTGCCAGAACATATATAATTAATAAAATGTAAGAGCAATACAAAACCACAATCAGAGGGGGAAAGGCCAACTTCGTGGATTTGGGATGTAAAAAATAAAACCTTACCTAGGCTGTCATCTTGATCTAGGGTGGATCAGGAATCAAAATACACAGTTCATGCTGCAAAATCAAATGCACTTGTCTTTAAGAAACGTCGCAATCCTCTAATACCATGGGCTCCCTCAACATCCTTCAAAACCCTTTCTAATTCTTTTCTTTTTTTTTTTTTTTTAATTTTTTTTTTCAATGTTTATTTATTTTTGGGACAGAGAGAGACAGAGCATGAACGGGGGAGGGGCAGAGAGAGAGGGAGACACAGAATCGGAAACAGGCTCCAGGCTCTGAGCTATCAGCCCAGAGCCTGACGCGGGGCTCAAACTCACGGACCGCGAGATAGTGACCTGGCTGAAGTCGGACGCTTAACCGACTGCGCCACCCAGGCGCCCCTCTAATTCTTTTCAAATTGAATTTAACAACTTGTGAATGTTTTGAATTTTTCCAAGAAGATCCATCAGTGTGTTTTATTGGTATTCTGCTCTGAGGCAGAAGAATGGTAGCCATGGTCCTTATTCCTGAGGTTTCTTACCCAAGAAAATCCACATTGGGATTGCCAAGCTCTTACTTTCCATCACACTTAATAATGGGCTATAATCGTTGCACTGTAAGGGAAACATTCTTAAGAGGAAATGGGGGAAGAGTCACTTCCCCGGTCCCCCCGAACAAAACCAGAGTGATCTAAACTTCCTGAGTAAGTTGCCCCTAACTTCCAAGGCACACAACGCTACTCCAGATACCTTCTCTGTCTTCTTTTTCTCACACATGTTGTTCACACAGGCCATAGAACACTGCAGTTTAAGAATCAGGAACCTAAAAATGTCTTTAGTCTAAAGACTTCAATTTTGCCTTTTCAAAATTGCCTTGATCTCCAAGGCGACCACAGGGCAAAAACAGAAAACGGAGGAAGTCAGGGGAGTCCAGACACACAAAACAAGAGGGACATGGTTAGGGGCAGGGCTGGGTAGGCTACTGCCACTCTAGAAATTTCTCATAACACCAATAGAGCAGGGGCTTTGGATCCAGCTTCCCTGGGTTCAGATCCCAGCTCCTTCACTTCTGAGATATGTGCCCTTGGCCAAGTTAGCTAACCTGAAAAAGAGATACTAACAGCACCTCCCTCAGCAAGTTGTAGAGGATAAATGAGACAGTGCACATTAAGCACCAGGTCTTGCCCAGATTAAATCACTCTGTAGAGGGAAATCCCTCTTGTTTTTCCAGCCTGCATCTGATCATCCTTGATAAAGGCTCTCCTGAGAAGGGCGCCAGGAGGATTGCATGCATTCATGTTTCGAATGTCGTGCGTCCTTGCCCAGAGACAGGAAGATGCTCTTGTACCTGCCGCATCCCGGAGAGCAGGGCCCAGGTGCATGCGATTGCCCAGCAATAACCATTTGGCAACTGCAGGCCAAGCACTTTCAGGAGCAGTGAAAATATGCAGGTGGGGTCTGTATAATATTGAGGCGGGCAAACTGCCTAATCCCTGCTCCTTGGGCTCTTTCAGTTTGGCACATCCACATATCACCGCTGCTCATTCCAGTTCTCCCAGCTCCCACCCGCCCTGCAGTATCGATCTTGCTGCAAGCTTGGTGGGCTGATTCTCTCCTGCGCTGACGGCATCTGTCCGCCACCAATAAATCGCTCTGGCCCTGAAAGGCGGTCAGGGAAGGGTCTACTGGACGTTGGAGTAGACTCACCCCCAATACTAACTGGCTACCCCTTCCCTTTTGCTAATATCCATCCTGAGTCTCGCAGGCCGCCAGATACTATGTGGTTTGTTGTTTTGGTAACTAATGGGAAGAAAAAGCTAAAGTATAATCTCATCTCCCTGCCCACCCCAGAAATCTTCCAATGCCAGCTTACATATCACTTTCTTTGGAAGATCTCCTGGACACGCACGCATCCTATGGCAGGGCCTTCCGGCCCTTTTCTCACACGGTCACGCATAGAGAATGATATTTGTCCTTCACACTGGGGTAAGTGAGCACAAAGCCACCGGCAGGGCCCGCAAATGCTGCACCAGGGCTAAGAAGGTAGAAATCTCAACACAGCCCCCACTCTCTTCTGGAGCATGGCCCTGTATCATGGGCCATGTAGCACAGTGTGTGGTCCTATATCACAGTACTCATTACATTTAGCGACATGCCCAGTGACCTTTCTGTCTCCCCAACAAGACGGTAAACTCCGTGAGCTGAACTGGGTGCCATTCGCTGGTGTCTCCCCCACCTCTCGAGCGGTGTTGGCTCGTAGCGGGCATGCGCTTCATATTTGTTCAACGTCTGAACAATAAAAGGGACAGCATAAAGCAGGACAGGGGCACAAGGAGCATAGAACCACCTGCCTGATTTAAATTTAGTTTCTTGGGGCACCTGGGTGGCTCAGTCGGCTAAGTGTCTGACCCTTGATTTCAGCTTGGGTCATGGTCTCACGGTTGGTGAGATTGAGCCCCACACGGGGCTCTGCGCTGACAGCACGGAGCCTGCTTGGGATTCTCTCTCTCTCCCTCTGTCTCTGCCCCTCCCTCCCCACCTCTCAAAAATAAATGCATAAATATCAAATTTTTTTTTAAAAAAAACCTTAAAATCTTTGTCAAATCTTTAACCTCCTTTGTAAACAACTTTAGAAGCAAAGTGACCTCTGTTTTACCCTCCTTTTGGAGACAGACAGAAAACAACCAGAAGGAAAATCATCCTCGAAGACGTTGAAAATTGTCCCGAGCCTGAACTACTTACTGGGTTTTCAAAGGGGCCGCCAAGTGCAGTGAAAGTCAGACCTGGTCCGGGAGGAGACAAGCAGAGGTAGCAAGGGGCCAGGGGACTCGAATCACACAGAAGCTATCTTAAAGCAGTTAATCACCAGAGACTAGCACATCTGGGAATACAACTCCAGGCCCCATTTGACCCTACCTAGTGGAAAGGGACACCAAAAAAAAAAAAAAAAAAAAATGTGCAGACACATCATCTTTGCAGAAAGCAATCTCTCAGCATGGTTGGGAAGAGAAAAAAAGACATTGTTAATGGCAGCAAATACTTCATAAGTGTTAAGGTTGCCACATGATATTTAAGTGCTTGAAGAGATATTTAAGGGGCGCCTGGGTGGCTCAGTCAGTTGAGCGTCCGACTTCAGCTCAGGTCATGATCTCACAGTTCATGAGTTTGAACCCCGTGTTGGGTTCTGTGCTGACAGCTCAGAATCTGGAGCCTGCTTCGGATTCTGTGTTTCCCTCTCTGTCTGCCCCTTCCCTGCTCTCTCTCAAAAATAAATAAAAACATAAAAACAACAACAACAACAACAACCCTGAGCCATCTCACTCCTGAGCCTGTGCTCTTAACCACTAAGCCAGTCCTGAGGCTACTTGGTCAACAAGAGGGTTTAAAATGCTAGATCACAATATGTGGAAGTGTGGTTATGGCTTCACGGCTAGACACACTGCTCGAGCCCTCAGGCGGAACATTAGAGAAAGTGCTCAGAAACAAGAGGTAAGATCCAGAAGTACAACAGACAGAGTCAAAAGACTCAGCCGGAGCTCCTCCCTGAACACTATGTCAGCTGACTCACGAAGCACAGCCCCTTCTAAAGCTGACTGATTGCCTGAGAAGAAATAGCGAGGGACCTGGGCAAAACTCCCGCGGCAAAGGAGGGAGGGATCGGAACCAACTAAGAGTAAAAAATATATCCCCAAAACAATGCCACTGAGGAGATGACAAGGATAGATGCATTAATAAAAATACACCTTCTCTAACTCAGAGAACGGATGAAAGCCTCAGAAAAAAAGATAAGATAACAAAAGGATATAAAAGCAACCTGCAAAGTTGGTGGAAGAAACAGAAGAGAAAAATAAAGCCATTAGACAAGTGCAAATCTCATCAGAAGAAGCAAGGCATGGTAAAATACTAACAGAATTAAAATGGGGTAAAAATCTTGCACATCATCAGAAAAAAAGACACTCAAAACAAAGCTCCACAACACTGACAGTCCATGACAGTTTTTAAAAGGCACTGAGAGCAAAAACCATAACGTACACAAAAAAGAGGGCAGAAGTGAGGCCAAATGTACCTCTGTGTACTGACAAGGAATGATTTGCAAGATGTAGAATAAAAAAAAAAATTCAGTAAGTGTGTAGAGTACGAGCTTATTTATAAAACAAAAAGGTTACGCATACATATGACTGCTTGTATGTGCACAAAAATGCGTAGAAAGAGCGTATATTAAACTGTAAACAGGGGCGCCTGGGTGGCTCAGTTGGTTAAGAGACTGACTTGGGCTCAGGTCATGATCTCACAGTTCATGAGTTCAAGCCCCGCATCGGGCTCTGTGCTGACAGCTCAGGGCCCGGAGCCTGCTTCAGATTCTGGGTCTCCCTCTCTCTCTCTGCCTCTCCCCTGCTCATGCTCTGTCTCTCTTTCCTTCAAAAATAAATAAACATTAAAAAAATTAAAAAAAAAAAAAAACAACCTGTAAACAGTTGTCTCTGAAGAGGGGTACTGAGGGTCTGTGGTGGGATCATGAACTCTTTTGTGCCGTTCGAATTTTACCACCATCACCACCTCAACAACAAACTGTTCAAAGAAAAAGAAAGTGCATGTGTTTTAAGCCATCAAAAATATGTGAAAATCTACATGGTGACACAATGGGAGACGCCCAGATCACTTCTTGGGTTGAACGGACCAGTTACTATACCAACATGGTTGACCTACCGAGTAAATGAAATTTGCTCCCTTTTGTTTTTTTTTTTTGTTTTTTTTTTCCCAATTCCAATCAAAGTATCACTCCTCCCCTAGCTAGGGATCTAGTTCGGTAATATCATATTATCGTTATGACTTCATTCTTCTCAAAGATTTCCATTCAGTCAAGAACATACTTGCAGGCACAAAAATGTTCCCACATGTACGACTAGAACGAGGGGTGTGCTAACCAAACCTACTTGGCAAACTTCCAGCCTCTACAGGGCAAGTGGCCAGTGGTTCTTTAGGCCAACAAAGGAAATGGAGTTACTATATGTCATTCTGTTCAGACTGAATTTTCTCTGTGATCCATTCACAACAAAGTTAAGAGCAGAGGATATGCTGCGTTGATGTCTTCACTGTGGCACACTTGATCCCAGCCACAGAGGCAGGGTCCCAGAATTGTCACGGGGGCCCTTCATGATAAAAGGTTCTCTTCTCCATGGCCCGTTTTGAGAGGTACAATGCTTAGGCTACAGGATAAAAAGGTATCTGCTGAATTAAAATGAGTTCAAAAGTCAAGCGACCCACTCATTTTCCATCTAGAATCTAAACCGCCAAAAGAACAAAACAAGAGCCATTCCCCGATGTCCCCCAGATGAGTGTATTTTACCCAATGTGGAGCTGCAGGCTGGAAATACACACATGGTAACCAAGAGACATGTTCTGTAGCAAAATAATGACCTTAGTAAAGAAGACCATGCTTACCAGCTGTACGAGTTTTAAAAAGTCCATGAAGACGTCACTTCTCAACATGTTTGGGTCCATGGTTACTGAAAAATACGGATGGTGAGCCAGGTTAGCCTGGGGCTCGGTTGACCTCTCTATTAAATTGCTCTGTCCTCTAGGGAGTCCTACAGGCCTTACCAGTACACCACCGCCTCCTTGGGCAGTGGAGCTAAGACCTCTCAAATACATGAAAATCCACAAAACTTGCCTTCTCCCAGCAGCCTTGATAGCAACATAAACCCTCCTATCAGTCCGAGGCACCTCACTTGATTCACACGTGCCTGTATCGTTCAATATCCATTTTGCTGCCCTAGCAGGATGATGGTGAAGTTCATATGAAAAAGCAAAAAGATCTTTAAACCTGGACTGGGACTCCTGCTTTGGCAAGACATTTCTTAATCTGAAAATGTGAAGTCAACCAAGAAACCCTGGTTGAGAGGGCACGTCTCATAATGACAGGAGCTCTCGAGAGGTTACCCCCGCCGCCGCCCCAAAAGTGATTATAAGGCTGTCAGAGAGATTTAAAGTTTTCTATTCAAGAATGAAATCTTACCACTTGCAACAACGTGGATGGAACTAGAGGGTATTATGGTAAGCAAAATAAGTCAGTCAGAGAAAGACAAATACCCTATGATTTCACTCATATGTGGAATTTAAGAAACACAACAGATGAACATAGGGGAAGGGAAGAAAAAATAAGATAAAAACAGAAAGCGAGGCAAACCATAAGAGACTCTTAAATACAGAGAACAGACTGAGGATTGCTGATGGGGTGTTGGGTGGGGGGATGGGCTAAATGGGTGATGGGGCATTAAAGAGGGCACCAGTTGGGATGAGCACTGGGTGTTCTGTGTAAGTGATCAATCACTACATACTAGTGATCAATCTAGTCCTGAAATCATTATTACAATCATTAATCCAACTAACTTGGATTTAAAAAAATAAGGGTGAAAACAAGTAATAAAGTTTTCTATTCTTTTATACCTATAAGAGTATTTACCCTCTTAGTTTTAAAGCTCGGATACCAATATTCAGGTGCTGTGGCCAGAACAGACACTTCCCCCTGAGAAGTTCAAATTCCTGCATGAGGTCGTTCCCAGACTGCTTCCTCATTTCTTAACCCTCCTTGCTGTAATGCTTCTCCTGGGCCCTGTGCTTTAGCTACACTTATCTATTTACTAACTCTGTGTCAGATGTCTTTCTCTTTTCTTTCCTTTTCTTTCTTTTCTTCTTTTATTGACGTTTCAAATGATTTCATCACATAACTTCTACCGGCATTTACAATTAGCACTGAGTGAAGTCATTTTGAGTTGTACCTTTCCCAAACAATGTTCCATTTTTCAGAATAAAGTAACTAAAAGAAAATCATGAGAGACTTTTTACAAAACATATTGCCTCTTTTTTAAGGGAGGCAATTTTAGAGTGGGGGAAAAAAAGCTCTTGTCTTATTTTCTGGAATGTATGTGGTGTAAATGCAAATTAACATAATTGTTAGCATAGACTCTTGGAGATGGGGAAAGCTGTTGAAAAAAGTGTTCATCTAATTGGTATTTATTAAGAACCAGGTACAATGCTAAGCACTTTGTGTATTTTAGTTCCTTTAATCTTTACAACAAACTCTGGAGTAAATATTATCTCCATTTATCAGACAGAAGCTCAGGTCATACAGCTAATGAAGTACAAACCTAGGATTTGACTGTAGTTCTGACTCCAGAGCCCAAATCTTAGTCACATCACTGAGCTGCGTTGTCTCCTTGCTTTACCTTGCTAGAGGATACAGGAGTTATCCTGATGACAAATGGACAAAGGCCAGGCCTAAAAAAGCAACCCCTTAGGCACTGTGATCATTTGTGAAAAGACCAGTGGTTCAAAAAGGATATTTCACTAAGACATTAGAAATCAAGCCAAGAGAGAATAAAAATTCAGTAGATATTACATTTTGAGTTTGAAAAAGCTTATTTACTGGGTCTAAAAGAAGTATATTCTCCATTACAAAAGACATATGGGAAATAGATGACCTCTAGAATTTTTATTTATTATCTTTAAAAAACTGTGTGCAGCCATGAGAAATAATGAAGTAAATCTATCATTTCTGACTTAGAATGACCTGTAAAATATAGATTTTAAGAGGGAAAAAACAACTTACAGAAGAAAAAAACATTTTTCCTTGTGCTGTGAAGGATATCAGTGGGATAACTGGTGTAGTTTGAAAAAGGTCTCTAGATTAGATAACATTAATTGCCTGATTTTGATAACTATACCGTGATTGTAGAAGAGAATGTCCTTGACCTTAGGAAATACACACAGAAGTATTTAAGTGTAAAGTGGCTTGGGTATGTAACACAAGCATTAAAAAAAAAAAAATACACACACACACACACACACACACACACACACAGGAAATTGAGAGGATGATAAAGCAAATATGAAACGTTAACATTTGGGAAATCTGGGTGAAGAATATACAGAAATTCTTTGCATTATTTCTGCACCCTTTTTAGAAGTCAGAAATTCTTTCAGAATAAAGTTTATAAGAATCAATCACCGAAAAATGTATAGAATAAATTTCAATTTGTGTTTAACAGAGATATGCATACACACCAGCAGATACAAAAATTGTTTCTGAGGAATACATAAAGCGCTTGTAATGATGTTTACTTCTAGAAGCCTCGGGGTCTAGGCTGGAAGGGAACGCACTTTTCATTGTATACTCTTTGGACAGATTCTATTTTTAAAATATTTTGCGTATATACTATTTCCCCTTTCAAAAGTCTTTTTTTTTTTAAGTTTATTTATGTTGAGAGAGACAGAGAGAGCTCAGGGTGGGGGGCAAGGGCAGAGAGGGAGAGAGGGAGAATCCCAAACAGGCTCTGCACTGTCAGCACAGAGCCTGACACAAGGCTGGAACTCACGAAATTGTGGGATCATGACCTGAGCTTAACAGACTGAGCCACCCAGGCACCCCTCCTCTATTTCAGTCGAATCCAGGTAATATGTCTGTGACTTCTACAATCAAAGCCAACACATAACACCCGAGGGCAAATCTGAAAGTTATTTTTAAAACGAAATACAAAGGCTGTATTTTGTATGACTCCATTTATATACAATGTTCAGAAAAGGCAAATATATAAGACAGAAATTAGTATAGGTGGTGATAGAGGCAGGTGGGGGAGAGGAATACGGAGTGACTGATAATAGGTGTGAGGTTTATTTTTGGGGTGACAAAAATGTTCTCAAATTCGACCATGGTGGCTGGTTGTACAATTTTGCAAATACGCTAAAAACCACTGAATTGTACACTTTCAATGGGTGAATTTATCTCAACAAATCTGTAAAAATAAAATCCAAATACATACCCTTCTGCAAATACTGTTCCAACTGCTCCCTTCTCTCATCAGCCATGGATGCGGTCATTGCGAGATAGTACTTTGGCGGAAAGGGTGGCAGGGAATTTCCAAAGATCCGCCTCAGCTGAAAGATCCAGAAAATACACACTTCAGGCCCACAGCCTCCAATGCAAGGTTGGTGAGACACCAAAGCCTCCTCTTACGGCAAGTCTCACTCGAGTACTTCGTTTAAAATCACCCCTGCCTGGTGGCCAAGAGGAAGAAAAGGGGATGCTTTGATTTTCTCAAGGAGTTTATTTCAGTACATGTTTCCAACGATGCTGTTAGGCATACTACAGACTGACATCTCCAGTCTGAGTTTGGTAGATTGGGATACGTTGTAATTTTTCATTTGTTTTTGCAAGACTGCCCACCCCTTCCACCATATAGTATTTCTCAGATTCAGTCCCCAGTAGAATCTGTGATACCAATGATGATAGTTAGAAATTTAATTCCCCTACCCCACGTCCACCAAATCTGAACATAACAGCAGAGGTTTACAGCACGCTAGCTGATAAAGTATCCACTAGCCAGTGCTAATGAGCCCCCAGAATGTGGCTAGTCCGAACTGAGATACGCTGTTCGTATAAAATACATTCCAGACTTCAAAACTTAGTACAAAGAAAAAGAAAAGGGAAATATTTCACTAATAATTTTTTATACAGATTATATGTTGAAATGGTAATATTTTAGATATACCAGATTAAATAAAATTAATTTATTAATAACTATTATTAAAAATCTTTTAATCGGCCTACCAGAAAATTTTAAATTACACATGTGGCTCACATTATATTTCTATTGTGCAGTACTGGTTTATAAAATTCCTATAAATCAGGGCACCTGGGTGGCTCAGTCAGTTAAGTGTCTGACTTCGTCTCAGGTCATGATCTCACAGGTTTGTGAGTTCAAGCCCCATGCCAGGCTCTGTGCTGACAACTCAGAGCCTGGAGTCTGCTTCGGATTCTGTATCTCCCTCTCTCTCTGCCCCTCCCCTACTCTCACCGTATCTCTGTCTCTATCTCTCTCTCTCAAAAATAAATAAAAATTAAAAAAAAAAAGACTGTTTATAAAATTCCCATAAAGTTAACATATGACCCCAGTAGGAACCCAGTGAGTGAGGTCCTTCCCATCCTCCTACCCATCTACCCACCCAATTATGGATCCAAGATCACGGTGGCAGTTATTTTTATGCAAGCTAATAGTAGATGCATCAAAAATATGTTTTAAATTAAGATAACCAAAGTGCATTTTCCTTCATTCCAGCCCTGCACTTACAGAGGCAGCTTGAAGATGAGGCCAGCATTCTCTTTATGAGAAAGGAAACTAGTCAGAAATCAGGTTTTAACAACGTGCCTCTGGAGAAGACGGGCTAAAGCTCTCTTACCATAGCCAGTAGCTTAAAGAAAATGAAAGCAGATCGAAGAGAAACAAACGGATAGGAATTTTAACTCCATGGCCTTTGTCACAAACACAGTGTGTATCTGGTGAATATGCACCTTGCACAGGCCCTAACTTCAAAATACGATACAACCACGTGTCGCCACCCCCATTGCCATCACCCTGGTCCCAACCACTGTCCCCTCTTTGCCTGATTATTGCAGAAACTATACAAGAGTATAGTTCTCTGCTTCTGCCCTTGATCCCCTTCAGTTTATTCTTAATACAGCATCTAAGGTGATATTCTGCAAATGCAAGCTAGGTCACTCCGTTGCCCCGCTCAAAATCCCCCATAGTTTCCTATCTCATTCAAGGAAAAGCCAGGATCTTTCAAATGGCCTTGGAGCTGTGCCAATCAACAGGATGACCGCCAGCCACCTGGGACTACTTACTTTTAAACTTAAATTCATTAAAATGAAATAAACCTTAGAAAAAAATTGTTTTAATGTTGATTTGTTTTTGAGAGAGAGAGAGAGACAGAGACAGAGCACGAGTGGGGGAGGGGCAGAGAAAGAGGGAGACACAGAATCGGAAGCAGGCTCCAGGCTTCAAGGTGTTAGCACAGAGCCGGATGCGGGGCTCAAACTCACAACGCGAGATCATGACATGAGCCAATGGTGGACGCTTAACCCACTGGATCACCCAGGTACCCCAAAAAGGAAATAAAATTTAAAATTCGGTTCCTCGGTTGTACCAGCCACCTTTCAAACACGCAATAGTATTTGAAAGTAGCAAGTTGCAATTCAGTAGCTACTGAAATGGACAAAGAGCATTTCCATCAGCACAGAAAGTCCTACCAGACGGTATTGGTTTAGTATCTAGAAAGGTTAGTAACTGCCTATAGGTAAGATACATTAAGTGAATGGATGGCAGGTGGTGGGGGTCAGGGTTTTTACTCTTGGCGTGAAGATTTTCAGATAAGGGAAGTAGGCCAGAACGATCGATGTGGCGATGGATTAGAGTTGGAGATACTGGTAGGAACTCATAGCTTCACATAGATACAGAAGGTTACATATAGAAATATTTATAGATATGTACACACACACACATTTTCCTTGGTTTCTCTTGCTCCAACTAAAGCAACCAGGACTCCATGAAGAAAATAGCTGATTTTTAGGACTGAAGCGGGGGATATATAAGAGGGATCTGGAGCATCTTGTAGCACCAGAAAACAAGAAAGTGCTCAAAACAACACCACCACCACAAATCAACAGTGGGTGCATGTCAAAGAGGCACAGAAGCAAACTCAGAGAGCTCCATGGGCCAGATATGGGACAACTAAAATAGCAAAAACTAAGGCAGTATTGAAGTATAACCCCACTGGAATTACCCCAGTGATCAAGGTAGTCATCAAGAGTGATAGGTCATGTTGATGGCAGGTAATCTTCCTGTGATGTGATGAGAACAGCACTGACCTCTGTGATCTTTCTCCCAAAAACCCATAACCCCAGCCTGGTCGCATGAGAAACATCAGAGCCTAACAGAGGAACATCCCACAGAATCACTGACCAGTGCTCCTCGGAATGGTCATTAAAAACAAGGAAAGTCTGGGGCGCCTGGGTGGCTCAGTCGGTTGAGTGTCCGACTTCGGCTCAGGTCATGATCTTGTGGTTCGTGAGTTCGAGCCCCGCGTCGGGCTCTGTGCTGGCAGCTCAGAGCCTGAAGCCTGCTTCGAATTCTGTGTCTCCCTCTCTCTCTGCTCCTCCCTGGCTCATGCTCTGTCTCTCTCTCCTTCAAAAATAAATAAAAACATTAAAAAAAAAAAAACAAATAAGGAAAGTCTGAGAAACTGACACAGTCAAGAGGAGTGTAAGCAGACATGACAATAAACGTAATATGGTGTCCTAGATGGGATTCCAGGGCAGAAATGGGGCATTAGGTTAACAATAAAGAAGCATAACTGAATTGTGGGCTATAGTTAATAATAATGTATCAATATTGGTTCCTTAACTGTAATAAACGCTCCATGCTAATGGAAAATAAGAAGGGAAACTGGGTGCAAAGATATATGGGGATGTTCTGTACTATCTTTGCAATTATTATGTAAATCTAAAACTGGTCCACAAAAAGAAAGTTTATTTAAAAAACAAACAAACAAGGGCGCCTGGGTGGCTCAGTCAGTTCGGCATCCGATTTTGGCTCAGGTCATGATCTCACATTTGTGTGTTCAAGCACCTCGTCAGACTCTGTGCTGACAGCTCAGAGCCTGGAGCCTGCTTCGGATTCTGTGTCTTCCTCTCTGCCCCGCTCCTGCTTGCTCGCACGCATGCTCTCTTTCGCTCTCTCTCTCAAAAAAAAAAATATAAATAAAACGTTAAAAAAATTAAGAAAAAAAAAACACCTGATATTCTGGTTTCCTGAAAAACCAGAGGTTCTGGAACCACTGGGTTCACATTCCTCAGGTAATCGTCTCCCGAGGAAGCCTAAGCAGTTCCCACCATTTCCCATTGCCTCTCACCTGACTCACACCTCCCATTTAAACTACCTGCCTGACCCCTGTAGCCATCGACTTTTGCAACCATTCCTCCTTTAAATCTGTTAGCATAAAATATCATAGCAACAATTCTTTTTTTTTTTTAATTCAAGGCATTTTCCTGTTATGCCAAACACTGTCCAAAGACACCCTGGTTGGAGCATCATCCCAAGCAAGGCTGTTCAAACAACCTGGGATTTATGTACCCTATCTCTGCTAATTCCATTAAATAAGAGCAGAAAATCGTCTTCTTTGCATGCAATTATTTCCTAGCTAACAGATTAAGCGATCTTTAAAAGGCAATTTTCTCCCTAGGCATGTGTTCATAAATGTCGAAGATGCTCCCAAATTGGTTTGAATCACAGCAGCCTTGAGCCACCAGAGCCGCCTGGGTTTTCCACCAGCAGCAGAGCATCTTGGGGAAGCCCCTATGCCAAGGTCAAGAACTGGGGGAAAAGCCACCGAGACTTAAGGTTCTAGTACCCATCACAGCACAAAAACTCTCCCAGCAGGTTTCACAACCTGAGCTGACTTCTCAAGGAATCTTTCCCCTCCCCTTTCTGATACTGGTCTAAGAGGGAAGATAAACATATAACAGACTGAGTAAAGTCTGCCAAAAGTCAATCATTGACTCCCCAAGTTCAACTCCGTCAAAATATAACCTTTTCTATTGGTCTCAGAGAGCACACAGTTTAGCTATTAAAACCAGTAGCATATTAAGGATTACCTGGCATCAGAGTTTAGCCCAAACACTCTTTCCAAAAACTGTTCAGATACTGAAAGGAAAACACACCTCTTTTATTCTTTTATCATGAGATGTGTTTGTTTGCTTGGGGTTTTTGTTTGTTTTCAAAAGACCATGTTTCAGATAATATACATTTTCAATCCCAGCACAAACTCCGGCACCATTTCTCCATCACACAGCTCTGTCTTTCAACATGAACAGGACTTTACCGGTCAGTGGAAAATATCACCCCTTTCCCTGCTTATGCACCTCCAGTCTCCCCCCCCCCATACTTATTCCGAAGTGGTCACCCGGGACAATCGGAATTACAGGTACAAATGACATCCTTTCTACTGTCAGTTTCTAATGTTGACTCATCCATCCTGCCTCTCCAAGGCCCCTTGGAAACAAAACCCCAGATTTACCGGATCTAGGGCCACAGTTCAAAGCAATCTGGGCAGCGGCATCTGGTACCAAAGACCATGAGCCTGGAGCTTGTATATTATCTCATTTGTTCATCAAAATAGCCCTGTGAGGTAGATGATCATCGTCACCATTAACATTGTCATCCTGCCACCTTTATATCAAGGTTATGTGACAATCACAGTAACCTGAAGCTCAGGGAGACGAAGTGACTTTAACCAAAGTCCTACGAGCTACTGAGTGGTGGATTTTCGTTACTTTTTCCTTCTCCCCCTCATTTTTCTCCCTTCTCCCTCCTTTCTCCCCTGCCTTCTCCTCCACCAGATCTCTTTTGAGCATCTACTAAAGAAGGATTCTGTGCTGGGTATACTATGCCAACGGTCCTCATTCATTCCTTCATTTAAATATTTGGGTTTTGTAACTAATCAGGGGAAACAAAATATCTGCACGAAAAGAGGAATATGACAAGATCTGAACACGAAGTAAAACAGGAATCAGAGAAAGGCATCTTGTGAAATCGAGGAGGACTTTCCAGAGGAGGTGAGGCTTGAGATGGGTCTTGAGAAAGGGCTGGTCGCTAACCAGTGGGCCAGAAAGCAGGGGGTCTGCCCAGGAGGGGGAAGTGAGGTAGATAGAGGTTATGAGTGGGCCAACCTGAGACAGAGAATGTGAGTAGGGAGAGAAGAAAGGAGCTGGGCTGGGTCAGCAGCTGGCAGGGAGGAAAACTAAATCAGCACATACGGGCTCACCAAGCCTTCCACTGAAGGATCCTTTGCAAGATTCTGTGGCTCGTGCCTATTGCCGTAACTGATACTAACAGAACATTTGCAAAGAGGCAAGCATCCTTTTCGTAGAGTCCAGTGTCACTTACACAGGATGGCCTCATCCTTAACGCTAGGTCAAAATGAGCCAGTTGAACGTTTCCTTCACAGGTCTCTTTAAATCCCTTTAAGGGAGGGGGTGTAGGCAAGAGCGGGGCATAAATCCAACCGGTTTGATGTATTCAAAGGCACAGAAAGAAGTCAGTCAAGCAGTTCACATGGCAGAGAGATGAGGAGCACTCAACAGCGGAGGGGCGAGCTGCCAGACCTTGAAGGAAGCTCACTGAGGGACGAGCCTGCATGCAATGACTTCAGAGGGCACCATTCACAACCGACATCTCGAAAGCACAGCCAAGTTCAGTCTTCTATGCGTTAGCCTGCACGCAACTTGGCGGAGAAAGAGCAGGGGCCACCTCACCTGGGCGGGTGCCTCTCCTCAATCCCAAAGTTATCCAATATACAAAACAGAAATCCAATACCTAAAGCCAAAAATCCCACGTGCTGAAGCGCCGTCTGCCCTGAATGTACCACAGTGAGTGCATGGCATCTAATGGGAGCTTAGAATAAATGAACGAATGAATCAGTTAATTCTATAAGGTGAAATTTCTGTTCTACCAGGATGCAGAACTTCCTGGGAAAAATACCAAACCCACACACAGATGGGGCCTTGTTTTGTTTCCTGCTTATAGTATTTTTGTATTAAATCAGATTAAGAATTCCGAGCCATCTCACATCTTCAGTGGAATAAGAAGAACAAAATCTAGCTGAGTGGTGCCTGAGAGACGTCCCCCAAACGTTCTGTCTCCGACTTCGGGTTGCCAGACAAAACACAGGACGCCCACGTAAGTATGTCCCAAATACTGCACGGAACTACTTCGACCCAAAACTTCTTTGTTGCTTACCTGAAATTCACATTTAGCTGGGGAGCCTGTGTTTTTATTTGCTAAATCTGGCAACCTTACTCGACGATCTACACAACAGGATTGATTAATGATGACGAGTGCCCTGCTGACCCCACAGAGGCTTGCTAGGCAGCCTGAATAAAATCCCGTGCCTGGAACTCTGGCGGAAAGCAGATCTTGGTTGCCTGGGGCCAGGGGTGGAGGGAGAGGTTATCAAGGGCAAAGGGGCAAGGGAACTTACATGCAGAGTGCAAAAACTGTTCTTTGTCTTGATTGTGGTGGTAGTAACATATACATTTACCAAAATTCACCACACTGAACACCGAAAATTGGGAGATTTTATTATGTTATTCCCAAATAGAGTAAAAGCTTGTTACTTTAAGACTCCATTGTTTTACTGATACAATTTATTTTGTTAACTGTAGTAAGAAAACCACAAAATTTAATGGGTCGGAGCAGGTCCTGGAGATCAGATCTTGGCTCCGATACTTACTAGCAGTTTGGCTTTGGGCAAGCTGTGCCTCAGTTTTCTCATCTGTTAAATGGGGCTAATTATAATCCTGGCTCATAGTGCTATTAAAATGAAACGTGCTTTTACATACAAAGTTCTTGGTGCCAACCTTAACACACAGTAACTGCTTGCTGTTTTAAATTAATAATACCAATATTCACCTAAGTTCTAAGTAGTTTTCTTTTTAATGAAGTCATTCCTGTAGAAACAAGGAAAAGGATAAGTTGCAAGATATAAGATAGTTGGAAGCTGGATAAAGAAATCTCCACTTTCAGATTTTGAAAAATCTGGGACAAATATGAAGTATTAATTAATATCTACCCTGTACCCCAAATTGGGCACCAGGCTATGGCTCTTCAATATTTAAGAGTCCACTGTACTAACAGTTTGTTTTCCCTGGCTTCCGAAACAGAATAAAAGTCTACTCACTTTATGGCTCTGCTTATGAACCTACGAAGACTTGACAGGTCTTAGTTTTTCTGAAAACGAGCATTTTCCCGAGTCTGTTGGTTAAGGAGGGCCAGGTTCAGGAATTCCTCAAGCCTCTCCATCAGTAAGTGTTTAACTGAACACATGTTATGTGCCAGGCTCTGGGAGAAAATGGCCCCTACTCTTCACAAGTACTCTGGGAAGTTGACACCCGTAACCACCTATTTGCTTATTATTTGATGAAAAAATGGAAGGTCAGAGAAGAGGTGAGGTGACCAGTCAGGAAGCAGTCAGTCAATTCCACACCCTCCTGCTCCTCACGGCTGTCTCCTGCTTTTCACACTGTGACGGCAGCCTGCCCAAAGCCACCCCTCGTTACAGAAGGCGGATTATTGGGCGAGAGGACACATCAACTTCCTCCGCCAAGTGCCAAACACACCTGTACTTTCTCTTCCCTTCAGATCTCCATCTGCCTACCTCAGCAGTCCTCCCAAGTCCCCAGACACATTTTGGTCACAAGTAGCCGCTCATCTTGCAGAAGTCTGAATCCATGCCCTTCCTCATGGAGTCAGCCAACCGTCATTCCTGAGCATCTGCGGGGGCACAGGCACCTCAGCAGGCGGTAGCAACTCAGAGATGACCACACGAATTAGGTAACGAGCACATTAAAGCTGTTTTATGTGGAGTCCAAAGAAACTTCATCCTACCTTGGAAAATGGACTTTCTTCCAGCGCCCGCTGATGGGAGCAAGAAGCATCCCTGCACTGTTTGCAACAGTAAAACATGGAGTTGAGACCTGTCCTTCAACAGAAGGCAGTTAAAGGAAATGTGTTCTATGCTCGCTAGAAACCCAGATTGCCTGGAAGGATTCTCCCCCAAATAGCTGTTGCTTGGGCAAGTTTGTTTCTTGGCTGTTGTTGTTGTAAGTTTTGTTTAAGTAATCTCTACAATGAACCTGGGGCTCAAACTCATGACCCTGAGATCAAGAGTCACATACTCTTCTGACTGAGCCAACCAGCGGCCTCTTTTGCCTCCTTCCTTCCTTCCTTCCTTCCTTCCTTCCTTCCTTCCTTCCTTCCTTCCTTCCTTCCCCTGGGGCCTCTTTTCCTTCCTTTCTCCCTTCCTTCCTTCCTTCCCCAGGGGCTGGCTTCCTTCCTTCCTTCCTTCCTTCCTATATATGCTCTTTAAAATCAGGATACAACCCCCGCCCCCAAATGTTTTTAATTAAAAAGAAAACATGCACGTGGCACCTGGGTGGCTCAGTCGGCTGGGCGTCCGACTTTGGCTCAGTTCACCATCTCACTGTCGGTGGGTGAGTTTGAGCCCTGCATCAGGCTCTGTGCTGACAGCTCAGAGCCTGGAGGCTTCTTCAGATTCTGTGTCTCCCTCTCTCTCTGCTCCTCCCCTGCTCACACTCTGTCTCTCTCTCAAAATAAATAAAGATTAAAAAAAAAGAAAAAGAAAACATGCATGGAGGCAGAGGGAGGGTGAATTTTATTTCCAAACTTTCATTTACTCCTCTAACCCATTTTGGAGACTTGGAACTCTTCCTTATTAGGACAATAAAACCCTTTAGAGCGTGCTAATAAATCAGGCTGCCTCGCAAAGAAAATGCCCCACATCAGAGGGAGAAACTATAGTGGGAAACCGCCTCCGGTCTTGATCAGTCATTTGCTTCCTGGGTTTCCAGCCTGCCGGTACTCGAAGCCTATAAATACACTCATTTGAAAACAAAAATACACACACCTTTTCAAAGAAGCCTAAGACACTCTGGGAGAGAGAAAATTAAATACCGATCTTTGTAACAAGATTCCTAAAACTATAGCTCCGTCTAGATTTAGTGTGCTCATTCTGAACGGGGACATAATGTTGGGGAAGAGCTGAAATGCACCCTGCCAGCGTGGGCTGCTGGGGGTCGATCACTGGGCTGGAAAGCGGTTGGGAGAATCACCTGAGCCAATTCCCTCACCTCCCAGCTGCAGAGGGTTAGGAGCGGTAACCTATATAAACAGAGCTGTAGGCCGAGCGTTACCAAATCGATCCTTACTCCAACCCCGCTTCCCAGATTAGGGGCTTGCAGCGCTCAAAAGGTCCGGTGTCTTGGGGCGCGCTTTTCCTCACCTGCCTCGAGCCTGCTCACCTGTTCGTTCCAACGGTGCAGCTGGCTGTAGCGCACCCTGCAGAAGAGGTACCCGTCCAGGTACACGGAGTACAGCTGCAACACGGAGACAGAGCGGCTCGGATTAGCTGAGCGAGCAGGTGAGCCCTCGCCCCGTCACGTCGCCGACCGTCTCCCCGCCCGATCAACCCCTGGTCCCCAGCGCACCACGTAGCGGCCCCCCAGTGCGTCCGGCCGCTGCTGGGACACCGGGATGCAGAAGTGCATCTTCATGGCTCTGGCGGGGGTGGGGAAGGGCCGTCGGCAAGCCGAGCCGCGGCGGCGAGTCCGGGCTCCGGGGAGCAGAGGGCTGCAGGTCTGCAGCGGCAAGGGCGAGTCTGGACCCGCCGCGGCGGCCGGGGCGGGGCTGGCACCGCCCCCTGGTCCCCGCCCAGCTCCCGCCCAGCGGTCGGTCCCGGGAAGGTGAGGAGCCGCGCTCGCAGAAGCCGGACCTGCCAGTGGCTCGACACGGGTGTGTGGACCTCTCCCGGCTCCTTGGCGGGAAAATCGTGCGTGGGCGGGTGGATCGCTAGAAGCCTTCTGGGGAGAAGGTCCTAGGTGGTCTTCAGATTTTCATCAGAACCCACAAAAGCTTAAAATCGTTGCTCCAGCCACATACATGTCCTGTCCAGTGCCAAGCAAGTAATGACTCCCCTGCCCCGCCCCCAACACCGGGGGAGGGAGAGAAGGAGGCCTGGGGGGGGAGGGGGCGGAGGGGCGGTAGGGGAATGTACAGCGAGGAGGAGTCGCTCTCTCCAAGTGTCCACTCCAGGACCCCATTCTGACTTCCTTGGCTGGTCGGAGGTCCCATCCCCCTTCCCTGGGCCTGTCCTGTGAGGGGGAGTGACGGAGCGACCGACCGATCCCGTGCAGACGCGCCCTCAAACTCAAAATGTTGACATTTTCTCCAAGTAGGTGCCCCCCCACCAGGATTTAAAAAAAAAAAAAAAAAGCTCGTGTCTCACTACCTGTCGACAATGCCCGAATGCAGTGCACTGCGAATTAAGATTCTCAAGAAATCCTTAAATCTAGCAGTAGATCTATGACTAGCGTAGTTACATTAGCCTCCTTTTGTTGTGTTAACAATTTGTTAAATCGGGGCGCCTCGGTGGCTCAGTGGGTTAGGCGTCCGTGGGAGTCTTGGCTTTGGCTCAGGTCCTGATCTCACGTTTCCTGGGTTCCAGCCAGGCATCCAGCTCTGTACTGACCACAGGAGCCTACTTGAGATTCTGTGTCCTCTGTCGCTGCCCCTCCTGACTTTCTCTCCCTCAAAAAAAAACCCCATAGAACTTAAAAAAAAAAAAAAGAAAGAAAGAAAAAGAAAGAAATACTTTTCCCACTAAAGTACCAGAAACCTCAACCATTATGTTTCCTTAACCTACCGGAAACCTTATCACATGGGCGTGGCTTGCGCCTCTCCTCGTCCCCGGGAAGCCCCGGCTTTAAATAGGTGCCAGCACCCAGTTAGCTGGGTTTCTATAAACACTGTGTTCTCTGGACTAACCATCCCAAGTTCTTTCAACAATCTTTCATCTTTAGTTGCTGTGTAAAGCAATCCTCCTAATTCCCTTATTTTAATGAAATGAGGATAGAATTTCTCCCCTCCCCCTTCCTGCCACGGTCACTGGGGCGGAGGGATGCTCCAGGCACCTGTGTGCCTGTCACTGGGTAGGTGCTGGGCTGCCTCCATGGTTCCTCCTGTTCGTAGCTCTCCTACCTCTAGGGGGTAAACATCAAGAGCAACATCCTTTCCAATGACAGAAAAGGCCCAGAGAGTGCAGTAACTTTTCCACTTGTTTTCCCCATAGGTCTGATTGGTTTTTTTCTAGGACTCCGTGGATACCACTGAAAGCCCTTTAAGAGGCAAGTCCTCGCTGGGGGAGAGCTGAGTGCCCAAAGGGGGAATCTGAAACCGGGGAGGGAGACCCCACACTTGCCCAACACCCGTTCTTTCCTGCATGCTTGACGTGTGCCAGGCTCTCACGTACATGGCACCATTTAACTTCCCCAGGCACAGTGAGCTAGGAACCATTGGTGGGAGGCCTTATGGAAAAGGAAACTTGCTGCCATTAAGTTAGGGAGGCAATATAATGTAGAGACGAAGAGACTGCAAATGGAATTCCTATCCCAGCTCCGTGGCTTCTACTTAAGGGCCTTGGACAAGTTAATGGACCCTTACATCGAATTTTCTTCCCTTTAGGAAATTGTGTTAATAACCGTATTCAAGGACTTTCAGTCCAGGGTAGATGGGCCTTAGGGTTTTTCCCCTGCCGGTGGGCCATCTCTGAACGGGAGGGCCACACTACACCAAGACTACAGGTGTCCCTGAGTGTCCCCTGGGGTACAGGCTCATGAGGTTGGCTCTGGGATCTGGCCCAGTCTTCAGGACAGGGAAGTGGAGCCTATCCTCCTGGGACTTTTCTTCAACCTGTTTGGGGCCTGGCTCCACCTCCAGCATAAGCCGAAGGGCCATTTCCTTCCTCCCACCAAGGCTACCCCTGAAGCTGAACTGGGCAGGACTAACCTCTGTGCAAGTCCCTGTCTTCTACCTCCAACCTCTGCTCCTGACCATCAGCTCTCATTCGCTCATTCAGTTAACATTTTTTTGCTAGAGTATTATATCTTTTTTCCAACTTTATTGAGATATAATTGAATTTTTTTGTTTGTTTATTTTTGAGAGCAAGAGAGAGACGGCGCTCAAGCAGGAGAGGGGCGGAGAGAGAGGGAGACCCAGAATCCGGGAAGCAGGATCTAGTCTCTGAGCTGCCGGCACAGAGCCCGACTCGGGCTAGAACCCCCAAACCGTGAGATCATGACCTGAGCCGAAATCAGATGCTTAAATCGACTGAGCCACCCGAGTGCCCCGAGATATAATTGACATATAACCTTGTTTAAGCTTGAGAGGTACATACGGTGTGATGATTTGACACACGTGTATACAGAGAAATAATTATGGTAATACATTTATCACCTCACATAGTTACCATTTGTTTTGGGATTTTTTTTTTTTTGTAGTGAGAACATTTAAAATAAACTCTTAGCAACTTTCAAATATATACTATAGTATTAACTATAGTCACCATGCTGTACATAAGATCCCTGGACTTTATTCATCTCATAACTGGAAGTTGATATCCTTTGACCTCTATTCCTCTGCCCCTAGCAACCACCAATCTATTTTGTATGAATTCAGTTATTTTAGATTCCACATATAAGTGAGATAGTATATTTGTCTTTCTCTGATTTTATTTAGCATAATGCCCTCAGGGTCCACCTATGTTATTGCAAATATCTGGATTTCCTTCTTTTTTATGGCCAAACAATATTGCTGTGTGTGTGAATAATAATCCTGTGTCTCTGTGTCATATTTCCTTTATCAATTCATGCATTCATGGACACTTCATTCATGGACAATGCTGCAATGAACAGGAAGGTGCAAATACCTCTTTGAGGTATGATTTCTTTTCCTGATACCTAGAAGTGAGATTGCTGGATCATATGGTAGTCCTATTTTTAATATTTTCAGGAACCTCCATACTGTTTTCCACAGTGGCTGCACCAACTTCGATTCCCACCAACAGTAAACAAGGGCTCCCTTTTCTCCACACTTTGGCCAACACTTCTCTCTTTTGTTTTTGATAACAGCCATTCTAACAGTGTGAGGTGATCTCTCCTTGTGGTTTTGATTTGTACTTCCCTGATGGTTAGTGATGTTGAGGACCTTTTTATGTACCTGTTGGCCTTTAGAAAATTAGTAAACCTTGAGAAAAATACCTGTTCAGGCCCTTTGCCCATTTTTTAAAAATTAAGATAAATGACCTAAATAAAACATGTTTGTTTCAGGTATATAATGATTCGATATTAGTAAATATTATGAAATGATCATCACAGTAAGGCCAGTTAACATCCATTACCACATACACTTAAAATTTTTTTCCTTGTGATGAGAAATTTTAAGACCTTCTTAACAAATTTCAAATATGCAATACAGTATTCTTGAGTTTTTAAAAATGTTTTAATGTTTATTTATCTTGGAGAGAAAGAGACTGTGCATGAACAGAGGAGGGGCAGAGAGAGTGGGAGACGCAGAATCCGAAGCAGGCTCCAGGCTCTGAGCTGTCAGCACAGAGCCCGATGTGGGGCTCGAACCCATGAACCTTGAGACGATGACCTGAGCCAAAGTCGGCTGCTTAACCTACTGAGCCACCCAGGCACCCCTAATAATTATGCAATACAGTATTATTAACTATAGTCCCCATGCCGTGCATTGTATACCCAGAATTTTATAACTGGAAGTTTGTACTTTTTGACTACCTTCTCACATTCCATGCCCCCTCTAACTTTCCTCCACCCCGGCTCTGTTAACCTCTGTTCTGTTCTGTGTCTATGAATTCAGAGTTCTTCTGGTTTTGTTTTTCTTGTTGTGTTGTGTTGTGTTTTTTAGATTCCACACAGTAAGTGAGATGCTATGGTATTTGCCTTTCTCTGTCTGACTTATGTCACTTAACCTCATGGCCTCAAGGCCCATCCATGTTGTCTCACGTGACAAGGTTTCCTTCTTTTTTATGGCTAAATGTTCCATTCTATAATACATATACACACACCACATTTCCTTTATTCATTCCCCCATTGAAGGACACTTAGGTTGCTTCCATTATCTTGGCTGTTGTAAATAATGCTGTAACGACCATGGGGGGAGTATATACCTTTCTGAGTGAATATTTTCATTTCCTCCAGATAAATACACAGAAGTGGAATTGCTAGATCCTAAAGGGGTTCTATTTTTAACATTTTGAGGAAACTTCACACTGTTTTTTATAGTGGCTGTGCCAATTTACACTCTCACAAACAGTGCATGAGAGGTCCTGTCCCTTTTCTCTACATCCTTGACAATATTCATTACTGTCTTTTCGATAATAGTCGTTATTCTGACATGTGTAAGGTGATAGCTCATTGTGGTTTTGATTTGCATTTTTGACAGTGATGTTGACAATCTTTTCATGTACTTGTTGACCATCTCTATGTTGTCTTTAGAAAAATGTCTATTCAGATCCTCTGCACAGTTTTGAATTGTCTTTTAGCTATTGAGTGGTAGTTCTTTATATATCTTGTATATTAACCCTGTATCAGATACAAAATTTGCAAATATTTTTTGTCCATTCAGAAGGCTGCCTTTTTTTTGGCCATTTAACCTTTTTAATATTGAAATATAATCAACCTGCAGTGTTATAGTAGTTTCAGGTGTATAATATTACGATTCAGCATTTCCGTACATTACTCAGTGCTCCTCATGATAAGTGTACTGTGAATCCCTTTCATCTGTTTCACCTATCCCCACCCCGCCCCCCATCCACTTTCCCCCTGAAAAGATTTGTTCTGTAAAGTTTTGGTTTATCTCTTTTTATTTTGTGCCTGTGTTTAATTTCTTAAGTTCCACATATGAATGAAATCATGGTATTTGTCTTTCTCTGATTTATTTTACTTAGTTTTATATCCTCTAGGACCATCCATGTTGCTGGAAATGTCAAGATCTCATTGTTTATGGCTATATATTACTCCATTGTGTGTGTGTGTGTGTGTGTGTGTGTGTGTGTGTGTGTGTACCTGCCACATTTTTTTTTAACCATCTATGGATATAGACACTTGGATTGCTAACACATCTTGGCTATTGTAAATGGCTGCAATAAACCTGAGAATCTGTGTATCTTTTCAAGTTAATGTTTTGTATTCTTTGGGTAAATACCCGGTAGTGGAATTAGTGGATCATATGGTAATTCCATTTTCAATTCTTTAAGGAACTTCCATACTTTTTTCCACAGTAACTATACCAATTTGCATTTCCACAAATAGTGCATGAGGGACTTTTTTTTTTCTTCCCATCCTCACCAACGCTTGTTATTTCTTGTCTTTTTAATTTTCCCCTTTCTAACAGATGTGAGGTGGTATCTCATTGTGGTTTTGATTTGCATTTCTCTGACGATGAATGATGTTGAGCATCTTTTCAGGTGTCTGTTGGCCATCTTGATGTCTTCCTTGGAAAAATGTCTATTCAGGTCCTCTGCCCATTGTAATTGGATTATTTGTGTTTTGGGTGTTGAGTGTTAGAAGTTCTTTATAGGTTTTGTATATTATTTCCTTATTGGATAGTGTAGTCCCAATAGTTTAATTTTGCTTTTGTTTCCTTTCCCTCAGGAGGCCTCTAGGAAAATGCCTCTATGGCTGGTATAAAAGAAATGACGGCTTATTTTTGTGGTTTCAAGTCTCACACTTAGGTCTTTAATCCATTCTGAGTTTATTTTGCGTATGACATAAGAAAATTGTCCAGTTTCATTCTTTTGCATGTAGCTGTCTAGATTTCCCAGCACCATTTGTTGAAGAGACTGTCTTTAACCGATCATGTATTCTTTTCTCCTTTGTCACAGATTAATTAACTACATGGGCATGGGTTTATTTTCTGGCCACTCTGTTGATCTGTGGGTCTATTTTTGTGCCAGTGCCATACTGTGTTGATGACTATAGCTTTATAAGTATCTTGAAATCTCAGATTGTGATACCTCCAGCTTTGTTTTTCTTTCTCCAGATTGCTTTGGCTATTTAGGGTCTTGTGTGGTTCCACACAAGTTTTTGTATTATTTGTTCTAGTTCTGTGACCAATGTTGTTGTATTTTGATAGGGATTGCATGAAATCTGTAGACTACTTGGGGTAGTATGGCTGTTTTAACAATATTGGTTCATCTAATCCATAAGCATGGAATATCTTTCCATTTGCTCATGTCACTTTTAATTTCTTTCATCAATGCTTTATTAATGTTTTCACAGTACAGGACTTTCACCTACTTGGTTAAGTTTATGCTTAGGTATTTTTTATATTTTGGTGTAATTATAAATGGGATTGTTTCTGTCATTTCTCTTTCTGCTACTTCATTATTAGTGTATGGAAATGCAGCAGATTTCTGTATATTAATTTTGTATTCTGCAACTTTACTGAACTCATTTATCAGTTCTAATAGCTTTTTGCTGGAGTCTTCAGGGTTTCCATATACAGTATTCTGTCGTCTGCAAATAGTGAAAGTTTGACTGCTTCCTTCTCAATTTAGATGCCTTCTTTTTCTTGCCTGATTGCTGCAGCTAGGATTTCCTGACCCATGTTGAATAGAAGTGGTGAGAGTGGACATCCTTGTCTTGTTCCTCATCTAAAAAGCCAATTTTACACCATTAAGTGTGATACTAGATGTGGGTGTCTTTATACATGGCCTTTTTTTATGTTGAGGTACATTCCCTCTAAGCCTAGTTTTTTTTTTTTTTTAGAGTATTTATCATAGATGGATGTTACACTTTGTAAAATGCTTTTTCTGCATCTGTTAAGATGATTGCATGTTTTTTTTCTTTATCATTTCTTTTGTTGATGTCAGGTACGATGTTGATTTGTAAATATTGAACCACCCTTACATCCCTGGAATAACTCTCCTTTGATTGTGATGACTGACTTTTTTTTTTTTTAATGTATTGTTGGATTCAGTTTGCCAGTATCTCATTGATGCCCTTTCATTTTGTTGATGGTTTACTGTGCTGTGAGAGCTTTTTAGTTTCATGTAGTCCCAGTTGTTTTTGCTTTTGTTGCCTTTGCTATTGGCCTCAAATCCAAAAAACCACCTCCAAGACTGATGTCAAGCAGCTTACTGCCTGTTTTCTTCTAGGACTTTTATGGTTTCAGGTCTTACATTCAACTCGTTAACACATTTTCAGTTAACTTTTTTTTTATGGCATAAGGTAGTGATCCAGTTTCATTCTTTTGCATGTGGCTATCCAGTTTTTCCAACTGGATATTTATTGAAGAGAATGTCCTTTCCTTATTATACATTCCTGCCTCATGGGCTTATTTCTGAATTGTCTATTCTGTTCCATCGATCTGTGTGTCTGTTCTATTCCAATACCATACCGTTTTGATTACTATTGCTTTTTTTAATACAGTTTGAAATCCCAGATCATGATGTCACTGGCTTTGTTCTTCTTTCTCAAGATTGCTTTGGCTCTTTAGGGTCTTTTATGGTTCCACACACATTTTAGGATTGTTCTATTTCTGTGAAAGATTACGTTGGAATTTTTTTTATTGAGATTGCATTTAATCTGTAGATTGCTTTAGGTACTGTGGACATTGTGCTCATGGATTGGAAGAATTACTGTTGTTACAGAATATCTTCCCATTTATTTGTGTCTTCTTCAGTTTCTTTCATCAGTGTCTGATATTGTCCAATGACCAGTCTTTCGCCTCCTTGGTTAAACTTCTTCCTACATATTTTATTCTTTAGGAGACAATTTATGATTGTTTTCTTAATTTTTATGATAGCTTGTCATTAGTGTACAGAAGTATAACAGATTTTATATATTGATTTTTGTATCCTGAAACTTTACTAGATTTGTTTATTCTACCAGTTTTTTTTTCTGTAGTCTTTTTAGGGTTTTCTGTATATATAATGTCATCTGCAAATAGTGACTGTTTTACTTCTTCCTTTCCAGCTTGGATACTTTTTATTTTTCTTGCCTAATTGCTCTGGCTAGACTTCCAATATTATGTTGAATAAAAGTGGAGAGAGTAAGCATCCTTGTCCTGTTCCTCTTCTTAGGAGAAAAGCTGAAAGCTTTCACCATTGCATGTGATAGTAGTTGTGGGCTTCTCTTATATAGACTTTACTACGTTTATGTACATCACCTTATACCCTACATGTTGAGATTATTTTTTCTTTATCATAACTACAACTGAATTTTGTCAAATGCTTTTCCTGCCTCTTGAGATACAAGTTTTGTCCTTTATTTTATTAATGGGCACATTGATTGATTTGCAGGTATTGAACCATCCTTGCATCCCTGGAATAGATCTCCCTTGATCATGGTGTGATCCTTTGAATGTGTTAAATTTAGTTTGCTAATATTTGGTTGAGGATTTTTGCATCTGTGTTCATCGGGGATATTGGCCTGTAATTATCTTTTTTGGGCATCCTTGTCTGGTTTTGGCATGAGGATAGTGCTGGCCTCATAAAATGAATTTAGAAGTGTTGCCTCCTATTCTATCTTTGGAAGTTTGAGAAGGCTTAATATTTTTTTTTTATTTTAATTCAAGCTAGTTAACATACAGCATACTATTGGTTTCAGAAGTAGAATCCAGTGATTCATCACTTACATATGACACCCAGTGGTCATCTCAAAAAGTGCTCTCCTTAATGCCCATCACCCATTTAGCCCATCCCCCTCCCACCACCCCTCCAGCAACCCTCAGTTTGTTCTGTATTTACAAGTCTCTTATGGTGTGCCGCCTCCTCTGCTGTTATCTTATTTTTCCTTCCCTTCCCCTATGTTCATCTGTTAAGTTTCTCAAATTTTCTATATGAGTGAAATCCTATGATACCTTTCTCTGACTGACTTACTTCACTTAGCATAATACTCTCCAGTTCCATCTACATGGTTGTACATGGCAAGATTTCATTCTTTCTCCTTGCCAAGTAAATTCCATTGTGTGTGTGTGTGTGTGTGTGTGTGTGTGTGTGTGTATACACCACATCTTTATCCATTCATCAGTCAATGGACATTCGGGCTCTTTCCATAATTTGGTTACTGTTGGTAGCACTACTATAAACATTGGGGTGCATGTGCCCCTCTGAATCAGCATTTTTGTATCCTTTGGATACATACCTAGTAGTGTAATTGCTAGGTCATAGAAAACTAGTTTTAATATTTTGAGGAACCTCCATACTGTTTACCAGAGTGGCTGTACCAGTTTGCATTCCCACCAACAGAGCAAAAATGTTCGTCTTTCTCTGCACCCTCACCAACATCTGTTGGTTCCTGAGTTGTTAATTTTAGCCATTCAGATAGGTGTGAGGTGGTGTCTCATTGTGGTTTGGATTTGTATTTCTCTGATAAATGATGAGCATCTTTTCATTGGTCTGTTAGCCATCTGGATGTCTTCTCTGGAAAAGTGTGTATTTCTTTCTTTTGCCCATTTCTTAACTGGGTTGTTTGGTTTTGGGGTATTAAGTTTGATAAGTTCTTTATAGATTTTGGATATTACCCCATCCATTTTGAATTTATGTATGTAAGAAAGTGGTCCAGGTTCATTCTTCATGTCACCATCCAGTTTTCCCAGCACCATTTGTTGAAGAGACTTTTTTTCCTCTGGATATTCTTTCCTGCTTTATTGAAGATTAGTTGGCCATACATTTGTGGGTCCATTTCTGGGTTCTCTGCTCTGTTCCATTGATCTATGTGTCTGTTTTTGTGCCAGAACCATACTGTGTATCACAATTCTAGTTTTCAAGCTATATTACAAAGTGGTATTCTTTTTTAAATGTTTCATAGAATTCACCAGTGAGGCCATCTAGTCCTGGACCTTTGTCAGGAGGTTTTTGACTGCTGACTCCATCTCCTTACTGATACTCTGTCTTTTCAGATGTTCTATTTTTTTATTCTTCACTATGTCCATGGTAGGTTGTATGTTTGTGGCAATTTAATCACTTCTACATTGTCTGATTTGTTGGTGTACAATCGGTATAGTATGCTTATGATCCTTTGTATTTCTGTATTATTGGTTGTAATGTCTCCTTCATTTCTGATATTGTTTGATTTTGTGTGTGTGTGTGTGTGTGTGTGTCTAGCTAAAGTTTTGGATATTTTTATTAAAAAACCCTCAGATCTTAGTCATTTGTCTTTTTTTTTTTTCTATTGCCCTTTTAGTCTCTGTTTGGTTTATTTCCTCTTGATCTTTGTTATTTCCTTTTTACTAACTTTGGACTTTGTTCTTTTTCTAATTTGAGGTGTCAAGTTAGGTTGTTTGAGATTTTCCTTTTCTCTTGATGTAGGTATTTATCATTATGAACTTGCCTCTTAGAACTGTTTTTGCTGCATCCCATAAGTTTTGGTATGTTGTATTTCCATTTTTAGTCGTCTTAAGATATTTTTTTAGTATCTGTTTTGATCTATTGTTGATTCAGTAGCGTATTGTTTAATCTCCACATATTTGTGAATTCTCCAGTTTTCCTCTTGTAATTGATCTCTAGTTTTATACCACTACGATTAGAGATGATGGGTACTAGGATTTCGGTCTTCTAAAGTAAGGCTGGTTTTGTCTTTGCACCTTTTTTTTAGTCAGATAATTGCTTTTTTGCTATTACATTACATGATTATCTTCTGTGTTTTTCATATTAATCCTTTATCATATACATGGCTTTCAAATATTTTCTCATGTTTCCTAAGTTGCCTTTTCACTTTGTTGGTTATTTCTTTTCCTGAGCAGGTTTTTAGTTTGATGGAGGCCCACTTATTTATTTTGTTGTGTTTCTAATGCCCTATACAAAAATTGATTGCCAGGGTACCTGTGAGGCTCAGTCAGTTGAGTGTCCAACTCTTGATTTCAGCTCAGGCTGTGATCTCCTCGTGTGTGGGATCAAGCCTTGTGACAGGCTCTGTCCTGTCTGCGCAGAGCTTGGGATTCTCTCTTCCCCTCCCTCTCTCTGCCCCTCCCCTGCTTGTTGTCTTTCTCTCTTTCTCTCTCTCTGAAAATAAATAAACTTAGAAAAAAATGATTGCCAAGACCAACATCAAGTAGCTTTTTCCTTATGTGTTCACTATGTGTTTCATGATTTCAGGTCTTTAATTTAAGCCTTTAATTCATTTTGAGTGAATTTTTGTGAGTGGTGTAAAATAGGGTCCAGTTTCATTCTTTTGCACGTGGATATCCAGTTTTCCCACCACAATTGGTTGGAGACCCTATTTTTTCTCACTGAGTATTCTTAGCTCCTTCATCCAGTATTAGCAACCATATATGCAGAACTTTATTTCTGGGATCTCCATTCTGTTCCATTAATCTAGAAGTCTGTGTTTATGCCAGTACCATACTCTTTTGATCACTATACTTTTGTAATATATTTGGAAGGAAGTGTTATGCCTCCAGGTTTGTTCTTTCTCAGAGCCTTTTGTAGTTCCATATGAATTTTAGGATTGTTTTCTCTATTTTATGAAAAATGCCATTGGAATTTTGATAGTGATTTCATTGAATCTATAGATGGCTTTGGAAGAAAGGATGTTTCAATAAGATTAATTCTTCCATTCCATGAGCATGGGATAATATTCCATTTATCTGTGTCTTCAGTTTCTTTTATCCACATTTTATGGTTTTCAGTGTACAGATCTTTCACTTCCCTGGTTAAATTTATTCTTAAATATTTTGTTGCTACTGTAAATGGAATTGTTTTCTTTATTCAGTTCATTGCTAGTATACAGAAATGCAACCGATTTTTGTGCATTGAATTCAGCAAAGCAGAATCATTTATTTATTCTAACAGTAGAATCATTTATTCTAACAGTATTCTTATAAAGTCTCTAGGATTTTTCTATAAATTATGTCCTGTAAAGTTGTCACTATTTGCAGATGACCTCTTCCTTTCTTATTTGGATGCCCTTTATTTTTTTTCCTAATTGTTCAAGCTAGGACTTCCAGTACTATGTTAAATAGATGTGGTAAGAGTCCAGTTGCTGATCTCTGAGGAAAAGTTTTCAATCTTTCACTCTTGGGTATGATGTTAGCTGTGGGCCTTTCCTGTATAGTAAAACCTTGGTTCGCAAGCATAATTCATTTCACAAACATGCTTCTAATCCAAAGCATTTGTGTATCAGAGTGAATCTCCCCATAAGAAATAATGGAAACTCAGATGATTTGTTCTACAACCCAAAAATATTCATGTAAAAAAGATTATAATACTGCAATATAATAAAAATAAAGAAAATACAAAGTATAAAGAAAAATGAACGAATTAACCTGCACGTACCTTTGAAAACTTTCGTGGCTGATGTGAAGGAGACCAGAGAGAGGAGGGTTATCATGTAAAAGGACTTTGACTATCCCTTACAGAATCCCTGCCATCTGTTGGCTCAATGGAATCTTTTTCTCTTCGTGCAACTTTAACAAGGAACCTATCCAATGACGTAGAATGAAGCAAAGCATTCCTAAGGTTACTCTTGTCTGGAAAAGCAAAGGACTGTCCATAGGTGCTTTGAAGTGACAAAAACACACTAGTGCCAATTGTGGGCACCTTCCAACGTTCTGAAAGATTATTGATTTCTGCCAAACACGGGAGGCCTGAGACGAAGCATCTGAGCATAGGAGATGATCACCCACAATCCTGCAGTGAGCAGAGAGAGAGCAGAGAGATGGAGAAGAACCATTGGCTCAGTTGTGATCATGTGACATTCGGCATCATATACTACTTGTATCGTAAGACATTGCTTATTTATCAAGTTAAAATTGATTAGAAATGTTTGCTTGTCTTACGGAACACTTGCAGAACAAGTTATTCACAATCCAAAGTTTTACTGTATGTCTGTCTCTCTGTGTCTCTCTGTGTCTCTCTGTGTCTCTCTGTGTCTCTGTCTCTCTCTGTCTCTCTCTGTCTCTCTCTGTCTCTCTCTGTCTCTCTCTCTCTGTCTCTCTCTCTCTGTCTCTCTCTCTCTGTCTCTCTCTCTGTGTCTCTCGGTGTGTGTCTCTCTCTCTGTGTCTCTCGGTGTGTGTGTGTCTGTGTGTCTCTCTTTTGTCTCTCTCTCTTTCTTGGGCAGGGGAAGAGAGAAGAGGAGGGATGAGGAGAATCTTTTTTTTTTTTAATTTTTTTTTTTAACATTTATTCATTTTTGAAAGGCAGAGAGAGAGCGCGAATGGGGGAGGGGCAGAGAGAGAGGGAGACACAGAAACAGAAGCAGGCTCCAGGCTCCGAGCTGTCAGCACAGATTCCCGGCGCAGGGCTTGAACTCATGGACCGCGAGATCATGACCTGAGCTGAAGTCGGCCACTTAACCAACTGAGCCACCCAGGCGCCCCTAGAGAATCTTAAACAAACTGCGTGCTCAGCATAGAGCCCAACATGGGGCTCAATCCCACAACCGTGAGATCATAACCTGAGCCAAAATTAAGAGTTGGATGCTTAACCCACTGAGCCACCCAGACACCCCATCATATATGCCCTTTTTTGTGTGAGGTAAGTTCCTTCTCTATTTGTTGAGACTTTTTATCATGCACAAATATTGAATTTTATGAAATGCTTTTTCTACATCCACTGAGATGATTTTATTTTTTGTTCTATTAATATAATTGATCACACTTATTGATTTCAGTATGTTGAACCATCCTTACATTTCTGTGATGTATCTCACTTAGTCATTGTGATCATTGTAATGTATTGTTGAACTCAACTAATATTTTGCTGAGAATTTTTACATCTATACTCATCAGGGATATTGATTTATAGTTTCCTTTTCTTGTATTTTTATCTGACTTTGCTATCACTGTAATACTGGCCTTTACAATTAGTTTCAGAATGTTCCTTTTCAATGTTTTGCAAGTTTGAGAAGGATTGGTAATTTTTCTCTGAATGTTTGGTAGAATTCAACAATGAAACCATCTGGTCTTGGACTTTTGTTTGTTGGGAGGTTTTTTATTACTGCTTCATCTCCTTACTCGTTATTGGTTTGCTTAGGTCTTCTACTTCTTCTTTATTCTGTTAGATGATCGTATGTTATGAATTTATTCACTTTTTCTAGGTTGTCCAGTTTTTTGGTGTATGATTGTTCATAGGGGTCTCTGATCCTTTGTATTTATTTCTATGGTATCAGTTGAAATAGTTCCTTTTTCATTTCTGATTGAGTCATCTTTTTTTATTGGTGAGTCTACCTAAATGTTTGTCAGGTTTTGTTTTTTTTGGTTTTTTTATCTTAAAGAACCAGTTCTTATTTTGTTTATCTTGCCTATTTTTTTCCTGTTCTCTACTTCATTTATTTCTTCTCTAATCTTATTTACTTCAGCTAACTTTGGGTTAAGTTCTTTTTCTAGTTCCTTGATGTATAATGTTACGTTGTTTATTTGGGCTCTTCACGCCCCCCCCCCCTTTAAAGAAGGTCTTTGTAGCTATAAATTTTCCTCCTAGAACTGCTTTTGCTGGATCCTTTAAGTTTTGGTATGTTGTGTTTCAGTTTCCATTTGTCTCAAGATATTTTTTGATATGCCATTTGATTGCTTTGATACATTGGTTATTCAATACTGTGTTGTTGAATTTCCATGTGTTTGTGAATTTTCCTTCTGTTCTCGATTCCTAGTTTCATACCATTGTGGTTGGGAAAAAATCCTTGAAATAATTTGAGACTTGCTTTGTAGCCTAACATGTCTCTCCTAAAGATTTTTGTATCTCCACTTGAAAAGAATGTGTATTTTGTTGTTGTTGGATGGAATGTTATGTAGGTCTAATAAGTCCCTTTAGTCTATAGTGTTGTTGAAATCCACTGTGTTCTTCTAGATTCTGTCTGGGTGATCTAATCGTGGTTGAAAGTGTGTTATTAAAGTTGCCTACCATTTGTATTGCTGTTTGTCTTTTTAGTTCTCTCAGTATTTGCTTTATATATTTCAGTGCTCTAATGTTGGATTCGTAAAATTTACAATTATTATAACTCCCTAATGAATTGATCCCTTTGTCATTATACAATGACCTTCCTTGCCACTTGTGAACATTTTTAGCATAAACTTTACCTTTTTATGATAAAAGTAAAACTACCCTGCTCTTTTGGTTAGTAGTTACTAGAATATCTTTTTTTCATACCTTCACTTTTAGCCTGTGTGAGCTTCGAGCAAAAATGAGTCTTATCAGATCTAGTGTTTGGGCTTCTTATTTTTATTTTTTTTTTCATTCAACCATTCTTTTAATCAGATAATTTAATTCACATTTATAGTAATTATTGATAGGTAAGGACTTAGTGTTGCTATTTTTTTTTTACTTATTTAAAATTTTTTTAAAGTTCATTTTTGAGAGACCTTGCACGAGTGGGGGAGGGGCAGAGAGAAAGGGAGACACAGCATCTGACGCAGGCTGCAGGTTCTGAGCTATCAGCACAGAGCCCCACGTGGGGCTTGAACCCATGAACTGCGAGATCATGACCTCAGCTAAAATCAGACACTTAACCAACTGAGCCACCTGGGTGCCCTCATTGTTTTTGTTTGTTTTTAAATTTTTTTTTAACATTTAGTTTTTGAGAGACAGCATGAGCAGGAGAGGGGCAGAGAGAGACGAAGACAGCAGGGCTCAAACAAATGAACTGTCAGATCATGACCTTGGCTGAAATCGGACGCTTAACAGTGAATCAGTGAATATTACCGCTTCCATGTACTCTGCACTGTGCAAGGTGAAGTGCTCACACATGCCCAAGAGAGGAGTATCCTAATCATTGCTAACACTTCAAGAGAACTTCTCTTGTCCGGTGGTGGTCTGGACACTTTACATGAATAAACTCATTCTCATAACAGCCACCTGAAGTAGGTACTGATGTTACGATCATACACAGTTGGGGAACTGAGGCATAGAAGTTAAGAAACTTGTTCCACATGACAGAATTCATAGGTGGTGAAGCTGGGGTATAAGGCAGGCAGGTGGTCTGCACCTGCGGACCATGCTCAATTAGGTTGCTTTCCAAGGATGGCTTATGAAATTTGTACCATTACTTTACAATCCTGCCATTTATAGTCCTAACTCTAAATGCAGTTTTAAATAACTCCATTTTTATGGTGTTCCATGTCTGAATCAATTCTGTATGGTTTCCGAGGGTTATTTTAATTTACTCTGTGCCTGACACATGGTGGGCATTCATTAAAAGCTTAACGTTTCCTCATTCAAGGAGTATTTATTGAGTGCCTCTTAGGGGTTGGGCACTGCAGTGGGACAGATACAGTCTCTTAACCTCACAGAATCCACAGCCTAGATTACAGATAAGAGGCTGTTTCTATAATGGAATCTGTGCTATGACCAAACGAGAACACTGTTTACTGCTTAAGCCTTTTAAATGTTATTTGCACGTAGCCTCTCATCTACTTTGTGTAACCTTTGGTCTTTTCATATCTGGGACCCACACAGTCTTTGGCGCTATGGATGGTGAAGTATGGCTCTGTCTTGACTGTGGGGCTTTCCACTTCTTCAGAGTCCTTCATATACTTGGGCCTCTGGGACAGGCAGCATAGTAGGTCTACTAGAGAGCCAGCAGGGTGGTTTCTAATGGTTGGCGCCCTTAAGTATACACTACAGGGGTTCATCTGGTGTGCACATAGGTGCCTTTGGCTCCTCTCCTAGCCCAGTCTTTGGGAGTCAATAGTCAAAGCCATGGACTATACGAACAAAAAGACTGGAACAAACATGTGCAAGTTTCCTGTCCACAGGTAGCTTTTTCGAGCAAACGCTGAAGGTGTAAGAGTGGTGAGAGATGGGGAGTTAAGTCCTCCCACCCTATGTATCTTGCTTCATTTGTCAGCATTCTCTTTATTCTCTTGAGTTTCAGATGGTTGAGTTGGAAAGGTAAGACCAGAGAGCGTGAGCTGTATGTCTTTCTTGGTCTTGATTCTACCTGTTAGGCTATGTTGAATGCTTTAGAGCCCTTTGGAACTGGAGAGAACATCAATTATAGGAAACCTGAGAGAGCTGCAAACTTATACTAGTCAGAGGCACCTGGGTGGCTCAGTTGGTTAAGCGTCCGACTTTGGCTCAGGTCACAATCTTGCAGTTTGTGAGCTTGAGCCCCACGTCGGGCTCTGTGCTGACAGCTCGGAGCCTGGAACCTGCTTTGGATTCTGTGTGTCCGTCTCTCTCTGCCCCTCCCCCACTTGTGCTCTGTCTCTCTATCAAAAATAAATAAAATGTAAAAAATAAAAATAACTTATACTAGTCATAGGTAGTTCTGGAATGTCTGGGGCTCTTGGGTAATTTTCTAGTCTAGAACATCTATACTCAGAGATTGACTATGGTCAGTTGGATAGTTTCCTCCAGATACTCATGTATACCTGGAACCTCAGAATATAGCCTTAAGTACATCTGCAAAGGCCCTATTTCCAATTAAGATAAAAATGGAGATGAGCTTCTTCTGGATTGGGATGGCTCTAAATCCAGTGAGTACCTTACAAGGCACAGCAAAGACATACAGACACAGAAGAGAAGCCAAGGAAGGATTCTCCCCTAGAGCCTTCAGAGGGAACAGGGAACAGGGCTCTGCTGATACCTTGATTTTCCAGACTTCTGGTCTCCAGAACTGAGAAGCCATTTCTGAGGTTGTAAGCGACCAAGTTTGTGGTACTTTGTGGCAGAGGCCCCAGGAAACTCCTACACCGGCCCTGTGGCCACAATCAGCCCTGTGCCAGAGCACAAAGGGCTATGCCCCCCCGGGGCCATGTGGGTGCATGTCCCCGTGCACACACATACCTCCGAGGAGATGAAACTGGGTGAGGGCAGCCAAGAGGAAAGGGGACCTGGGATCTGAATGACAGTGTCCTGAAGATGGTCACAAGACTGGCTGACCCAGTGCTCACCACAGGCCCCACTGTGTGTGCTCACATATACAAACTCCTTGAGCCCTCGTAACAACTGTAGGAGCTCAAAGCAATGTCATCCCCGTTGATGGGAGACCAAACTGAGGTAGACAGAGCTTAACACTGGTCCAGAGTCACACAGCTTGTATGCTGGGAGTCAGCATTCAAACTTTGACTCTGGACTCCTACTCGCTTCTTCAAACACAAATAACGTTTTGGTTCATAACTGTTAATGGGAGGAACTCTCAAAAATCAAGGGCCCCAGAGCTGGGCACTGATGTCTGGAGGAAATGACACTAGGGAAGTGATACGGCTGGCAACTGGATGTTACAGAAGCGACCCCTTCAGAGTGGGGCGGTCAGTATGCTGCTGGGAGGCTCCCTTCTGTGCAGGCACCACCTCAGGGGTGGGAATTGAAAGATGGCTGGACTTCCGGCCTGCTGGGGCCAGGCAGACACAAAAACGGCTGGACACTGGGCCAGCCAGGATTGCAACCACAGCGTGCAGGGAATTAGCACAGAGGAGGGAGTTAGCCAGCCAGCGTGGAAAGTGGGGGGAAGGCACAGAAGCTTTCTGCAGAAGATGGGCTGCGACAGGGTTCTTTCTAGATGAGTAGAGGTAAACTGGGAAGAGCCTTCCAGGAAGCTAGGCCAGTGAAGGCCTACGATGACTTAAAAAAAACATTCAAATGAAACCAAAATGAGTTTGTTAAAGGAAAATCGAGGCCTGAAGAACTACATGATGGGGCTGCAGCGGGAGGCAGCCGAGATTCTGAAGGCCGCCGTCACGGGGCCAAGGAGGTTGGGGTTCACTGATGTGACTGACCCTGCTCTGTCCTGGGCTGGCAGCTAGGTTGTATGGAAAACATGAGCTAGGGATTAAATTTTGAAGAAATAAAGGAGCAAGGGCAAACATATCAACAGTTGCTTTTCTCCCTAACAAAGCTCGTGCAGACAACAGGACGGCATGTCCCTGTAGATCCTCCCTTGCGACAAATATTCTGTTAAAGTGTTCACAAAAGTTCTAGGAGGCAAAGTTATGCGGGACTCAGATTGACTGGCCTGGGGGTGAAGAAAAGAAGGTAAGAGAGACCCAAGGCTGCCTCAGGGCTTGGGTTGGAACGTCTTGATGGGCAATCGGGCCACCATGCGGGGAAGTAGCAAGTAGGGGATGGGGGAGCCCAAATGGAGTTTGGATGTCACAAGCTGGGTGTGGTAGATGGAGAGCCAGTGGGAGGGTTCAGATATCCAGGCCGGGGTGGAGGATAAAACTGTGACTGGGAATCACAGGGATACAGGTGGGGGTCACTGTCATAGGAGTGGATGTAGTCCCCTGACAAAGGCACGGGAAGGTAAGGAGAGAAGTGGGCTCATACTTTGGAACTTTAGTAAAAAACCTGTCTGGTGTGGTCAAAGTGACTTAGAAGACTTTCTCTGGAATGAATGAAATCAGAGCTGTAACCTAGCCAATTTTACCATCCACTGACGGTCTGAAAAAGGATGTGGACCCCTCACAGCCACCTATTGGTAGAATACCTGGGAAAGCACTGTCAGGAGGCCGGGGCTTCTCCCCCTGCCCTTCCTCCAAGCTGTGTCCAGAGGACGAAGTGAAGTCTATACCTCCTCGCTTTGGAGATACTAATCACTAGAGTTGTAGGGTAGGGAATGTTCACTGGGCTTTCGTGCGGCTGGAACGAGGTCCCACTCGTGACCATCGAATTTCCTCTGCGTTGACTTGAGGCTCATCCATCAACAGCCCTCCGATTAGTAATTTGGGTTTGGGGGGGATGCCAGTATGGGGATGGTGCTCTGGAGAGCCCGGACGGCAGTATCCTGTCACCAAGAAGTACCCTCCCCCTGGTATTTCAATAAATCGGAGCCTGGCCAGGATAGTGATGTCCTGTGAGCCTGGTTCTTCTGTCCTTGTTGAGCCTGACCACTTCTGGGTACCCTGGCAGGCCCGTGGTGGCCCCAGGAGCCACTTGCCATGATGTGTAGAGTGGGCAGGTCACAAGTCCTACTTGGGCAACTATCCCTAAGGGTGGCCCAACTTTTTTGGGGGGGGGAGGGGGGAAGCTAGTTGGTTTTAACGAGAAGGACAAACGCCTTTCTTAGAGAAATGCAATATAAAGTGGAAACACGCTGTTATAACACACAGACCTTGAACAGCGGAGCTCGAAGGACCACCCAAAGCATTACCCAAAAGCGACGACGGGAAGGGGTTTGCTGCCTCTCAAAGGTGATGGGAATATTATCAAGGCAGATTCTTCCCGGGTTAGAGAAGAGTCGAATACCATTGCTGTCCAGTGACGTGGGCACCAATGATACTGACGAGGACAGCTAAGGGTTTTCTCCATGCCAGGCATTACCTACTTCTGTGCTAGCTCCGTCTTCACAGTGACTCTGACGTAGGTACTACTGTCCTTTTGACATTTAAGAATCAGAAGCACAATGCAGTTGAGGATCCTCCCCAAGGACATACCTGTGGTCTCTCCTTAGTGGCCTTGCTGGGCTGCCCCCAGCCTCTTCAGAAACTCTCCAGAGTCCCCTTCCCGGTGCTTCAAGGTACAGCTTCTCGCCCCACACTCCACATGGGCTCCACGGAGAGACCGCAGGCCTCCAGGGCAGGGCTACTCTCAAGCTGGGGGCTCAGGTTTCCCTTTGCCCAGCCCTACCTCTGGACCCCTACAGGGAGTTCTAACTGAGGGTGGGGGGGTGCTCACAAAAGGAACTCCTCCTCCAACTCCACCTAAGACATAAGCAGTACTTACACGAAAGTCCCTCAAACTAAGCCTTTCAAAAAGGTGAGAAAATACCACGGGGTTTGACATCACAACGACCCCATTCGTGGGCTCCCAATCTTGTCGGTTCATGAACGTCTGCTGGTGTCTTTATTTTTAAATCTTTTTTAAAGTTGTTCTTCTTGGAGAGGGGAGAGAGAGAGAAAGAGCACAAGCTGGGGAGGGGCAGAGAGGAGAGCCAGAATCCCAAGCCCAATCCACGCTGATGTCAACACCGAGCCCCATGCAGGGCTTGAACTCACAAACTGAGCTCACGGCCTGAGCCAAGATTAAGAGCTGGACGCTTACCCGACTGTGCCACCCCAGGGTCCCCATCTGCTTGTATCTTTAGATGTGGCCGTATGCTGCCACCTGTGATCCGTTACTCCTGTGGCAGCACATCTCGGCCTTGACTGCCTATTGGTATCACCTGGGGAGCTTTTAAATAAGCACTACTAATTCCTGGGTCCTCCTCTCCAGAGATCCCGATTTAGTTGGTTTAGGGTTGGGCTGGGGCATGAGGCTTTGACAACTCCCCAGGTGTGAAAGCTACTGGAGAGTGCATAACCTGGTCAGAGCCCCTCCCAGCTCTTAGGATTCTGAAGGTTGACTTTGGCCCCAGCTCGCTCTGAGTAGATGAGATCGAGCCCCCCGGAAAAATGCCTCCCTGGGAAGCCGCGTTAAGAACTTCATCCAAGCAGCTCGCGGGGACCAAACGGAAGCCTGGGGTTTTATTCAAAGTCTTTTTCAAATGGTAACCATTTGTAGAATGAAGATTCTTTCACGTGCTGCCAGGAACCTACAGAAAGAGCGAGTGGGTGCCAGAAAGCTCTAGAGGCATTGGCCAATATAGCAACACTAGTTAACACATAGTGAGTACTTACTGTGTGCCAGGCACAACTCAGGGCACTCCGCAGTACTCATTTCAGCCTCACAAAAACCCTATGAAAGAGATAACTTCTGTGCCCGTTTGAATGAAAAAGAAACTGAGATGCAGAGAAGTCTCTCACCCAAGGTTACATAGCTGATGGTCCTCAACAGCGGGATGTGCAACCCAATTGTTTGGGCTCTACAGGGAAATGTAGGACAGAAGGACACCACAGACTCCACGAGGGAGACAGCGGGACAAGGGTGGCCGGAGTGAACTTTGCGTGAGCACACATGAGCTGCCTGTGGGAGCCTATACTCCTAAAAAGGTTCTTTGTCCAGGTCTTGGTTGACCGTGAAGGCCGTGAACCGGTGAGCGCTGTTCCATCACTCTTGGTGGGACCTGCTCTAACCCCACTGGCTGGTAGGTCTGGGGGAATTTAGGATACAATACAGTTAATTTTAAGCTGAGTTCTACAGGCAGAAAACATGTTCGACTCAAGAACGTAGATTTCTGTATAGATTACAGCGTAAGATCTAACAATAAAGGACATAAGGAGGCTGGGGGGAACCTCACCGTCCTTTTCATTTGGGTGTTATCAAGGGACACAGCAGAACTTTCCCAGAAAAAAGTCCCATGTGGTACAGTTCTCAGGGTCAGGTGCCTGAGCTGGCCAGAACATGCATAGGCTTGAGGCATTTAAAAATTATTTTTGTTTGTTTATGGCTGATGGCTATCTTTATTGATTCGAGGTAGCCAGAATGTTTCTTGCTTTTCTGAACAAAGGTAGCAATTCCAGAAATACTTTGTGACTTTTTTTCTTTCATTTGGTTTTCTTCTTGCAAAAGTGATCACCACCCAAAACACAGATAAGAAAGTAGAAACTTCCCTGACCCCAAGACTAAAAAGTAACTACTGTTAATGTTTTGATTTGTACCTTTTGGCACGCATTTGGTACTATTTTATTTAGTTTGTATCGTTCCAGTCTTTTTTTACTCTGGGTTTATAATTCCTTCCCATCCCCCCAAATGAGGTCTTTTAACATTTGCTGTTTCCTGTCTTTTTTTTTTTTTTTTTTTTTAATTTTTGAGACAGAGAGAGACAGAGCATGAACAGGGGAGGGGCAGAGAGAGAGGGACACACAGAATCCGAAACAGGCTCCAGGCTCCGAGCTGTCAGCACAGAGCCCGACGCGGGGCTTGAACTCACGGACTGTGAGATCATGACCTGAGCTGAAGTCGGACGCCCAACTGACCAAGCCACCCACGCGCCCCTCCTGTCTTTTTTACTCTGGGTTTTCTTTAGGTGGCAGACTCTAGAATTTTCTTTAGGTGGCAGACTGTCAGCCTGGGGCATTCTATACACAACAATTCCTGCTGACGCTGGCCAAGCCTCTCCAAGAGGCCTGGCCGGAGTCCCTCAGACTGTGACATCTCTGAATCCCTCTTCTCCACAGATCCTGATGATTAACCATAAAAACATGCTGTTCATAAATCCAAATAATATTTGCTAAAGGGCTGCTTTGAAAGATACACCAAGTTCTACTGGCAGACTAAGTCCTAGCAAACACATGAAATATTCAAATGAATACAGCATGTATCCTCCTCTTACGTTTGCCCAACCCCGTGCAGTGTTTTGGAGTAGTCTGATGAACATTTCTACATTCAGCCTTCGCGACATCCAGAAAGGCAGGTAGTTACTATAATTTCCATATCACTGATGAAAACACTGAGCTTCAGTGACTTAGGTCAAAAGATTAGTAAGTCCTGATTCTATAACTTCTATGATGCTCTCATAAATGGGAAAGAATAAAAAAGTTCATCTAAACCAGGGATGGCCAATAAGACTGGAACGGAGTGTTGACTGATCCATCCAGCAGTGACCACACGGGGCGAGGTGTTAACAGGGACGGGGTAAGTGGGAAATAGAAACAGCTAGTATTTTTCCTTAAACAGCTTTATTGAGACAGAATTGACCTACGACAAATCACATACATTTAAAGCGTGCAATTTTGGGGCACCCGGGTGGCTCGGTCGGTTGAGTATCCAACTTGTGATTTCTGCTCGGGTCATTATCCCAGGGTCGTGGGATCGGGCTCTGTGCTGAGAGTGGAGCCTCCTTGAGATTCTCTCTCTCTCCCTCTGCCCCTGCCCTGCTCATGTTCTCTCTTCGAAATTTAAAAAAAAAACCTGTACAATTTGACTTTTGACCTATGTGCACATTTATGAAACCATCATCACAACACAGTGAATGTACCCATAACCCACAACAGTTTGCCCCTGACCCTTTGTGGTCCGTCCCACCCACCTTTCCCTGCCTTGCCGTTCCCAAGTAACCACTGATGCGCTTTCTGTCACTATAGGTTGGTTTGCATTTTCAAGAGTTGTGTGTAAATGGAATCATACTGTATACCTTTTTGGTCTACTTTTGCTCAGCATAATTATTTTGAGATCCAACCAGGTTGTTGTGCATGTTAATAGTTTTGTTTTTTTTTACACTTTTCATTGCTGAGTAGTATTCCATTGTGTATATATACCTTAATTTATCTATTTGCTTGTTGATGGGCACTTGGGTTATGTCCGGGTTTTGGCTCAAGAACTTAATATATCTTGAGTGCTGGCTTTGGGCCAGACATTCTCCCAAGTGCTTTATATTTATAAAATCATTTAGTCCTTCAGTCAACCCCATGACATGAGATAGATATTCTTCTCCCCTTTTATCAGTGAGCTAAGTGAAGCACTGGACGACTGAGTAACTTACCCAGAGTCATCCAGCTGTTAAATGGATTCAAAGCCAGTGTGATTCCAGAGCCCACATTCTTAACTGTCATGCTAAACTGCCACCATCACTTAGCGATGCTTGTCACTGGCCGGGGTGGGGAGATGGTGGTTGTACCTTGTTTTTTTGTTTTAAAGTATAATTATTTTGAGAGAGCACCTGTGCATGAGCAGGGGGTGTGTGGGCAGAGAGAAAGGGAGAGAGAGAATTCTAAGCAGGCACTGCACTGGCAATGTGGAGCCTGACATGGGGCTCGATCTCCTGACTCTGGGATAATGACCTGAGCTGAAATCAAGAGTTGATCACTTAACTGACTGAGCCACCCAGGTGCTCCTATGGTGGTTGTACCTGGTATTTGTGGTACCCAAGCTCTTAATAAGTGCCATCATGTCCCATCTAAACTGTCCTACCACCTGTTAAACCCCCTTAGAACATCTGTCTCAGCTGTTCATTGAATGGAGAATATTTCTAGGTATGAATTTCTTCAACACTGGACCTCTCTGTTCCAACAATCAAATATAACACAGTTGGCCTAGATTTTTAAAGAATAATTTGCTTTAAAACTGAGTGAAAATCATAAACCTATGATAGTTATGGAGTAATATCTTTATAGTTGAGAGTTAAAGAGAAACAGCTCTTTTCTCGACAGCACAACTGGTAATGACCCAACCAGCCCTTTTCTTCGTGCATGGGGCTTTCGCGGAATGCCCTTTCAGAAAAGTGGTTTTGTTTTTGCTTTTGATTCTTTCTGGCTCCTCTTCCTCTGTTGCGAGGATACCGGGTGAATTACAGCGATGCCCCACAGCTCTGAAACAGAACAGGGTTCTCTCTGCCATTTGAAACCCTATTGTCTAATGGTTCATATAAAGAAGATTGTGTTCCTTCAACAGAAATGAGAGGCATGTCTCCATGGCTGGGAATAAAGGAAGGGCATTACCAGCCACGCCAGGACACCTTGCCTGGGTATGTCCCACCTGCTGAGGCTGTCTTACTATTCAGCTATCAGACTTTGATTTCGGTTCAACAAACCTGAACTTGAAGACAACTGGTTTTTCTGCATCTCTAGTCAGGGAGTTGTAGGAACAAGGTCGAGCTGCTGGTTCCAGCAGTGAGCTGGTCAAGCCAGGTGGACCGGTGTTCCGTCAAAAGGGGACAGAATGTGGAGTGGATATCTACTGTGTGTCTGGCCCAGTTCCTGGTCTGTGGCTACCTCGGTGGACATGACAGCTGTCCCTGTGCTCCTACAGTCTCATGGGAAAGCCAAACGTTCAGCAAGAAGAACACAACTGGAATATACTCCAGGTGTGATCGGGTCTACAAGCATAGAGCGTGGAGCATGCGCGGGGTTGAGGGGAGCAGCCCTGAATCAGGGGCACACAGAAGGCTTATGTGAGACCTGAAATGTGAGTTGGGTTAGTCAGATGAAGAGCCTGTGGAGAGGGTTAGAAAGAGAAGTGTTTAAAGCAGAAAAATAGCAAATGTGAGAAAGCTCGGGTTTTCTTAGAGAAAGAAACACGGCCATTGAGCTGGAATGGAAGAGCAGGAGCCATGGGGGTTGGGGTGGGGGGCACTGGGCCATGGGGCCCCCTTTGCTAACGGGGGTGATGAGGCTCTGAGAAGTGAGCTAATGTGTCGGGGGTTTTGTAGCTGAAACTGACCATCAAGACTCCTCTTCATGCACATTCGGCCATGTCATCCTGCTTTATTCCTATAAGCCCTTAAAAAACATGCCCATCTTAGAGATCAACTGAGATTCAGAAAGTGACTCCTGGCCTGAGGGTCAGAGCCTGGGTTTGAATACAAAAGCCAGTGGTTGTTTCTCGTGTTGATGTTTTATTAAACCCAAAGGAAACCTGTTACCTCCCCGTGTCCCCACTCCCAGCCCCCTGGAGGTGGTTCTGTAGGGCGTGACCCAACGCCCACCCTCACCAAGCCCTATGATTTCCTGGCGATTTGACTTGATGTGAGGAGGGAATTTAGAATACCTAGGGAATAAAGTATTCAGTTAGAATTCTTCAAAGGCAGGTAAAGAAGCACCCTGGGGATATAACCAAAAAGGAATTGACTTAAAGACACAGGGGTTCTTGGAATACCCAAGGGCAGGATATAGTTGGATCTTGGGAAGGATGAAACTTTTTTGGACCTTTTTTTTTTTTACATGTGCTAATTAATTTTTGCTCTTTCCCTAAGTCACCTGGTACAGCTCTCCCCTTCTCCCACCTTAATGTTCATGGTACCTGTAACTGTTCCAACCAGAGAGGGAGGGAGGGAGGTGGGAGATAGATAGATAGATCGATCGATAGATAGATAGATAGATAGATAGATAGATAGGCAGACATATCGATAGATAGATAGATAGATAGATAGATAGATAGATAGATAGATAGATAGATTCAGTCCCCTGGGACCTGGGTTGAAATTCCTGGGAAAGGGAATTGGACTGGTTCATCTCTGAACCAATCAGCACGCCCAGAGAATGTGGTCGTGGTATTCAAATATGCCTGCTAGGGCTTGTGTGTGTGTGTGTGTGTGTGTGTGTGTGTGTAGATCAGTTCCACAATAAAAAGAAAAGGTAGTCATTTGCTCAAGACCTTACTAAGTCTGACCTACCGGGACATAATACTCTGGAGTTCACTTGCCCTTTCTACTTATACTTGGAGAAGAAAAAAGTCAGTAGTAACGGTAAAGTATCATTGAACAAGCCAAAATAATAATAGTTATTATCATATCTACAACTGTCTTTTATTTTGAACTGTGTCTTAAACTGAATTTTTGCGGGGAGCTGGGGGCTGCATGTGTCAGTAAACCAAACTGAATGTAACACAAAAAGGAAATCTAATGCTCATGTAAGCTGGAAAATCCACATTTTCTGACTTCAGGCACACATGGATCCAGGAGCTCAAGCAATATCTTCAGGGCTCTTTCTCTCTTGCCCCCTCTCAGTTCTCCCTTCCTCTTGACGTTAGCTTCATTCATGTGTTCTACCCGTGGCTGCTTCCAGGAAGCTGGGAGAGACAGGTGACTGCAGGCAGCACTAGCTTGGAACTTAAGCCAGCACAGCGCCTCTCAATGTAGGGCGTGGGATGGCAGCAGCGCCCCCTAGAGGGTTTCTTGGAAATCTGTGGAAACATTCAGATGGTCACAATGATGGTAAGGAGCTACTGTTAGAATTTAATGCTTAGATACCCTGCAAAGCGAGGGACCCTCCTGTACAAGGAGGAATTACCTCACGTGTCACACAAATTTCTGATGTCCCAATGGGCATTCATGGAGGTGTAGAGCCTATTTGCAATTGAGACTAGATGTAATCCTCTTTTATATACAAAGTCCTTCTTGCAGGTTTTTTTTTTACACTAAGATAAAATTTACAGAAAACATTATTAGTTTGGGGGCATCTGGGTGGCTCAGTCGATTAAACATCTGACTTCAGCTCAGGTCACGTCCTCACAGTTTGTGAGTTCGAGCCCTGTGTCAGGCTCTCTGCTGTCAGCTCGGAGCCTGGAGCCTGCTTGGGATTCTGTGCCTCCTGCTCTCTCTGCCCCTCCCCTGCTTGCACTCTGTCTCTCTCTCTCTGTCCCTCTCTCTCAAAAATAAACATTAAAAAAATTATTTTAAAGAAAACATTAGTTTCAGGGGTACAACATAATGATCAATGCTTGTATATATTGTGAAATTATCAACCACAATAAGTCTAGTTAACATCCATGACAACACAGTTATACATTTTTGTCTTATGAGTGCTTTTAAGATGTACACACTTAGCATCTTTCAAATACACAACATAGTATTATTAACTATAGTCACCATGCTGTATGTTACATCCCAGGACTTATTTGTTTTATAACTGGAAGACTGTATGTTTTGAGACCTTCACAATTTCACCCACTCCTTTCACCCCCTGCCTCTGGCAATCACTATTCTCTTCCTTATATCTAGGAGTTTCGTTTTTTTTGTTGCTTTGGATATCACATACAAATGAGATCCTGCAGTATTTGCCTTTCTCTGTCTGACTCATTTCACTTGGCATAATGTACCAAGGTCTGTTCGTCATTGTTGCCATAAATGGCAAGATTTCTTTTTTATGGCTGAATTATATTCCATTGTATGTATGTATACACACACACACACACACGCACACACACATCCTCTTTATCCATTTATCCATCACGGACACTTAGGTTGCTTCTATGGCTTTTGTAAATAATGCTGCAACATGGCAGTGAGTGTATCTTTCTGAGTTCGTGTTCTTCCTTTGGATCCTCAGAAATGAAATTGCTGGATCATAACATAGTTCTACTTTTCGCTTTTTAGGACTCTCCATATCATTCTCCATAGTGGCTGCACCAATTTATATTCCCATCAACAGTGGACAAGCGTTCCCTTTCTTCTACATCCTCATCAGCACTTGTTATTTCTTGTCTTTTTGATAATAACCATTCTAACAGGTGTAAGGTGATATCTCATTGTGGTTTTGATTTCCACTTCCCTGATGACTAGTGACGTTGAGAATGTTTCAGGTACCATCAGTTGGCCCTCTGTATGTCTTCTTTGGGAAAAAAAAATCCTCTGCCCATTTTCTAATCAGTTGGTTTGTTTCTGGCTGTTGGGTTATGTGAAGCATTTATATATTTTATCAGATATGTGACTTACAGGTTCTTTCTCTCATTCAGTAAGGTTGCCTTTTCATTTTGTTGATGATTTTCTTTGTTGTGCAGTCCTTTTTAGTTCGGTGTCATCCCACTTACTGTTACCTTTTTTTTTGCCTTTCTTGTGGTGTCCAATCCAAAAAATTATCACTGAGACCAATGAGCTTACTGCCTATGTTTTCTTCTAAGAGTTTCATGATTTCCGGTTTTATATTCAAGTCTTTAACCCATTTTGAGTTGATTTTTGTGTATGGTGTAAGATAGGGGTCCAGCGTGATTGTTTTGCATGTGGCTGTCCAGTTTTCTCAACACCATTTTTTGAAGAAACTGTCATTTCCCCATAGTATATTTTTGGCTCCTTTTGTCATAGGTTAATCGACCATGTATGTGTGGGTATATTTCTGGGCTCTCTATCTGTTCTACTTATCTCTTTGTCTGTTTTTATACCAATACCATACTGTTTTGAGTGCTGTCGCTTCAAATATATGTAGTTTAGTTCAAATATAGTTTGAAATCTGAGCATGTGATCCCTCCAGCTTTGTTCTTCATTCTCAGGATTGTTTTGGTTATTCAGGGTCTTTGTGGTTCCATACAAATTTTAGGATTGTTTTTTTTTTTCTATTTCTATGAAAAATGCCATCGGGATTTTGAAAGAGATATCTTTCCACTTATTTGTGTTTTTTCAATTTCTTTCATCAATGTCTGATAGTTTTTGGTATACACATCTTTCACCTACTTAGCTAAATTTATTCATAAGCATTTTATTCTTTATGATGCAATTGTAAATAGGAGTGTTTCCATAATCTCTAATAGTTTGCTATTAGGTATAGAAACACAAGATTTTTGTATGTTGATTTTTGTATTCTGCAACTTTACTGAATTTTTTATTCTAACAATGTTTGGTGTCTTTAGGATTTTCTATATATAATATGTTATCCGCATATAATGATAGTTTTACTTCTTCCTTTCTGATTTGGATGCCTTTAATTTCTTTTTCTTGCCTAATTGCTTTGACGAGGATTTCCAATGTTACATTGAATAAAAGTGGGGAGAATGGGCATCCTCATGTATTCCTGATCTTAGAGGAAAGCTTTTAGCTTTTCACTATTGGTATGATGTTAGCTGTGAGCTTTCTATATATTGCCCTTATTTTGTTGAGGTGTGTTTCCCCTAAACCCACTTTTTTTAGATTTTTTTTTAATCATAAACGGATGCTATATTTTTCAAGTGTGTTTTCTGTGTCTGTTGAGAAAAATCCTATTTTTATCCCTTATTTTGTTAATGTGATATCATGTTGATTGTGTGGATACTAAAGAATACTTGGATCCCTGGAATAAATCCCACTTGGTCATGGTATATGACCCTTTTAATACATTATTGAATTTGGTTTGCTAATATTTTGTTGAGGGTTTTTGCAGGTATGTTCATCAGGGTTATTGACCTGTAATTTTCTTGTCTTAGGGCATCTTTGTCTGGTTTTGGTATCACAGTAAGGCTGGCCTCTATAAAATGAATTTGGAAGAGTTCCCTCCTTTTTTGGTTTTGGAAGGGCTTGAGAAGGCTTGGTATTAGTTCTTCTTTAAATGTTTTGTAGAATCCACTAGTGAAGTCATCCGGTTCTAGACTTTTGTTTGTTGGGTGGATTTTGATTACTGATTTAGTATTCTTATTGCTATTTGTCTTTTCAGATTTACTATTGAATGATTTTGTCTTGGTAAGTTTTATGTTTCTAGGAATGTATCCATTTTTTTCCTACATTGTGCAATTTGTTGGCATATAATTGTTTATTTTTGAGAGAGAGACAGTCAGACCACCACAAGCAGGGGAGGGGCAGAGAGAGGGAGACACAGAATCCAGGCTGTAAGCTGTCCGCACAGAGCCCAATGCAGGGTTAAAACTCGTGAATGAGGAGATCATGACCTGAGCTGAAGTTGGAGGCTTAATCGACCGAGCCACCCAGGCCACCCCTCTTTTTTTGTTGCTGTTTTCCTTTGTTTATTTTGTTTTTTGATGAATCTAGCTAAGGTTTTGTTAGTTTTCTTTTTCTTTCAGAAAACCAGTTCTTAGTTCCATTGATTTTTCTGTTGTCCTTTTTGTCTCTATTTCTGCTCTGATCTTTGTGGTTTCCCTCTTTTTACTAACTTTGGACTTTGTTCTTTTTCTGGTTCCTTGAGGTGTAAGTTTAGGTCGTTTGAGATTTTCCTTGTTTCTTGACGTAGGTATTTATCATCATGAACTTGCCTCTTAGAACTGCTTTTGCTGCATCCCGTAAGTTTTGGTAGGTTGTATTTCCATTTTCATTTGTCTCCAGGTTTTTTTTATTTCTTCTTTAACCTGCTGATTCTTCAGGGACATATTGCTTAACTTTCACATTTTGTGGATTTTCCAATTTTCTTCTTATAATTGATTTTGAGTTTGAATACCATTGTGCTTGCAAAAGATGGTTGATATGATTTCAGTCTTCTTAAATTTATTAACACTTGTTTTGTGGCCTTATATATGATGGATCCTGGAGGATGTTCCACGTGCACTTGAAAGGAATGTATATGTTGTTGTTTGGGGATGGAATGTTATGTATATGTCTGTTAGGTCCATCTGGTTTAACATGTCCTTTGTGGCCATTTTGATATTCTGTCTGGATGATCTTTCCATTGATGACAGTGGGGCATTAAAGTCCCTTACTGTTACTGTATTTGTTCCTTCAGGTCACTTAAGATTTGTTCTATATTCCAATGCTGCTATGTTAGGTGCATAAATATTCACAAATATTATATCCTCTTTTAGGATGGACCCTTTTATCATTATGTAAACACTTTCTTTGTCTTAAAGTCTATTGTGTCTGATATGAAATATCTTAATGCCTTCATTTTCAGTCTGTGTACTCACATCTGAAGTCTCTTGTATTCAGCATATAGTAAGTCTTTTTTTTTTAATCTATTCAACACTCTGGAGACTAAGTGGAGAATTTAGCCAATTTACATTTAAGGTACTTATTGATAGGTATTCACTGCTCACCTATTGTGAATTGTTTGCCTGCTGTCTCTTAAGACTTGTGTTCCTTTCTTCTCTTGCTTTCTGCCTTTGTGATATCATGATTTTTCTGTAGTGGTATGCTTAGATTGCTTTTTCCTTATCTTTTGTATATTTACTATAGGTTTTTGCTTTGTGGTTACCATGATGGTTACATAAAACGACTTATAAACAGTCTACTTTAAGTTGATAGCAACGTAAGTATGAACACCTTCTAAGCTCCACATTTTTACTCCCAACAGTGTTTTGTGTTTTGATGTCACAATTTAATCTTTTTATCTTGCATATCCCTTAGCAAATTATTGGACTTATAGTTATTTTCACTACTTCTCTTTTTTAACAAAATTTACTTTTAAAGCGTGTACATATGTGGGGGTTGGGGGGGCGGGGTGTGTGTGGGGAGGGGAACAGAGAGAGAGAGAGAGAGAGAGAGAGAGGGAGGGAGAGAGAATCCCAAGCAGGCTCCACACTGTCAGCGCTGAGCCTGATACGGATGGGGCTCAGTCTCACTAACCATGAGGTCATGACCTGAGCTGAAACTAAGAGTCTGACACTTAACTAGTTGACTGAGCCACACAGGTGCCCCTTCATACTAGCTTTTTAAGTGGTTAACCCACCACATTTACAACATTAGATTATTCTGAATTTTATTATACATTTACCTTTACCAGTGAGATTTATGGTTCATACGTTTTCTTTTACAAGGATGTTTCAGCATCCTTTGGTTTTAGCTTAAAGAAGTCTCTTTAACAGGGCACCTGGGTGACTCGGTCAGCTGAGCATCCAAATTTTGGTTTTCGGCTCAGGTCATGATCTCGTGGTTTGTGGGTTCAAGCTCCAAGTCAGGCTCAGTGCTGACAGTGCAGGGTCTGCTCGGGGTTCTCTCTCCATCTCTCTCTGCCCCTCACCTGCTTGCTCGCTCACTCTCTCTCAAAATAAATACACATAAACTATGATTAAAAACAAGTCTCTTTAACATATCTTTTAAGTCTGGTTTAGTGATGATGAACTCTTTTAATTTCTGCTTTTTTGGAGAATTCTTTATATCTCCTTCAGTTTTCAATGACCACTCTACCAGGAAGAATATTCTTGGTTGACAGGTTTTTTTTCTTTCAGCATTTTGAAAGTATGGTGCTACTCCCTTTAGCCCATAAAGTTTCTGCTAAAAGACCTGCTTATAGTCTTATGGGGGTTCCTTTGTATGTAATAAGTTGTTTTTCTCCTTCTGTTTTTAAGATTCTCTCTTGCCTTTATCTTTTGACACTTCAATTATAATGTGTCTTGATGTTGGGCTCTTTGAGTTCATCTTCTTTGGAACTATGAGCTTTCTGAATCTGAATGTCTGTTTTGTTCCCCAGGTGTGACATGTTTTCAGCCATTATTTCTTAAAATAACTTTTCTGTCCTTTTATCTTTCTTCTTCTTTGGAACCCCCTATAATCTGAATATTAGTCTGATATTGTCCTACAAGTCCCCTGAGCTACCTTGATATTTTCTCATTCTTTTTTTCTTTTTGCTGCTCTCGTTGGATGAATCCCACCGCCCTGTCCTTGAGTTTACTGATTCTTTCTTCTATTTTACATATTCTGCTGTCAAATCCCTCTAGTGTATTTTTCAGTTCATCTACTGTATTCTTCAGCTTTATAAGTCCTATTTGGTACTTTCTTGCATTTTCTATCTTTTTGTTGAAATTCTCACTTTGTTCATCCATTCTTTGCTGAGTTTGGTGAGTACCTTTATGATAATTATTTTGATTTCTTTATCCGGTAAATCACTTATCTCCATTTCATTAAAGTCTTTTTTTCTGAGGTTTTATCGTGTTCTTTATGTTGGAACATATTTCTATTTCACTTTCTTTGACTCTGTGTTGGTTTCTATGCATTAGATAAAACAGCCACCTTTCCCAGTCTTGAAGGAGTGGCCTCATGTTGAAGATGAGCCTTATGGTTCAACACTGCCCTGGTTCCTGGTTGTCTCTTAAACCTTTGTAATTGTCCCAGCAGCCTAAGTTATTTTCAGTGGCTCTCAATAGGCGAAGGAATTCCAAGACCTGTCATTGTGCCAAAGGGGAGGATTTTGTTCACCTAGATTCAGGCTGATTGGAAGCCAGACCTTCAGGCAGTAGCTTTTAAAGTATGCAAATATATATCTTCCAGGGGAAGGCTGGGAGTTGGGCATTTCTGGCTATTCCCTCTCTGCTGAACCCTGTGGTGATCGCCAGTTAAGAACTTTTTCTTTCTTTGCTACCATCCCATTGAAATTCTGAACATAAGCCCCACTGGCCACCAGAGACAGGCAATCAAAGGATATCCCCTGGGTGGCAGCTACAAAAATCAGAGCACCAGAGATAGATAGATAGATAGATAGATAGATAGACCAGAGAATGTGAAGATGGCACCTATCCTCGGAGGTCATTGGTGAGGATCACACATGGCCTTAGATGTGTGTTTTAATTACAAGCCTGTCCCTCAGGTCACAGTTGTGAGTAGTCCTCTTTCACAACTGGCTCCTCAGTCTGATGCCTCATGGCTGCTCTGGTCTCCCTGCGGTGGTAGCAGGTTAAGAGCACGTTCTTCATTTTTTTACAGCCCTGTGGGACCTACGAGCATAAGCCCCACTGACCACCAGAGCCAGGTGGTATAGGTGTCCTCTTGATTGCAGCTGCAAAAGCTGGGGTGTTCCTTGTATACTGGGAGATACTGGTGACCTGGAAGGAGGCAGAGGAAGGGAGCCCAAAGATGACATCCACTGTCCTCTGTCCCCAGAGAGCATCTCAGCAGGTCCCTACGTGGGTTGCGTAGTTTTAATACATGCTGACTTGTCCGTGACCACTACCATTGTACAGGGAGGGAAAGTTGTGCTTTCTTTTGTTTGAAATGTTACCAAGTACTGCTCACTGTTTCAGAAATCACCAATGGTTATGTCACTAATGGTATTGGAGGTTCCATACAGCTTACCTGCACACATCTCCATCTGTCACTATCACACTCAAAGTGATTCTACACGTTTGTGGCAAACATCTGATTATCCTGTCTTCTAGTGTAGGCACACACTTGAGCTTGCAGATTTATGCATTATTATTTTGTGGTAAACTATTTTTATTTTATTCTATGAGCTATTTTTATTCCTCTTTGTATAACTCTTGTATCAGAGTTAGGGCATCGTTGACTTTTCTAAATGACATAGGCATTATCTGAATTTCCTTTTGGTATATCAAAAGGATAATAACAAAATAGTTGCTTATAAAAAGAAGTATTGATTTTAACAACCACAGAGAAAGAGGAAGAGAGCAGCCTGCTCCTTCCTAATGAGCACTGTTTTGCCAATTGATAGTAAGGACCCTAATGGTCTAATATGGGTCAGGACCCATCCCTGAACGCGGGGCTCACTGTGACTAATGGAAGGAAGAGTTCTTCTGGGCTAGCCTCGTTAGGTGAGCGCCCTTGGGGGCAGGGACAAGGAGGGAGGCAGGGGAGACAAGACTCCAAGTTACACAGCCCTACTAGGGCTAATGGAGTTGGGGGAGGGGTAGTCCCCTACAGTAAAAGTGGAGTGCTGTTACTAAATGAAAGTGGAAGGAAAGCTAGACCGGCTAAAGCAACACCTACCCACAAGAACATCACTTAAACACAGAAATACACAACTTAAAATGTAAGTGATGCAAAAATGTTGGTGAACCATTTTGTACTACCAGGCTTACGAAACAAACCGCACTGCTGAGGATGGAGAGATACTGAAAGTTATCATTACAACGCGAGAAAAACTGGAAGAAAGAACCACTATCCGCTGTAAACAACACTGATGGTGCAATACTAACAAAGCTTCCACCTAAAATTGGCAGGAATTCCAGCAATGCTGTGTATACACACTGGGAAGTGGCAACACTTAAGAACAGGGTTTGGCAGCCAGGCTCATCAGTTGAATGTCAAATGAGTCCCTAGGAAACACTAGCAAAGCCCTAATTTTGGTAACCCTTGACTGCATATAAGCAGCTGTATGTAATAATGGCACTCTAGGGAATTGTATCCACTCGTAAGAACCAAGGACTTACATCGTTTGTATCAACTGGTGGCCCATCTGGTGTTCCTTCTCATGGGCTGCTGACTAAATGTCTTATAAAACAAAGCCTTAAATCGCCATAAATGTCACATCTCCCAGTTGGGTTTTGCATGGAACTAGGGAGTGAAAATTGAGCCTAGAATCCTGATATTCTAGTTTGCTGATGGAGGGCCATACAGGGTTAATAATTAAGGTCTTTATTCAATAAACATTTATAGAACATATTCCACGGCCTGGGACATACAGTAACATAAAGACTTGCAACTCATAGTCTAGTGAGAGATCACAGTCCGTAAACAGATGAGAGACCCAGTGCGCTGTTTCTCCCCCCCTTAATCCATGCATGCATGTCAGCCCTTTTATTCTTCCCAGACCTATCCAGCAGTCTTCTGCCACAGGACCTTGTTTTTTGCTGTTGTCTCAAACCCAGCTATTTGGCAAATCTGTCCCTTTCTTCATTCAGGTCTCTATACCAATGTCCCCTTCTTGGAGAGGCCTTTCCTGACTACCTCAACTGAAATAACAATCCTCTCTCTTCCTTCCCAGCCCTTTGTTCTCTCACTCCCACCTCTTCCATCCCCTAACCCAGTGGGATTTGTCTTCACAATAATATCAGTATCTGATGTTAAATAATTGCCAATTCTTATTGAATAGTTGCTGTTCATCTGAAACTGGTCTAAGCGTTTTACGTGGATTAACTCTTTTTATTCTAACAACCTATGATTTGGTATTGAGTTTGCTATTATCACCCCTGTTTTATGTGGGAGTAAACTGAGGTGAGAGAGGTCAAGTAACTTGCCCAGAGTCCCACAGAGCGAGGATTTAGACTCTAGCCAGCTCAAGACCGCATTAACCACTATGTTATGTGGCTGCTCTCCACGTTGTTGTTGATCTGTTTTGTTCTTTGACTATCAACTGTCTCTTTTTTGGAATGTAAGACCACTGACCACCACTGTACCTCCAGGGCCTAGAGGAATGATTTGCATAAGGTAAGCAGGCCAACAAACACTGGAGGAATGAATGATGCTGCTGAGAGCATTCCCACCCTGGTCCCTGAGCACTCCACGACTTTAAAGAGTTTTTGAATCATTACAAGATTAGAAGATTTGGGAAGTTGTGGCTAATACCACCCACCTTTGAGAAGTACCACACCTTCCAGCAACAGATCTCAATGCTGGCTGCACAGTGCTGTCACCTGGGAGCTATTAAAACTTGGTTGCCCGGGCCTCATGCCAGAGCAGTTAAATCGGGGTCTCTGCCTTGGACACTGGCCTCGGTGCTGATAAAGCTCTACAGTTGATTCGGCTGTGCAGCCAAGTTTGAGAACCACACCCATAGTTGAATCTGATCAAGTGGTGAAGAAACTAGGGTGGAGGTTCTAAGATTGTCTCATCAATCTGGAGATAAAGTAGACGAGATTACAAAGGAATTTGGAATGAGTAACTTGAGTCTAGGGGATATGGGACATTAGACTCTCATCCTATCACAACCTAGCGGGAGGGCAAGGAGTCCTTCGGGCAAGGAGTCCTTCGATGTAAGCTAAACTTGCTCTTCCTTATTTTTAAACACTTACGCACACAACTCTCCCTGGATCTCTGCATCATCAGAACTTGTGTCCTGGCCGACACTATCTAATTGATTAGCAGTCTCAGCCCAGTCAGTGAAAAAGATATCCCCTCCCCAGTTCACTTGGGGTGATAACTGTTGCCTTACTGGGTGTGCAACTTGATTCTTGGAAAGTCTGGGGCTTAATTTTGGAGATGATGAAGTGTTAAGTATATTGCATTAATATTTCTGTATTAAATTTAGAAATGGCTTATGTAATATATATCAATTGGTACCTACGATATTTGGAAGGTTTGAAAGGATTTGGTATTGTAAGGTGTCCAACATATTAGTCGTTTGAATTCTAACATAAAATGTCATAAATGAATAATCAGTTGTAGACTTTAGATTTTAAGTTGAAAAGTATAGTAGAATGTACCCAAGTTTATAAACAATACTGCAATGTTTAAGATAAGTGGCAAATCACTGCCATTACTCATTTAACTCATTAGATTTTCTATAGTTGTTTGCGTGTTCAGGAAGGTTATGCTCATTAGTCCAGCTTTGGAAATGCTTAAAATTGATTATATGAAACGTATATGCAAAGCTTAAGGCATTTACAGGAATTAGAACTAAGTTGTAGAAGGGGCTGGTGTTTACTTTGGACATAGTCTCAATTCTCTCACATCCCATTTCTGATCCATTGGCAAAGCCTGTTGGCTCTTCCTTTAAAATCTATCCGGAATCCTACCCTTTCTCACCTTCTCTACTACTTCTACCCTAGTCTAACCACCATCCCCTCTCACCTGGATTTAAAATATGTAGTCTCCGGGTGGGGGAGAGGGGCAAATCGGTGATGGGCATTGAGGAGGGCCCCTGTGGGGATGAGCACTGGGTGTTGTATGGAAACCAACTTGACAATAAATTATATAGGAAGGAAGGAAGGAAGGAAGTCAGTCTCCAAACTGGTCCCCCTGCTTCTACCTGCCCCTCTCCTGTAAGCCATGTCCTGTCACTCTTCCAAACTTCATTCAGCAGCTTCCTTTCTCAGGACCCTGACTCCCACCCACTGCTCTCTCCTTTTCTTACTCTGGGTTTGTGGCCGAGCCAAGTACCCCCTTTCTAGGCCTTCGCACTTGGCTGTTCCTTTTCCTGGAAGGGCTCTTTTCCAGGATGGCCACCTGGCTCATCCCTTGCTTTCTTCTGCTAAGGTGTCACCTTCTCAGAGATGTCTTTCCTGACCATCCTGTGCAAAACCCTCCATGCCCTCCTCCCACCCTTTCACTCACTGTCCTCCTTGCCCTGCTTCATTTTTCTTCATCGTGCTTCCCACCATCCAACAGATTAGATATTGAATATTACATTAAATAAATATATATATTTTTAATTTGGGGCACAAAAAGTACCTTCAAGGGCAGCAAGAAAAACAAAAACAAAAACAAAACTCAGATGTCAAAGGAAGATTATTTACATTTAGAATGGTTCTGGCTGTTGATTATTTTACATTTTTAACATTGATTATTCTTATGTTTAAAATAGCAGCACTATGTAAATAACAAACACTAAGTGCTTACTACCCACTAGGCATTATGCTAAGCTCTTTAACCCTTTAATTCTGACCATGTGAGTTAGTAACTGTTACTACCTTCATTTTTCGGGTAAGAAGGTGATGCAAACAAAGGTTAAGGGTCTTCCCTAAGATTTTACGACCCAAGGTGGAGAGCAGGAAATCCAGGCCAGGCCAGCTGGCTCCAAGGCCCAGGCTCTTAACCACTTTGCTAGATTATTTTATAAAAGCTTCTTTTCCCTGTGAGGCACGGAGAGAGGAAAGGTCTAGGCTTGACAGAGTGACCTTGAACAAACAGCTTACCTCCCATCTTATCTGCACAGGAGCTCATTTTCATCTCTAAGCCTTGATTAACTGACTGTTAGATAACAGAATTTTCTGCCTAGGAGGTATTGCAACACCAAACTAAATAGGAGGAAATTGGTTTAGAAGACATTAAGATCTGGCTCATGGGCCCACTTAGAATTGTGACCCTGTCTCCAGATAAATTAACCTGTGCACACAATTTCGTAGACCAACTAGTCTGTATGAACCCCCACAGCCCCAGATGCCAAGTTAAGCTCCCCTGGTATAGACCAGAAATTTCAGGCCATTCTGAAGGAACATGAGTCCTCTTTCTTTTCAGGGGTTTTTAAAAATAAAGCTGGGGTTTTAGAAGTTTGAAATGGCCCAGATGTGGTTCAACTGGAAGAAAGGAGGAGAATCCTCAGTGCTTCCCAACCTTCTTGGCTGTGCTCGTTACCTCAGGCAGGGAGTTCTCAAGCTGGTCACTGTCGACCCTTTCAGTGGGATGATTCTTCCTTGGGGGGCTGCCCTGTACATTGCAGGATGTTTAGTAGCGTCCCTGGCCTCTATCTAGTTGATGCCAGGAGCACGTATCCTCCAGACGTGACCACCAAAACAGTCTCCCCGCATTGCCAAATTTCCTCGGGGTGGCAGGAAGGGGGCAAAATCACCCCTGTTTGAGAACCACCGACCTGATTCAGTTTAAAAAAAAGTCTTGTCCACACAAACACACGAGTGTGCACAGCATTATTCATAACAGTGTAACACTGGGAACAAACCAAACATCCATCAAATGATGAAAGGATAAAGAAAATATGGTATAGCCATACAATGGAATATTATTTGGCCGTAAAAACAATTAGAATAATTGATCCAACATAGATGAACCCTGAAGACCGTATACTAAGTGAAAGAAACCAGTCATAAAGAATGTAAATTATATGATTCCATTTTTATAAAATGTCCAGAATAGGTAAATCCAGAGAGACAGAAAATAGCTTAGTGGTTGCCTAGGGCTGGGGTGATAGGAAGATGAGGGAGTGATGGCTGATGGGCACAGGTTTGTTTTTTGGGGGGGGTGGGGGAGAGGGGAATGATGAAAATATTCTAAAATTGTGGATATTGTTGCATAACTCTGAATATACTCAAAACCATTGGATTGTATACTTTAAATGGGTAAATTGTACAGTATGTGAATTATATCTTGATAAAGCTGTTAACAAAAAGAAAGGAAGTCTCTACCACCCCCTTTCTCTCCCCTCCTACCCCAGACCTATTGATTGAATCAGGTTCTCCAAGGGGCAGAGAACTGAGTGTGTCAAAGCTCCCCAGTGGGGGCGCCTCAGTGGCTCAGTCACTTAAGCTTCTGACTCTTGATTTTGGCTCAGGTCATGATCTCATGGTTTGTAGGATTGAGCCCTGGGTTGGGCTCTACTCTGATAGCTTGGAGCCTGCTTGGGAGTCTCTCTCTGCCCCTCCCCCACCCGTGTGCGTGAGCACGCTAACTCTTTTAAAATAAACAAACATTAAAAAAACTCCCCAGGTGATCTGGTGCAACTGGCCGGCTGCCCAGTGTTTGGGAATCTCCAGCAAACTCGTGGTTCTTTACAAAGCTCAGGTTGAGTGGCTTTTTTTCTTTTTTTTAAGTTAATAATATAGTTTTTATTGAGAGGCCGTTGGCATATGTCTTGTATTAGTTTCAGTTGTACAACATAATGATTCTATATTTGTGTATATCGTGAAACGATCACCACAGTAAGTCTAGTTAATATCCATCACCCTATGTAGCTATATATTTTTTTTCCTGTGAGAGTACTTTTAAGATCTACCCTCTTGGCAACTTTGAAATACACAACACAGTATTAACTCTAGTCACCATGCTGTACATTATATTCCCAGGACGTATTTTATAGCTGGAAGTCTGCACCTTTTTAACCCCCTTCACCCATTTTTCCCAATCACCCCCTTCCCGCCCCCCCCCCCCCCAATCCCCACCTTTGGCAACCACCAGTCTGTTCTCTGTGTGCATGGGCTCAGCTTTTTGTTTTGTTTTTCAGATTCCACAAAATCTGAGTTGTGATTGCCTACTGTGAATCTGATTGTGACTGGGACCTCACTGAAGTTTTGCTTTGCATGTCCTTGATGGTTAGCGAGGTTGAGCACTTTTTCATGTAGCTGTTGTCTTCTTTGGAAAAAGGTCTATTCAGATCCTCTGCCCATTTTTTTTAACTCAAAATGTTTGGGGTTTTCTTGCTATTGAGTTATTCTGGTTCTTTATGTATCTTGGCTATTAACCCCCTATCAGATATGATTTCAAATATTTTTTCCCATTTGGTAGGTTGCCTTTTTCATTTTGTTGGTTTCCTTTGTTGTGCAGAAACTTTTTACTTTGGTGGAGTCCCACTTGCTTGTTTTTGCTTTTGTTGCCTTTGACCCTTTAAAAAAAAAAATCAACCCTTGCATTCCAATCAGAAGAGGAGTATGAATTCATAAAGACCAGAAAGGATCCCCATTAAGGTAATAACAAAATTGTCATTTGTGTGTAGGAGTTGTTTGTGTTCAAGTGTCTCGTGATGAAACGGGAAATCCCACAAATTGTGAATTGACATGTAGAGACCCTGGAGGACTATTGCAACAAAAAGTCTCCGTGTTTACAGTGCTTTTATATCTTTATCCAAATACCGCTGCGTTCTTGCCTGTCTGCATCATTTTCTCGTCCTTCCGCCTGTCTTAGAATATTAGATGCAGAGTACATCTTAGGCTTTGGAAAGTACAAGAAGAGAGAAAACGCCTTAAAAGTTGGTATTTGCAGAATCGGGGGAAGTTCAGGAACAAACTTCCTCAAGAACAGTGAGATCTGATCACTCTTTCGCTTTTGGGTTTCCACCATGAAAGGATCTGGCTCCATCCACTCATTCATTTGCAGCGGCTATTTTGAGGTGGTGATAACCGATCTTGGTGAAGGATGGGGGAGAAAAGGGAATCCTTATCCACTCTTGATGGAACTGTAAACTGGTACAGCCATTATGGAAAACTACACGGATGTTCCTCAAAAAATTAAAAATAGAGCCACTATATGAACCGATCATCTCACTCCTGCTGATACATCTGAAGGAAATGAAATCAGGCGCGGGGACAATACGGCGTAGTCACGTTTACAGCATCCTTAACTGCTGCGGGTGATAGATGAACCTGAATACCTCCTCCTTTTGCTGCCCCCTCTTCTTACTAGATGGTCTGGGGCTCCAAGTGCTTCCTAACCACTTCCTCATCACTCAGGCCCGTGTTCTAATTATAGCTTGTCCATGCTCTGGGGCTTGCGCTTTTCCTGCATTATCATCATTATCAGAACAATCCTATGAGAGTGATACTGTTATTATTAGGGTCTTCGGATGAGGAAACTGAGCACCAAGGGCTTAGGTCAGTTGCCCGAGATCAGCTGGGCACGCAGCGCACGTGGCCACGGTGCCTGACGCGGAGCTAGATCATATTATCATTTGCCTTATTCTCCATGGCCTGTTCTGTCTTGCAGTCATTTAATCCCTCCTTGCTAAGTGTTCACATCTTCTAATGACTCTCTGTGTTGGCATTTTCAAGTAACATGTTTGCATTTTAACGGGGATCTTCTAGCATAGCCCATAACCCATAACGCATAAACCCCAAACCCGAATCCCTAATGCCAGGAATTCGAGTGCTCTCGGCTGATGGGCGAGGGGATAATTTGGGGCAGGGGCACTTTGCAGGTGGCTCTCAACGTCCCATCTGGGCGCATAAAAACGTTAACGCCAATTTTCTGGAAGCCTTTCTGCGTCGCACTTCATATATTTCATCTGTTTTCATTCCCTTCATAACCCGCAAGGGTGTTATTAGCCCCACGAACAGCAGAGGAAACTACCGAAGTCTCCGTGTCAGTGGGCAGAAGAGCCAACATTCACAGCCAGGTTTTTCTGGCTCTTAATGGCATGCTGCCCTCTCCCTCATGCAGCCTTCAGAAGTGAGCTACCTGAGAGCCATTCGGAGTACTTTCTATCTTGTTATTTGTGTCTATGCCACCCCCCCCCCCAACAAACTGGAGGGTCAACTTCCCGCGGGGACTGGATCTTTATTCACTCTGTGTTCCCTGCGATGCACATCGTAGGTGCACGACACATGTTTGTTGCAGGAACGGATAGCAGTTAGCATGGTTGCTGCTTGTTTGCTGCAGAGACGAACTCAGCCTTTGAAATACTTGGACTTCTACCCCAAATGTTCGCCGGCGGGTTAGAGCCACTATTCGTATGGCAGATGGCGATGGGGACCTGCGTACTCTCATGGTAGTGGGACAAAGTGTTGCTGCATCAAATACAATTCTAAGTTGCCTTTTGTTTTGTGAAAGCCCCGACCCGATGTCTCTCTAGTCCTAGATCTCTTGGCCCACACCACCCACTTAACCTGCCTTCGCCAAGGATCTGTCTGTTGCGGGTGACAATACCACAGCTCAGACCAGCTTACATAAACTGGGGGTTTACTGGCTTATGCAGCTGGGGACAGCTTGGGGAGCACAGAAGAACTGAAGGAAGAGCTCCTGAGCTCCGGGGCATGGGGGCTGGAAGAGGGAGGCCACTCTGGCAGGACCTTCTCTTCTTTCCACTTGCCAGGTCTCATTTTGTAGACAGGTGAGCGCCTTAAGGCAGAGAAGACGGTCATCTGCAATCCAGAACCTGACCCCTGGTAGTTAATGAGTTAATGAGTCCAAGAAATTCTGAGGCAAGGCTACAGTGGGCCTCACCTATTGGATGCCCGCCACGTGGATCAATTCATTCGTTGTCAGTCACTCAACAGATATTGTGAGCAAAATGACACCATACTTAGGCTAATGGAGCTCATGATCAGTGGAGGAAATGAAACATCAATCCACCGGCCAACAAGTACAAAATCGGGCTGTGGCAAGCGCACGGAGGAAAAGGTAGATGGTGCTATGAGGGTGTGCATGAGGATTTGACCTTGGAGGTCAGGGAAAGCATTCCTAAGTAAGAGACGTTTGAGCTAGGATCAAAAGGATGAGTAACGCAGGGGGAAGAGTTAGGGCAAGGGCAGGCAGGCAGGGTGGAGAGAGCAGTGTGAGGAGAGCAGCCAGTTAACATCAGAGCCTGGGGCTACAAGAAGGCCGGCGCAATTAGAATGAAAATACCCAGCCGAGAGCACTGCCTGTGAGACTAGAGAAGCGGGGAGGGAACCCTCCATGCAGTGCCTTGTGGGCCACGTTAAGGAATTTCATCTTTGTCCTAAGCCTGCACGAAGCCAGGAGAGACATGGGGAAGGTGTAGGGTGACACGATCTTATCTGTCCTCTGAAAGAATGACTCCAGCTGCAGTAGGCGAGGCGGAGGCAGCCGGGGGCGGGCTCGAGAACATCGCTCAGGAGGCTGTGCAACTGTCCAGGTGAGAGATGCTCACAGCTGGGATGGGGGTGACAGGAGAGATGGACGGGAAAGAAATCCGGAAGGTATAATTGGCAGGCCTTGGCAGCTTGAACAGGGCAGGTAGAGGACAGATTGGTGTTGAGGATGTCCTCCAGCTCCCTAGCTTGCTCAACAACGTCCAGAGGGGTGCAGGGCTAAGCCTGGCCCGGTTCGATCATAATCTCACCCCTAGACAGGCTCGGCACTGTGGCTCGTCAAACCCGCTAGATTCGCCTGGTGGGGGGAGACATTTCCTGAAGGAGAGGGGCTACTATTGCCAGGAAAAGAATAATGGAAAACTGCCCTACAGACCCCAGCCAAAGCTACCACAGCCCCCTGCAGCGATCACAGGGAGGGGCCAGTCTCTGGCCTCCATGAACTACTGGCAGTTAAGTGCCACACTTAGTCACCATTAATCACCAGAGTGTCACCAGGCCAGATACCAAGGAACACAGTCCTGCGTCTTCAGGAGGACCCTGAGTGAGAATTCCGACGGTCAAGTTCGCTGTCCTAGGCACACACCCGTAGGGTCACTATTACCCTTCTCACTCACTTTCCTGGTCCCTGAGGTGGCCAACCAGGTGTCCTTCTGGTTCCAGCTCAAATCAGAGGTTAAAAGGGCAGAGGAATTAGTTCCAGCAGCTTCCACCAAACTGGGAAGTGGCAACAGGAGCTGAAGTATGTCCCCCAGGAACGCTTAGTCCTGGTTTTACGTAAACACAAACGACGCCCACACACCCGCGTGTTCCTTCAGTCTTTTCCCATCATGTCCTGGAAACACGAATCTCTTTAAGAAGATAAAGAGCATTTTTTTTTCTTAGGTATTTCTTTCATTGGTACCGGGAAGCCATGGGCAAATATGTTAGCCTTATAAACCGAAGGGGTAAGCCAGTGAGGAGGTTAAAATAACACTGGTCTTTTCAAGGTCTCCTAAGGGACTCCGCAAAACCGGTTGTGTTCATGACAAAGTAAAAGAAGCCAAAGCGCCCAGGATGTTTGTCTAAGAAAATGATAGTGTTGCTTTTGGTGTATCCAGTGAGGGAGGTGGATCAGCCAGCGTTTGCTCAGTCCTTGTAAAAGTCCAGTGGTGGCCGCAGGCTTTATTGTGGAAGGGCTGTGTGCAAAGTCAAACGTTGTGTCTAGTATGTTGGGTTGTCTGTTTTTGTGTGTGTGTGGGGGGGGGGGGTTCCCTCTCTTTTTCTTTTCTTTCCTTTTCTTTCTCTCTCTCTCTCTCTCTCTCTCTCTCTCTTATTGTTAAAAACTGTGTTGGAAGAAGTTCAAGTCGTCCAGAGAGGATAACCAAATTCAAGGAAAGAAAAGATGCTGTCCCATAAAATGACAACAAACGGGAAAGTCCTGGGTATTTGTCACAAGGATGTTAAATAGTAAACAGAGCTGGTGGCGGTCTTCTCTAAACTGGTAGGAATATTGGGCTGAAACTATCCAGTAACATCCAAGTTGGTGGTTTCTGTACTTCTCACGAGACAGGTCTTTGGGCGCAAGCTGTCAGGGCTGGTAGCTGTTTCCAGGTTTTCTACATTGAAAATTGGTTGTTTCGTGTAGCTACCATAATAAAGTGTCTTAGACCTTCTGGAGAACTTGCTGCAGCTTCTACATCAACACTTGCTGCTTCACCTTGCACTTTTATTCTGCGGAGATGGCTTCTTTCCTTAAATCTCCTGAATCAACCTCTGCTAGCTTCACACTTTTCGTCAGCTTCCTCACCTCTGTCAGCCTTCATAGAATTGAAGAGAGTTAGGGGTGCCTGGGTGGCTCAGTTGGTTAAGCGTCCGAGTTTGGCTCAGGTCATGATCTCACGGTTTGTGGGTTTGAGCCCCACGTCGGGCTCTGTGCTGATAGCTCAGAGCCTGGAGCCTGCTTCGGACTCTGTGTCTCCTTCTCTCTCTGCCTCTCCCCCACTTGTGCTCTGTCTCTCAAAAATAGATAGATGTAAAAAAATTTTTTGAAAGAATTGAAGAGAATTAGGGCCTTAAATTAAGCTTAAACTAATTACACTTGGCACAATGCCCTCAAGGTCCATCTATGTTGTCACAAATGGAAGGATTTCCTACTTTTTTATGGATGAATAATATTCCAGTGTGTGTGTGTGTGTGTGTGTGTGTGTGTGTGTGTCTCACATTTCCTTTCTCCATTCATCCACCAATGGACACTTAATTTGTTTCCACATCTTGGCTATTATAAATAATGCTGTAATAAACTTGAAGATGCAAATATCTCTTTGAGATGTTTCATTTTCTCATACCCAGAAGCGGTTGTGCTGGATTAGATGGTAGGTCTATTTTCAGTTTTTTGAGGAAATTCCATGCTGTTTTCCATAGTGGCTACACCAACTTATACCCCCACCAACAGTGTGCAGGGGTTCCATTTTCTCCACATCCTCACCAGCATTTGCTTGTCATTTCTTATCTTTTTGATAATAGCCATTCTAACAGGCGGGAGGCGAAATCTCACCGTGGTTTTGATTTGCATTTCCCTGATGGTGATGTTGAACATCTTGTCATGTAGCTGTCAGCCATCATATGCTACCTTTGGGAAAATGTCTATTCAGGGAGTCTGCCCATTTTTGGGTTTGATTATTTGTGGGGGTTTTAGGTTTTGTTTTGTTTTGTTTTTGCCATTGAGTTACATATTTTGGATATTAAGCCCTTATCAGATATGTGATTTGTAAACATTTTCTCCCATTTCATAGGTTGCCTTTTCATTTCATTGATGATTTTATTGGCTGAAAGAAGCTTTTCAGTTGGATGTAGTCCCAGTTTTTTGGTTTTGCTTTGCTGTTGGTGTCAAATCCAAAAAGTAATTGCCTAGACTGATGTCAAGGAACTGACTGCCTATGTTTTCTTCTATGAGTTTTATGGTTTCAAGTTTTGCATTCAAATCTTTAATCTATCTTGAGTTAATTTTAGTTTGTGATGTAAGATAGGGGTCCAGTTTCATTCTTTTGCATGTGGCTGTCCAGTTATAACACCTTTTATTAAAGACACTATCCTTTCTTCACTATATATTCTTAATTCCTTTGTCATAAATGAATCGATCATGTATGACTGGGTTTATTTCTATTTATTCTGTTTCACTGATCTATGAGTCATTTTTATGCTAAAGCCATACTATTTTTATTACAGAGCTTTGTAATATATATAGCTGACTTTGGAACCACACAGGATTGAACTGCATGCATCTACTTAATTGGGGATTATCATTATCATCATCATCATTATTATTATTATTATTAACGTTTATTTATTTTTGAGAGAGAGAAAACATGAGTCGGGAGGGGCAGAGAGAGGAAGAGACACAGAATCCGAAGCAGGCTCCAAGCTCCGAGCTGTCAGCACAGAGCCCGATGCTGGGCTTGAATTCATGAACCATGAGATCATGACCTGACCCAAAGTCAGATGCTTACCTGACGGAGCCACCCAGGTGCCCCAATTGTGGATTTTTAAAAATAAATACAGGATTATAAAAATATTTGCTCTTTTTAATGATTTTCTTAACATTTTTTAGCTTACTTTATTGTAAGAATACAGTATATAATACATATAACATTCAAAATATGTGTGAATCAACTGTTATTGAAATAAGACTTCCAGTTGATAGTACACTATTCATAATTAAATTTGGGGGGTCAAAGTTATAGGTAGATTTTTTTATTACATGGGTGGCTCAGAGCCCCTAACTCCCATGCTATTCAGGGTCAACTGTGGTTTGAAATCAGAGTGTGATGCCTCTGGCTTTGTTCTTCTTTCTCAGGATTGCCTTGGCTATTTGGGGTCATTTCTGGTTCCATACAAATTTTAGAATTGTTTGTTCTGTTGCTGTGAAAAATGCCATTGGAATTGTGATACAGTGACTGCTTTGAATTTGTAGATGGCTTGGGTAGTATGAGTATTTTAATGATATAAAATCTCCCAATACAGGAGTTCAGAGTATCTTTCCATTTATTGTCTTCACTGTCTTCCATCAGTGTCTTATAATTTTCAGTGTGCAGGTCTTTTGCCTCCTTGGTTAAATTTACTCCTAGGTATTTTTTTCTTTTTACTAAATTTTTTTCAATTCTAGTATAGTTTACATACAGTGTTATATCGGTTTCAGGTGTATGATATAGTGTTTCAACAATTCTATACATTACTCCGTGCCCATCATGATAAGTGCACTCTTTAATCACTATTTTACCCATCCCCCCACCGACCTCCCCTCTGGTAACCATCAGTTTGTTACAGTTAAGAGCCTGTTTCTTGGTTTCTCTCTCTCTCTCTCTCTCTCTCTCTCTCTGACTCTCTCTCCCCCCGTCCTTCCCTCCCTCCCTCCCTCTCTCTCTTTTCCTTTGCTAGTTTGTTTTGTTTCTTAATTTCCACATATAAGTAAAATCGTACAGCATTTGTCCATCTCTGGTTTATTTTGCTTAGCATTATACTCTCTAGCTCCAGACATGTTGCAAATGGCAGGATTTCATTCTTTTTTATGGCTGAATAATATCCCATGGTATGTATGCTTCTCCTTTATCCGTTCATCTCTCAATGGACACTTGGGCTGTTTCCATAGTTTGGCTATTATAAATAATGCTGCAATGAACATAGAGGGGCATGTATCCCCTTGAATTAATATTATTGTACTTTTTGGGTAAACACCCAATGGTGCAATTACTAGATCATAGAATAGTTCCATTTTAACTTTTTGAGTAACCTCCACACTGTTTTTCACAGTGGCTACACTAGTTTGCACTCCCACCAACAGTGCAAGGGGGTTCCTAATCCTCTGTATCCTCTCCAACATTTGTTGTTTCTTGTGTTGTTGATTTTAGCCATTCTCACAGGTGTGAGGTGATATCTCATTGTAGTTTTGATTTGCATTTCCCTGATGATCACTGATATTGAGCACCTTTTCATGTGTGTATTGACCATCTGACTATCTTCTTTGGAGAGAGGCCCATTTAGGCCTTCTACCCATTTTTTAATGGGATTATTTATTTTTTGGGTGTTGAGTTGTATCAATTCTTTATATATTTTGGGTACTAACCCTTTATTGGATATGCCATTTGTAAATATCTTTTCCCCTTGAGTAGGTTGCCTTTTAGTTTTATTGATTGTTTCCTTCACTGGGTAGAAGCTTTTTATTTTGATGTAGTACCAATAGTTTTTTGCTTTTTTCCCCCTTGTCTTAGGAGACATATCTAGGAAAAAAAAGTTGCTACAGTCAATGTCAGGGAAATTACTACCTGTGTTTTCTTCTAGGATTTTTATGTCACATTTAGGTCTTTAATCCATTCTGAGATTATTTTTGTGTATAGTGTAACATGGTGTCATTCTTTTGCATGCTGCTGTCCTGTTTTCCCAACATTTGTTGAAGAGACTATCTTTACCCCATTGCCTATGCTTTCCTCCTGTGTCAAAGATTAATTGACCATATAAACATGGCTTTATTTCTGGGCTTTCTGTTCTGTCCCATTGATCCGTGTGCCTGTTTGGGGGCCAAAGTCATACTGTTTTCATCACTACACCTTTGTAGTATAACTTGAAATCTGGAATTGTGATGTCTCCAGTTTTGCTCTTTGTCGAGATTGCTTTGGCTATTCAGGGTCTTCTGTGGCTCCATACAAATTTTGGGATTGTTCTAGTTCTATGAAAAACATTATTGGCATTTTGATGGGGATTGCACTAAATCTGTAGATTGCTTCAGGTAGTATGGGTATTTTAACAATATATTTTCTTCCAATCCATGAGCATGGGATATCCTTGTATTTGTTTATGAGGTCTTCAATGTCTTTCATCAGTGTTTTACAGTTTTCAGAGCACAGGTCTTTCATCTCCTTAGTTAAGTTTATTCCTGGGTATTTTATTATTTTTTGGTGCAATTGTAAATGGGACTGCTTTCTTAATGTCTCTTCTGTTGATTCATTATTAGTATATAAAAATGCAACAGATTTCTGAACATTGATTTTGTATCCTGCAACCTTACTGAATTCATTTATCAGTTCTAAATAATAGTTTGACAGAGTCTTTAGGGTTTTCTGTATACAGTATCATGTCATCTGCAAATAGTGAAAGTCTCCCTTCTTCCTTACCAATTTGGATGGCTTTTATTCCTTCTTCTTGTCTGATTGTTGAGGTTAGGACTTACAGTACTAGGTTAAATAATAATGGTGAGAATAGATATCCCTGTCTTGTTCCTGACCTTAGGAACAAGAAAATTGAGAAACACTCTCAATTTTTCACCATTGAGTATGATGTTAGCTGTGGGGTTTTCATACAAGGCCTTCAGTGAGGTTGAGGTATGTTTCCTCTAATCCTACTTTCTTGAGGGTTTTTATCATGAATGGATGTTGTACCTTGTCAGATCCTTTTTCTGCATCTATTGAAATGATCATATCGTTCTTATTCTTTCTCTTCTTGATGTGATATATCACATTGATTGACTTGTGAATACCAAACCATCCTTGTATCTCAGGGATAAATCCCACTTGATCATGGTGAATGATATTTTTAATGCATTGTTGGATTCAGTTTGCTACTATTTTTGTTGAGGAGTTTTTGCATCTATGTTTCTCAGAGATATTGGCCTGTAGTTCTTTTTTGCAGTGATTTTGTCTGGTTTTGGCATCAGGGTACTGCTGGCTTCATAGAATGAATTAGAAAGTCTTCCTTCCTCTTCTTTTTTTTTTTTTTTTTTTTTTGAAGAGTTTGAGAAAACAGGTATCAAGTCTCCTTTAAACGTTATGTAGAATTTGCCTGTGAAATCATATGGCACTGGATTTTGGTTTGCTGGAGTTTTTTTGATTACTGATTCAATTTCATTGCTGACAATCAGTCTGTTCAAATTTTATATTTCTTCCTGGTTCAGTTTTGGGAGGTTCTAGGTTTCCAGAAATTTATCTATTTTTTCTAGGTCATGTAATTTGTTGGCATGTAATATCTTATAATATTCTCTTACAATCTTTTGTATCTCTGTTGTCTGTTATTTCTTTCCTTTCATTTCTGATTTTATTTGAGTCCTCTCTCCTGCTCTCTCTGTTTTGATGATTCTGGCTAAAGGGTCATTGATTTTGTTGATCTTTTTAGAAAACCAGCTCCTGGTTTCATTGATGTATTCTTTTGTTTTTTTAGTTTCTATTTTGTTTATTTCTGTCCTAATCTTTATTATTTCCTTCTTTCTGCTGGTTTGGGGTTTTGTTGTTCTTTTGCTAGTTGCTTTAGATTAAAGGTTAGGTTGTTTATTTGAGATTTTTTTTTCTTTCTTTTCTTTTTTTCTTCTTCCTTCCTTCCTTCCTTCCTTCCTTCCTTCCTTCCTTCCTTCCTTTCTTTCTTTCTTTCTTTTCTTTCTTTCTGTCTTTTTCTTTTCTTCTTGAGGTAGGCTTGTATTGCTATAAATGTCCCTCACAAATACAGCTGTGCTGTATCCCAAATATTTTGGACGATTGTGTTTTCATTTTCATTTGTCTCCATGTATTTAAAAAAATTTTTTTTATGTTTATTTATTTTTTGACAGAGAAAGACAGAGCATGAGCAGGGGAGGGGCAGAGAGAGAGGGAGACACAGAATCTGAAACAGGCTCCAGGCTCTGAGCTGTCAGCATATAGCCCGATGCGGGGCTCGAACTCAAAGACTGCAAGATCATAACCTGATCCAAAGTTGGACCCTCAACCGACTGAACTACCCAGGCACCCCTCTGTGTATTTTTTTTTAATTTTGTCTTTGATTTCTTGGTTGACCCATTCATTGTTTAGTAGCATGTTATTTAACCTCCGTGTATTTGTGGGCTTTTCAGGTTTTTTTCTTGTGGTTGATTTCTAGTTTCACAGCATTGTGCCAGAAAAGATGCATAGTATAGTTTCAGTCTTTTTGAATTTGTTGAGACTTGTTTTGTGGCCTAATATATGATCTATTGTGGAGAATGTTCCATGTGCACTTGAAAAAGTATATTCTGCTGTTTTAGGATGGAATCTTCTGAATATATCTGTTAGATCCATCTGGTCCGATGTGTCATTCAAAGCCACTGTTTCCTTGTTGATTTTCTGTTTGGATGATTTATCCATTGATACCAGTGGGATATTAAAGTCTCCTACTACTATTATAGGTTGTTTTCTTTATGTTTGTTATGGACTGCTTTATTTATTTGGATACTACCATACTGAGTGCATAAATATTTACAACTGTTTTATCTTCTTGTTGGATTGCCACCTTTATTATTACATAGTGTACTTTGAATCTTATTAGAGCCTTTGTTTTAACATCTATTTTGTCTACTCTAAGTATTGCTACTCTTTCTTTTCACTTCAGTTTGCATGATAAATGTATCTCCATCCCTTCACTTTGGGTCTGCATGTGTCTTTCAGTCTCTTGTAGGCAGCATATAGCTGGATATTGTTTTTTATCCATTCCATTACCTAAATACCTAGTAGTGCAATTGCTGGGTCATAGGGTAGTTCTATTTTTAATTTTTTGAGGAACCTCCATACTGTTTTCCAGAGTGACTGCACCAGCTTGCATTCCCACCAGCAGTGCAACAGAGATCCTCTTTCTCCGCATCCTCACCAACATCTGTTGTTGCCTGAGTTGTTAATGTTAGCCGTTCTGACAGGTGTAAGGTGGTATCTCATGGTGGTTTTGATTTGTATTTCCCTGATGATGAGCGATGTTGAGCATTTTTTCATACGTCGGTTGGCCATCTGGATGTCTTCTTTGGAGAAGGGTCTATTCATGTCTTTTGCCCATTTCTTCACTGGATTATTTGTTTTTTGGGTGTTGAGTTTGGTAAGTTCTTTATAGATTTTGGATACTAACCCTTTATCTGATATGTCATTTGCAAACATCTTCTCCCATTCTGTTGGTTGCCTTTTAGTTTTGCTGATTGTTTCCTTCGCTGTGCAGAAGCTTTTTATTTTGATGAGGTCCCAGTAGTTCATATTTGCTTTTGTTTCCCTTGCCTCCAGAGACGTGTTGAGTAAGAAATTGCTGCGGCCAAGATCAAAGATGTTTTTTTGCCTGCTTTCTCCTCGAGGATTTTGATGGCTTCCTGTCTTACATTTAGGTCTTTCATCCATTTTGAGTTTATTGTTGTGTATGGTGTAAGAAAGTGGTCCAGGTTCATTCTTCTGCATGTCGCTGTTCAAGTTTTCCCAGCACCACTTGCTGAAGAGACTGTCTTTATTCCATTGGAGATTCTTTCCTGCTTTGTCAAAGATTAGTTGGCCATACGTTTGTGGGACCGTTTCTGGGTTCTCTATTCTATTCCATTGATCTGAGTGTCTGTTCGTGTGCCAGTACCATACTGTCTTGATTATTACAGCTTTGTACTATAACTTGAAGTCTGGGATTGTGATGTCTTCTGCTTTGTTTTTCTTTTTGAAGATTGTTTTGGCTATTCGGGGTCTTTTCTGGTTCCATACAAATTTTAGGATTATTTGTTCTAGCTCTGTGAAGAATGCTGGTGTTATTTTGATAGGGATTGCATTGAATAGGTAGATTGCTTTGGGTAGTATTGACATTTTAACAATATTTGTTCTTCCTATCCAGGAGCATGGAATCTTTTCCCATTTTTTTTTTTTTTTTTTTGTGTGTGTGTGTGTGTGTCTTCTTCAATTTCTTTCATAAGCTTTCTATAGTTTTCAGTGTATAGATTTTTCACCTCTTTGGTTAGATTTATTCCTAGGTATTTTATGGTTTTTGGTGCAATTGTAAATGGGATCATTCCTTGATTTCGCTTTTGTTGCTTCATCGTTGGTGTATAGGAACGCAACCGATTTCTGTGCATTAATTTTATATCCTGCAACTTTGCTGAATTCATGAATAAGTTCTAGCAGTTTTTTGGTGGAATCTTTTGGGTTTTTCATGTAGAGTATCATGTCATCTGCGGAGAGTGAAAGTTTGACCTCCTCCTGGCCGATTTGGATGCCTTTTATTTCTTTGTGTTGTCTGATTGCAGAGGCTAAGACTTCCAACACTATGTTGAATAACAGTGGCAAGAGTGGACATCCCTTTCTTGTTCCTGACCTTAGGGAGAAAGCTCTCAGTTTTTCCCCATTGAGGATAATATTAACGTTGGGTCTTTCGTATATGACTTTTATGATCTCGAGGTATGTTGATACCCAATTTTTATTTCCTTTGGGTATATACCCAGAAGTGTAGTTGGTGAATCAGGTAGATCTATTTTTAATCTTTTGAGGAAAGCCCATATTGTTTTCCATAGTGGCTAAAGTAATCTCATTCCCACCAACAGTGCACAATGGTTCCCTTTTCTCCACATACTCACCAACATTTGTTATCTCTTGTCTTCTTGATAATAGCCATTCTGTAAACTGTCAGGTGATAATCTTATTGTGGTTTGTATTTCCATTTCCCTGATAACTAGTGATGTTGAGCATCTTTTCATGTACCTGTTGGCCATCTGGATGTCTTCTTTGGAAAAATGTCTATTTAGTTCCTCTGCCCATTTTTAATTGGGTTGTTTGTTTTGTTTTTATGAGTTCCTTATATAGTTTGGATATTAATTCCTGATATATAGTTTGCAAATATTTTCTCATATTTTGTAGGTGGCCTTTTCATTTTTTGATTGTTTCTTTTGCTGTGAAGAAGATTTTAAGATTCATGTAGTCACATTGGTTGATTTTTGCTTTTGGGGTCCTATCAAAAAGTTATTGCCAAGATCATTGTTGAAGAGTTCTTCCTTAGGTTTTCTTCTAGGGGTTTTATATTATCAAGACTTATGTTTGGGGCACCTGGGTGGCTCAGTCGGTTAAGTTTCCAAATTCAACTCAGGTCATGATCTTGCCGTTCATGAGTTCAAGCCCTACATTGGATCATCGGACTCTGTGCTGACAGCTTGGAGCCTGGAGCCTGCTTCAAATTCTGTGTCTCCCTCTCTCTCTGCCCCTCCCCTGGTTGTGCTCTGTCTCTGTCTCTGAAAATACATAAGTCTCTTTTAAGTTTTTTAAATGTCTGTTTAATTTGATCTATTTCAAGTTATTTTTTCTATTTTTTTAATGTTTATTTATTTTTGAGAGACAGAGACAGAGTGCAAGTGGGAGAGGGGCAGAGAGCGAGAGGGAGACACAGAATCCAAAGCAGGCTCCAGACTCTGAGCTGTCAGCACAGAGCCCAACGCGGGGCTTGAACTCATGAACTGTGAGATCATGACCCGAGCTGAAGTCGGATGCTCAACTGACTGAGCCACCCAGGTGCCCCATTTTTCAAGTTAATTTTTGTGCGTGGTGTAAGATAAGCCTGATTTCACTTTTCTTCATATATTATCCAGTTTTCCCAGCACCATTTATTGAAGACACTATACTTTCTCTATTGGGTGTTCTTGGCTCCCTTGTCAAACATTAGTTGACTGTTTATGCAGGAGTTAATCCTACACTTGCTATTTTGTTCCATTGGCCTGTATATCTAGTTTTATACCAATACCATTTGATTATAATAGGTTTGTAGTATAGTTCAAAATCAGGAAGTATTGGCTTATAGCTTTGTTCTTCTTTCTCAAGACTGCTTTGTCTGGTTAAGGTTTTTTGTGGTTCCATACAAATCTTAGGGTTGTTTGTTCTATTTCTGTGAAAAATGCCATTGGAATTTTGATAGGAATCGTGATGACTCTATAGATGGCTTTGGGTAGTATGGACATTTTAACGATATTAATTCTTCGGATCCATAAACACAGGATATCTATGTGTCTTTCTGGTTTCTTTTAAAAAGTCTAGTAGTTGCTGTACAGATCTTTCACTCCCTTGGTTAAATTTATTCCTAGGTATTTTGTTGTTTTTGATTCTATTGTGAATGGGACAGTTTTATTTTTTCAAATATTTCATGATTAGTATATAGAAATGCAACTGATTTCTGTAGGTTGATTTTATATCTGCAACTTTACTGAATTCATTGACTAGTTCCACCAATTTTTTAGTTGAGTCTTTTGGATTTTCTATACATAAAATCATATCATCTAAAACAATGATCATTTTACCTCTTCCTTTTCTTTTTCTTTTTTTAAAATTTATTTAAAAGTAATCTCTACATCCAACATGGGGCTCTAACCCCATGCCTAATTGATCCAGCTAGGACTTCTAGTATTTTATCGAATGAGAGTGGTGAGAGTGGGCATATTCGTCTTATTTCCGATCTTAGAGGATGTTTTCAATCTTTCCCTGTTGAATATGATGTTAGCTGTGAGCTTTTCATACATGGCCTTCATTATGTTGAGATATGTTCCTTCTATACTCAATCCATTGAGGGTTTTTGTCATGAAGGGATGTTGTATTTTGTTAAGTGCTTGTGTGCATCTACTTTGATAACCATGTGATTTTTATCTTTCATTCTATTAATGTAATGTGTGCCATTTATTGGCATATATTGCACCATCCTTTCATCTTCATGATTAATCCCACTTGTTCATCTTGTTTTCTTTTTTGTTTAAATTCAAGTATAAATAACATACAGTGTTCTATTAGTTTTAGATGTACAACATAGTGCTTAAAAAATTCTATATTCACTCTCTCAGGGCTCATGAAAATAAGTATACTCTTAATCCCCTTTATCTATTTCACCCAAGCCCCTACCCACCTCCCCTCTGGTCACCACCAGTTTGTTCTCTATATCTAAGGGCCTGGGGTGGTTTTTTGGGTTTTCTTTGTTAATTCATTTTGCTTCTTAAATTCCATATATGAGTAAGATCATATCCTATTTGTCTTTCCCTGACTGACTTATTTCACTTAACATTATAGCCTCTAGGTGCTTCCATTAGTTGCAAATGGCAATATCTATGTCTATAAATCTATTATCTATGGATAGATAGATATAGGCAGTCAGCTGATGGAAAATCGTTTTGTGCTACTATATTCCCTTGATAGTATTGATAGGTATGCATTTCTGCTTTCGCATTTGAAGTAGCAAGTACTTTCGTAACTAAAGCATTATCTACTCTTTGGTTCTTACATTTCAACAGGCTGGCTATAGGTATAGGTATAGGTATAGGTATAGATATAGATATAGATATAGATATAGATATAGATATAGATATAGATATAGATATAGATATAGATATAGATATAGATATAGATATAGGTATAGATATAGATATAGATACCTTCTTTATCCATTCATCTATAGTGGACACGTGGGTTGCTTCCATATCTTGGCTATTATAAATAATGCTACAGTAAACACAGAGGTGCATATAATCTCTTCAAATTAGCATTTTCATTTTCTTGGGTAAACACATAGTAATGGAATTACTAGATTATATGGTAATTTTCATTTGCGGAACAGAATTCTAGATTCTTTTCCACAGTGGCTGCACCAATCTGCATTCCTAACAGTGCACAAGGATTCCTTTTTCTCCCACATCCATGCGAACACTTGTTGTTTCTTGTGTTTTTGATTTTAGCCATTCTGACAGGTATAAGGTGATATCTCATTGTGGTTTTAATTTGCATTTCCCTGATGATTAATGATGTTGAACCATTTTTTCATGTGTCTGTTGGCCATCTGGATGTCGTCTTTGGATAAATGTCTATTTATGTCTTCTACCCATTTTTAATTGGATTATTTGGTTTTTTGGGCTTTGAGTTACTATAGATTCTTTATATATTTTGGATATATAAAGACCATGTTGAATTATCCTTTTAATGTGCTTTTGAATTTGGTTTGCTAACATTTTTTGAGAATTTTTACATCTATATTCCTCAGGGATATTGACTGCTATTTTTGTTTTGTTTTCTTATACTGCCCTTAACTGGCTTTGGTATGAGGATAATGATGGCATCATAGAATGAGTGTGAAAGTGTTTCCTCCTCCTCAGTATTTTGGAAGAATTTGAAAAGGATTGGCATTAATTCTTTTTTAAATGTTTGGTATAATTTGCCAGTGAAGCTGTCTGGTTCTGGGGTTTTCTGTGTTGGGAGCTTTTTTGTTACTGATTCAATTTCTTTATTATGTTCAGATTTTCCAGGTCTTCCTGATTCAGTCTTGGTAGGTTGTGTGTTTCTAGGAATTTGCGCACTTCTTCTAGGTAATTTAATTTGTTGGCATAGAATTGTTCATGGTAGGTTCTTGCGATCCTATGTATTTCTCTAGTATCAGTTGTAATGCTTCCTTTTTAATTTTGAGTCTTGTCTCTTTTTTTTTTTCTTGGTCTAGCCTAAGGTTTGTTAATTTTGTTTACCATTTTGAAAAGCCAGCTCTTAATTTTGTTGATCCATTCTGTTGTTTTTCTGGTCTCTGTTTTACTTATTTCCATTCTAATCTTTCTTGTTTTTTTTTTTTTTTTTTCCTTCTGCTGTGGGTTTAATTTGTTCTTTTACTACTTCCTTGAGGTATAAAGTTGGGTTGCTTATTGAAGATCTTTCTAATTTCTTAAAATACTCATTGCTTTAAACTTCTCCAAGCACCATTCCATGGAATTTGATTATATTGTGTTTCAATTTTCATTTGTTTTAAAAGAATTTATTTCCTGGGGTGCCTGGGTGGCTCAGTTGGTTGAGTGTCTGGACTCTTGGTTTTGGCTCAGGTCATGATCTCACGGTTCATGGGTTCTAGTCCTGCATCAGGCTCTGTGCTGACAGTGTGGAGCCTGCTTGGGATTCTCTCTCTCTGCCCCTCCCCTGCTCATGCTCTTTCTCAAAATAAATAACTTTTTTAAGTTTATTTCCCTTTGTATTTTATCTTTGACCCACTGGTTGTTGGGAAATGTGTTGTTTAGTTTCCAGGTTTGTTCATTTTCCAGCTTTGTTCCTATTTATCTCTAGTTCCATACCATTGTGGTCCCAAAAGATAGTTGGTATGATTTCCATCTTCTTAAATTTGCTAAGACTGGTTTTGTGTCCTATCATATGATCTATCCTGGAGAATGTACCATGTGTACTTGAGAAGAATGTATATTCTGCTGTTGGATGGAATGTTCCACCTGTCCATTAAGTCAATTGGTCCAAAGTATGGTTAGATTCCAGTATTTCCCTGTTAATTTTTTGTGTGGATGATCAATTGCTAAGTCCCCAACATTAAAGTCCCCTGTTATCGTACGTCTCTTTCTTCCTTCAGATCTGTTAATATCTGCTTAATATATTTGGGTGTCCCAATGTTGAGTTCATATACACTTGTGATTGTTATATCTTATTGTATTGACCCCTTTATCATTATATGACCTTCTTTGTCTTGTTACCATTTTTGGCTTCAAGCCTACTTGTCTGATATGAATATATCTGTCCTACTTTGTTTTCGTTTCCCGTTGCCTGGAATATTTTCTTTCCCTTCAGTTTGAACCTACGCGTGTCTTTAGGGCCGAGAGGACTCTCCTTTACCCAGCGTATGTTTGAGGCTTCTTGTTTTATCTATCCAACCATTGTGCATTCACACCGAGTGACTTCTGATATGTAAAGATCATGAAGGCCAACTAACGACTTCTGGTTGTTTTGAATCTCCACTGTTTCTTTTTCCTTCTGTTTCTGTTTCTTTGTAAATTGGTGGTTTCTCCATGGTGGTATGCTCTTTTCCCCAATGCTTCCGTTTTTTTTTTTTTTTTTTTTGGTTTCATAAATCTCTCGACTTGTGCTTTGTGGTTACCTTGTGAGGTTTACATATAACATGTCATAGATAAAATGGTTTATTTTATGCTCATAGTAACTTACCTTCATTTGCCTAGAAGGCTCCACACTTTTACTCCTCCCCTTTTATATTTTTGGTGTCACACTTTTTTTTATGCTGTGTATACATTAACAAATCATACTAGTTATACTTATTTTTAATGCTTTTTCCTTTAATTTTTATCCTATAGTTAAGTGGCTAACTCACTATTCTAAGATAGAGTTAAGTTTTCTAATTCTATTTTTCACCTTTACCAGACTGTTGTGTACGTTCAGAGGTTTTCAGGTCTTTGATTAGCATAGTTTCATCTCAGCTTTAGGAATTTTATTTTTTAATTTTTTTTAACGTTTATTTATTTATTTTCGAGACAGAGAGAGTCAGAGCATGAACAGGGGAGGGTCAGAAAGAGGGGGACACAGAATCTGAAACAGGCTCCAGGCTCTGAGCTGTCAGCACAGAGCCCGACGCGGGGCTTGAACTCACGGACCGCGAAATCATGACCTGAGCGGAAGTCGGCCGCTTAACTGACTGAGCCACCCAGGCGCCCCTCAGCTTTAGGAATTTCTTTCAGCATTTCTTACCAGGCAGGTCTAGTGGTGGTGAACTCTGTCAACTTTTGTGTGGGAAAGCCGTTATTTCTTCTTCATCAGGCAAACTTATTCTTCAGATATAAGGTATTCTTGGATTGCATTTTTTATCTTTTAACCCTTGGAATATGTCCTTCCACTCTCCTCTGGCTTGTAGCGTTTCTGCGGGGAAATCTGATAGCCTAATGTGGTTGCTTTGTAGATCACGTTCTTTTTCTCCCTGCCTGCATTTAAGATTCTTTATCATTGATTTTTGAGTTTCATTATACTGTGTCTTGGGGAAAGTTTTTTGCATTGAAATAATAGGGTGTTGTTAGCTTTGCAGATGTTTATGTCCACGCCCTTCCCTGGGTTTGGGAAGTTCTCAGCTGTTCTTTTTTTCTTTCTTTTTTTAATTTAATGTTTATTTATTTATTTTCAGAGAGAGAGAGAGAGAGAGAGAATGTGTGTGCGTGTGTGTGTGTGTGTGTGTGTGTGTGTGTGTAAGCAGGGGACGGGGCAGGAGAGGGAGAGAGAGAATCCACACTGTCAGTGCAGAGCCCGATGGGGGGCTTGATCCCACAAACTGTGAGATCATGACCTGAGCCAAAATCAAGAGTTGGACACTTAATCAACTGAGCCACCCAGGTACTGCCTCAGCTGTTATTTCTTTAAATAATCTCTTTGCCCTCTTTTCCCTCTCTTCTCCTTCTGCTACACCAGTTTTTCTGATGTTTGCCTTCTTGATTGAATCCAATAGCTCCAGTAGTGTTTCTTCATTCCTTTTAGATCCTAGCTGTCCTCTTGAATTATTTCCATATTCCCGTTCAAGTCACTTATTCTCTTTTCCATCTGGTCTGCCTTGTTACTGATGCTGACCAGTACATTCTTCCATTCACACATTGAATTCTTTAGCTCTAGAATGTAGTGTTCTTAAAATTTTAATCTCTTTGGAAAAGAACTCCTGTTCATTAATTTTATTCCTGAGTTCATTGAATTGTCTGAGGTTTTTTTTTGGAGCTTGTTGATTTCCTCATAAAAGCTATCGTGAATTCTTTGTCAGTTAGATCATACTACTCTGTGCCTTGGCATTCATTCAGCTGATGGAGAATTCTTTTTGTGCTACCATATTCCCTCGATGGAATTTGTAGGTATGCATTTCTGCTTTCGCATTTGAAGTAGCAAGTGCTTTCTTAACTAGAGTATCATCTCCTCTTCGGTTCTTACGTTTCAACAGGCTGGCTATTAGCAACCTTTCTTTCATCTTCCAGATTGTGGTTCTGTTAGCTCACGTTTGTGGTTTTTCCCTCGCCCTCTGAGCTTGGCCTATTATCCGGGCACCCTCTGTGTTCACTGGAGCTGGCTCTTGGGATGCACTTGAAAGTGCACACAAGGAGCCGGCAGCAAAGTTGGAGGAGGTATGGGTTTGGTACTTGGGGCACTGAAGGTGCCCACGCCGGGTGGAGGAGGACCCGGGAGCAGGGTATTCCCAGAGGTCGGTAGGCAGACTTCCTGCCGAAGTCCTGACAAAACACCAGATAACGTTAATGCCCTTTGATATTCTTATCTGCCTCCTTCCCTTTCTCCTTCCTCCCAGCCACCCACCCAAGTTGTGGAAGTCCTTCCTCAGAAATCTGGGTGCCGCTGGGAGAGAAACTGGGTTTTCTCGCACAACGGAGGTAGCCAGGCATTCACTCACCACTTTGACTTTCCATCTCCTCTGCCGTAGAGGTTGCTGAAAGCCCAGCCCCTTGCGGTGTCAGCCCGTGGAGGCGGGGGCTGCCCTGGTGAGTTCCTCCCTCTTCTCTGTATCCAAACTTTGTCCCGTTCAGGTTCAGATGGCATGCTGACATTTCCCCTCCGGCAGACTGGACTTCCCAGGAGTTGCGTCAGTTGGGATCTGCTCAGTTTTGCATTCTCCAGGCTTTTTATGCCTCATCGTGGAAGATGGAGGAGGTTCACCAAATCGCTTGCATCTGTAGCCCTTACTAAGGACCTGTTTATTTTTGGGTGCACAGGTGGGCTTGCGTGTCCCTTAAGGAAACCTGCGGAGACACTTTTGCTAAGTTATGGATGTCTAGTTGTCCTAAAAGGGGAGAGAAAAGAGTAATGACTTAACATTGCCATGATTCTGATGTCACTTTGCTCACCCCTGAGACAAGACAAAAGCTAAGTTTAAATGACAAGAGGAAAAAAATTCTGTCTTTAAAAAGTTATTATCTATTAATATATTGATAAGGAAAATACACAGAATTCCTATGTGTTGAACTTTTTCCGGATATAGGATTAGCAAGAGAAATAAAAGCCAAATTAAAGTAAAAGCTAATTGCACAGACTCAGCTCCTAGAGTTCGAGATTTGGCTTTGCCACTTACTAGCGGTATGTGTTACTTAAAACATACCTAATTTGCTGGAAATTTCTTCTTTAGCAGCAGCACTTGGCATTATATCAAATGCATTTCTTAGTAACTGTTGAGAAAATGTTGATACCTTCCTAATTGGCACAGAAATGCAATACAGGAGTCAGAAGGTTAATTTCACACGTTTTATAAAAACTCATGATAATTAAAAGGTTTTGATTAAATCCATTTACCAATTCCAAGAGAACCTAGAATGGACATATGAACAAGCTCAGAAAAACGGTCACAGGGTTGCTAAAGGGAATGTTTGATATTCCCAGGCAGTTCAAGATGCTCAGAAGGAAAATATTCTGATTTAGAATTTTAAGCTCAGCCTTGTTGTAAAGACCTTTTTCTTCTAAATAATGACTCTTTCCTTAGTTTTGCTTTTTTGGTTTTTTTTTTTTTCTGCCCTAAAATGGCAAGAGAAAAGCAGTTTCTATGCTTTGGCTTCTTAGCATGTGCTTTGATAGACCTGTGTCATCCCACCTCTCACCCCCTAGGCTGAAGGTAGTAACCCCAAGTACCTGATTTTTTGGAACTTCACTTTTTTTGTAGTTTATAGGCAGCATGAACTATGCAGAGCCTGTGGGTCTGGATTCAAATTCCAGCTTCACCACCACTTACTATGTACTTCTGGGCAAGTCATTAAACTTGTTGAAGCTTCAGTTTCCTCTACTGTAAGATGGGAATATATTACTGAACCAATCCCACAGGGTGGTTATAAGAATCGATAGTGCGCGTAAAGAATTCACTTGATAAACACGCTGTACATGTTCAATATTAGCAGTTATAATTACTGATTCAAAGGCAGGCATCTTTCATTGTTAAAAAAAAAAAAAAAGATTCTCTGATTTCTCATGCCCCTGCCTTTAAGAATCACACTACTATACCTCTTAGTGCATGAATGCCATTCCTCAGTATTAGTTCACCATTTTCATTGTCAAGCATAATTATGGCATCACCGAATTATCAGGGCAACACGGTTGGTAATGTAAATAAGTCACCAACTTTAATTACTTCTAAAAAATATGACTCTCAAGTTTAAAAATTGAAAGGACATGTGTTTTAGCATACAATTTATCTTCAACTCATTCTATATTATATACTTATCCAATTACTTTTTACTTGGCGGGGGTGGGTACACCGAAAAAAAAAAAGCAAAAACCCATTATCAACCATAAACCCATCTGCTCATATATACCTATCAACAGTCATTACGTAATTTGTGGGATTGTCCCCCAAAATACAAAATCTGGCTTTCTAATGCAAAGACCTTTTTGTCTCTAGAAAGAATGTTAGTTTAGGCTAATAAATATACCCTGTTGTTTCAAGTTTTCTGGGAATAATGCCCGTAACAAAGTTAATTGTGTTTTTCTACCTTTGTGGATAAGACCATCTCCCCACCCCACAAATTTGCCATGATTGTGATGGATAAAAAGCTAACACCTAAAATGTGAAATTGGGCTACTCTATTTCTGCCATGTATATACTTAACACTTGCAACTAGGCTGATGTAAAGACTCAGCGACATCGGAAATTTATCAAAATGGTAACTAAGAACCCTTAAATCTAACCAATTAGATTGTCTAACTGAAGATAGGTTATATTTACAGAAGAGTCTGTATGAAGGCTAGGAAAAGAGAAATTCGGTATGGCTTTGGCATTGTCCAAAGGTGTGGCTGTCCTGAACAAGTAACTCCAGGATGTCCTTGTGACCCTTTGGTCTCCTAGAACAGCAGTGGGGCCGCGACTATTCTGGCTTGATTGTACTGGCCAGGGTATTAATCTAGCTCCACCTGTTTTGCTTCAACTTGAACCAAACTTCTGATTCACCTCGTTGGACGAGAACTGTTCAATAGGGAGAATGTACTCATTAAACCCAAGTAGCCAGGTCTTCTTCAAAGTCATTGGCTCACAGCAAACAAATAATCTGGGACCATGGTTTTATATCAAAAGACTAAGAAAATTTCAAAGTAGTCTCCACGTCACTCCCTTGGGCTCCATCAGTTTGGTGGGAAGGAAGGAGTTACAATCACAGATGATGAACTGTAAAAACAAGATCCATCACTCTAGCTTATTTACCCATGCAAGTCTTAGCATACAATTCGTTACCTCATTCTAGATCATAAACATATAATTCATGGGGAGATGGAGAAAAGGAAAGGATTGCAGGCTAAAAAGTTTTCAAAGAAGCCTGAATTGTACATCGAAGTATCCACAGAAAAATGTCACGTATCAATTTGTCTTAAAATTTCCAAAGCAGCAGCCACACGTCTTAGAAAGCCATACAGCAGTCAGCCATCTTCTTCTGCTTCACTTCAAATCCTACATGAAAGTAGGTCCTTTAAAATAGACTATTGTCAATTATGAGCTATACCTTTGTCAGATGCAACTAACCTTCGTTAATTGTGGCAGTTATGAGGTTCTATAAAGTGTCACTAACAGTGTATTAGCAAATACTGAATCAGTGCTCCTAGGGGAGATACGCACCTGTAAGCCAGCCGCATTTTCAACAATCAATAGATCCTTGTTATGTGTTCCTGCTTTAAGACACTTCATTCACTATATAGTTAGTTAACCTTGAACTCACAACGAATGGCTCTGTAACTCATAAAGCTTACCTACCTTCCTGTACTTAAGGACACCAGACAGCACCTCACCACTATGCTTAGGGGCCATTTAAATAGCAAAATCACCAATGAGCACAAAAGTGTCAGTAACCGGGCACTAAATAGACCTCAAAAAGCAGACCTATGGTATGAAAGTTGATAAAAAGTTAGAAGGCTTATTCAACCTCAGCTGGGAATGTTTCAGATAACTCAAAGAATTTTCATGGCCATGTTGGCAAATGACTGAAAGCACAGGAGTTGATTTTTTGGGCTACAAGTAACCGTTAGTACATATTTGCAAATAAATACCTAACAGAATAATCAACTATTATTTTTTCCTAATTCCTACAAGCAGATCAAAAATGTCTACACTTTTGTTGGTTTCTGTCTCCAGTCAGGACATGAGACCTTTCAAAAACAGATGGGGATATCTTATCACACAAGAAATTCCAACTACGCAATATACAGAGAAAGCTACGGTCTATGCAAATATCTGCTACTTTCGATTTTGGAATGGGAAGTGTGGGATTTTTATAGATACAACTTCTAAGGTGTCTCTAAAGTCTGCTCTTTTAAATCTCAAAACTTGACCATTCTGTATTCAAATTTAACAAAGGTATGTATTTCTCTCTTCCTAAAGCTTTGAGAACAGCTTTCGTGGCAACTCGGAATCTAAATGAACTATCCAGCCTCTTAGAGGTAAGTGTATGGTCAGGCAAAATAGAATAAGGAGAATGCCTACTGGGTGTATGTATTTAAGCCATGGGAGCAGGCAGGGGTTAATGTGTGTATCGCGTTTCAAAAGCAGCTGAGCTGAAAAGCCTTCAAAGCTTCATCATGCAAAAGACACTGTCGTAACCACGGTTTTTATTTGGATTCATTTATTTGCTCCTAAAGAGCTGGTGTTGAGATTCAGATCGTCCGATGTGCAACTTAGAAAGCGAACTTTGGCAGAAGTATGTGTAGAGAATGGAACAGAGATTAAAACTAGACCATTCTCAAAAGTGTATTTAAACTGCCAGGGTCTTTTTTTTATGCAGGTTGACCGGGGGTCCTGGCCCCCATCTTCTAAACCCATCCCCCAGAGGTAGAACCCCCAAATACTGATTTTCCACAAGTACTTTAGGTGACAAGAGTCTAAGGCATGAAGTCACCATCAGCAACTTAACAAAGTTACCCTCACTTTGTCACTGCTGTTGCTGTTTTACACCATATAAATGAGGGTTTAAGCCAATTATCTTTCCAGCTTAGACACCTTACTAGTCATAAACTGGCATCATCTCAAAAAACGTTCGTCATTTAATGACAGACATACGTTGGCTCAAGAATTCACATGAAAACGTAAAAACACATTAGGGAGATTCTTCTGGCTCCTTCTCGTAAAACTAGGATACCCTTGAACTTAACAGCATGGGTTAAGAGGTTCACGGAAGAGGTTCTTCTGCCAATCCCAGCTTATCACCTATTTGCGCAAGCCAATTACAAAGAAATAAAATAGAACACCACTGTGCACTGTTTAAGGAATTTTTATTAAAGCAAGAATTTTATAATCCAAATTACGTTTCCTTGCTCAGTTATCAATTCTGTTATTTAAAACAGAAGTGACATTCTGAGCTATTCCACAGTAAAGAATTACAAAATTAAAGAAAGGAATGCTTTAAATTTTTGTACTTTGCTGAAAATTCTTTTTCCCAGGGTCTATAAAACATTAATTTGTTTTTATATTTTACTATTTTTTTGTGGTTTTTTTTTTTGTTGTTTTTAAATCAATAAGTAATCTAGGACTAGCATTATGTTTGCTAGACCTGGCATTTGCTCGGTACATAAGGTTCAAAGTTTCCTTTCCTTTTTTTATTTATTTTCTATTTTGCAATGTTTTTTTTCCATAATGTTTAAGTTTTTCGATGTTTAGATATTTTTCTTCGGTGAAGCACAAGTTTCTTTTCGTGGTCCCTGATCAATCTGTGAATGCAGGGAAAAAAAAATTATGATCATCAGACTTGCCAAGCTAGTATTTAATGATTCCAGTTGCTAAAATAAAAGTAAACAATCCTTATAAAGTGATAATAGCTGCTAGTTATTGCGATTATATTCCAGTATGCAAATGTACCAAATGTAGCGCTGTGCAAATTTCAAGTACACAGCATGCTAATGGCAAATACCAGCAACAAAAGAAGATAACCAATACTGGTACCTGTCAACAGCAAATTGAAAGCCCATGGCCAACTTCGGTGTGCAGCCTGTTTCTGTAAAGTCTTATTGGAACACAGCTGCAACTATCTGTTTACATCAGGTCTAGGAGCTCTTTCACATTAACACTGTAACAGAGTAACTGCAACAGACAACACGGCCCACAAGGCCTAAAATATTTCCTTTCTGGTCCTTTACAGGAAAACGTCCTGTCAATCTCCGGTCTGGGCTACACAGCTACATCACCCTGTTTCTTAAAGTAAAGAAAGGCACTAGTAGAGGCCGGGGGCAACTGTCCTTGCTGCAACTCAAGAAAAGGTGTAAGCTATGAAAAGTCCTCTGCGAGTAAGTACACAGAAAGCCCAGCCCATTCAATCAGTAATTCAAATACACAATGTCTGACAGTGTTTGAAAAAATTCAAGTCAATACCAGGCTAACAAGTAAACTAAAATCTCCTTTAGTTTCTACTTCTACTTCTCTTTAAAAAGTCAGCAATAGGTTTGGAATACTGGTAAAAACAAATTTTTGCGACGTTTCAAAACCTACTCAAACTGGTAAGAGATAAGGAAATCAGTAGGAAACTCCCCAGGGAGTAATGCTCACTTTAAACAGTTGGAACACCAGTGGCACTGTTAACTGCTTTCTGGGCAGCCTCTTTCGCTTGGTGGGCTTGTAGTACGGCTACAGCTTCATCAACCTAAAGAACAAATTGGCTCTGTGAAGGAGTCACTGGAAGAAGTTCCAATTCACAACATGTAAATGTCCAAAGGCAAACCAAACTCTTCCTCAGAGGAAAGTGGAAGGAACTGCTTTCCAGAACACATTTCAACTGTATCCGTATCCTGTGGGGTTACAATCCACCACCGTCCTGGAATCATGAACCCTCTTGTGCTTCTCACGCTCTCCTCACCAAAACTCCCCCAAAGTTGAGAAACATTGGCAAACATGTCTTTCTTCACTAAGAAAACAGCACAGCCAAGAGAGCATGGATGCTGGATGTGAAACCAAGCTCTGCCATGGACTAGCTGTGTGAACAAAGGGCAGAGTTTCCAAACTGTTTCCCCATGTACAGTAAAAATGGGGATGACGGAACCACAGGTGGTTATCAGGATTTACATTTGTAATAAAACTTAGAACTATGCGTGGCTTGTATAAAGCACTTATTATTAATGTTCAAGTTTCTATAAAAAGCCCTAGAATACACTGTATAAGAAGCTGCTAGATAAATGATGAATTTAAATTACTTTAGAACGGAGAGACTCTGGAGACTCAAGCATATGAAGAAGTTCTGAATTATCAATCTCCAACAACATGCCAGTGATTTTACCAGCAAGAGTAGGGTGCATGGCTTGAATTAGAGGAAAGAGCCGCTCACCTAGGAACAAAAACATAAATTCCTTTCATCAGAAGAATAAAGCCATCTGCCAATATTAAAACTGGGTTGAAGAACCTTACTTTTGGATACAGCAAATAAATGCTAACCCCAAATCCACCATTTTGATACTGTTATCAAACAGATCAAGCTCTCCCCCAAGGCAATTAAGTTGTTAAATGTGTGCTCAGTTTTTTTTCCATTTAGTTCAAATTCCCTGTTCCCAAAATGTCATGGGATCCATGGCAAGTAGCACCCTATTATCCTATTCATCAAAAGCAAAATACTTAATTAAAAGCCTGGAAAGCTATCAAGAAGTTTGGTAAACACACCAAGTCAAACCAATCCCACCACCTTCACTGCCATTTTTAGGTGCAAAGCAGGGCTCTGAGTATCTCCCTCCTCTTTTCTGGCCAGTCTTTCTGTCACTGACTAAGTGGGACAAAGGCACTTACCCAACATTTGCTTTTGCTCTTGAGGAGGGGCAGATGCCAACATGGAAGCAGTCAAAGGCTCCTGACCTTGTACATGGACAGCAGGCTAGAAAAACAGGAAAATTCCGAACTTTAAAGTACAGAAGTGATGGCACATAAAAACACTGATCACCAGAAACTCCCAAAATGATGAAGACTGCATTCTAAACATGAATAGGAGAGGCTGAGTGAATCAGCAATACAGCCCAAGTATTATAACCACACAGGATACTTCCTTCTCTACCTGGAATATTCTTTTGAGCTCTGTTTCTGTTACACTCAATGACAGTTGACAATTTTTGTCTCAGGGTCGAAAAAAGGGGGTGAGCCAAATCTCACAGACCAATCTTTATTTCGCCTTTTCTCCCTTAGGACTATGCCTAACAAAGCTCTCAAACCACACAAGCGGGTCAGGATAAGGGATGCTGAATGCTTGTCTAACTCCCACAGTATAGGGCAAACAAGACGTTTTTTCACACGGCCAATTAACAAGACATTCTGGACACCTCAAGCTCTCATGATCCAGCTGTCGTATTTCTTTGACTGCAACCAAGGCCCGTCCTCTCGGGAAGAACTCGAAGACCCACCTGCTGCATGGTAACTTGCGGCTGTGCATTCAGATGCTGCTGCGGATTGCGGACCCCGGCGGCGTACTTATACTGTGGAACGGTGCGGACCGCAGGAGTGGCTGCAGCGGCAGCAGCTGCAGGACGTGGACCCATCGTCTGTGTTGACGTGTTAGCTAAAAAATGAACATGCGGGTCTGCACTTTGACCGTGCTTTCAAAGCGGAAATCCATTTTTACAGGAAGCGTTCCGACTTACCAACACGCTGTGTGGACATGACTCGTGGAACCTGTGAAGAAGCTGGTCTCATAGTACTAAATGGTGGTCTAGGAGCGGCTGGGCGGATAGCACCGGGCATATTTTGGAATGCTGCATTTGAAGATACAGACACACGTTAACTGGGAAAAAACTCACCGAAAGCATTAAAAAACGCACGCTTTTTTAGAGTTGAGGTTTGAACAAAAGGATAAAAATGACTAAATAGAGCTACCATGTTTTAAAACTTAGTCTCTCACCTGCCACTTGCCCGGAGAATGAGTCCATAAAAAAATTCATTCGTGTAAGAATAAGTACTTATTACTACCTGAACACGATACACAAACCTGGTTCCAAGTGCTCCTGCGATGCAGCCCTGGTCCACAGGGCAAGGCTCAAAATGCCAGGACGCTGATCCTCGCACATTGGAACAAGGTCTTTTAAAATTACTGCCTAACCAAATGTGAAATTAAGAGTTGGATCCATTCCCAAACTTGTCATAAAGGAAAATCAAATCAGCACAGAATTTACTGCCTCCGTAAGACAGGAAGGGGGAGGCATTTTAGGATTTTGCTTTAAAAAACAAGAAACAAAAAACGCTAGGATCCCCAAAATGAACACCCATAACCCTAAATTATAAAAAAAGTCAATATACCATTGAAACAGAACAGCTTATTTGTCTCCCATTTTTAGTCCAAACAATTCACAACCATACTTAAAAACAAAAGGCTTACGATGAGGTCTGGCACCCTGAGCAGTCCAGCGAGGACTTGGTCTGAGTTGAGCAATCTGGCTAGGAGGGTAGTACGCAGCACGGTTCTGAGTCTGCAGAAAGCAAACACACGCGTCCGGTAAAGAAGCGAGCAAGTGACGCAGTGAGCTCGACACTCTATAATAAACAGTCAGCAAGTCCTTACGCTCTTAAGCATTTTTTTTCAAACGTAATCGTAATTCACATGCCTTTATTTAGGGCAAAGACACTAAACGTGACCAAATATGAAAACCTGCATTAGGTTTTTGTTCTCTTCTGAAACTTACCTGTGGGATAGCTGCCATGAAGTAACCTGAAGGAGGTGCTGGCTGGTAGGGGTTGATTACAGGATTGGGCACAGCTCGGACACTTGCCATTCTCTGCATATACTGGTTAGTGAGGTGAGCCTGGCGCTCTTCTTTGCGCTGAGCTAAAGCTACATACAATGGCTTGGTGGCCACAATTCTACCATTCATTTCTGTAACTGCTTTTGTGGCTTCTTCTGGGGAGGAGAAACATACAAAACCAAACCCTTTGCTGCGACCACCCTCCATCATGACCTATTAGAAGACAAAAAGATTTAAGAAAAAGTTAATTCAAGGATAGAACAGGACGCTAAGAAAAAAGCATTATTACTAACTTGTCAATTACAGCTACTGACTCAAGTAAACACTGTTAATGCTTTGTTTTCTACAATGTTTCCTTAATACCTAAATATCCAGGGCAAGCTACACACGTGGTACACCTCAGCCAAACAAAACAGGAAATAAAGAGGTGGAGGTAGGACAGCAAATGCGGTAGGATTTTAGATAGTCAATTAAGTATTAGACCTTAAATATTAAGGTTTAAATATCTGAGTAATACATTCAGGGCCTGCTAAATTTAACTCCAGCATCATTAACATTTGACTCAGCAATTCAAGTGGACAACATGCTTTACTATTCTTTGGGTGGGTGGAGAAGCAGCTGAATCTTAGAAATAGCCACAATTCACAATTTCAAATAAAAATTTCACATTCAAGACCAAAAGGGCCATAAATATTGGCTAGAAGAAAGCTTCCAAACACTGCAAAGATCATTTAAAGGAGCAACGAGGAGACGCAAAGAACTCCTCCTTAGCCCAGCAATAAACACATTCTACAACTACATTGAGCAGTATGGGGTAGCGTAGGAACACAGTCCAAGGATCTCACACGTAAGGGGAATAAAGGCAAAACACCAAGAAACAAACAAAAAAACTGAGCTCATGGTTGCTAGAAGCAGAGAGGTGGGGGTAGAGGAAATGAAACGAAGAGGTTTTAAAAAGTATAAACTCCCAGCTATAAAATAAGTCCGGGGGATGCAATTAATGTACAGCATGGGGGACTATAGTCAATAGTTCTATGTTACACATTTGAACGTTCCTGAGAGTAGATCTCAAAAGTTCTCATCATGAGAGGAAAAAGAATTATGTATAGTGACAAATATTAACTAGATTTATTATGACCGTTTCACAACATACACAAACATCGTCATTATGTTGTATACTTTAATACATGTCAATTCTACCTAAAACAAGATCCTGAAACCTACCCATGCAATTATGGGAATTTAGTGTGTTAAGGTTAACATTTTAAAATAATGAAAAAATGGACCTTGCGTTATTCAATACATGGTACATTGAGAGAAATGAGAAGAGTTAAGTTACAACTCTTAATTCATGTCACACTGAAAAATCAAATTGCCAGATTCTGAACATAAAATGTAAACTATAAGGAAAACAAGATGACAAAAAACCCAAAGTCCTAAGTGAAAGACTGGAGAGAATATTTGCACTATAAAACAAAATTGACATAAAATTCTCTCTAAATCAAAAGACAACCAATCTAAGTTTTTGACACTCCTATATCCCAAAATACAGATGCACAGAACTTTACAAACGGAGGAATTCTTGGATCACTGACAGAGAAAAAACACCTGGAGCAGAGGTTCTTAAAATCCCGGAATTTAGATTAAAACCACATATTACATATTGCTGTAATTCTTAATTTCTGAGTTCAAGTACATCAATCTTTACTGCTTGGGGGCTTGAAACTGGACTCCCCAGAATGAAGTGTTAATGAATACATATTTCCCCTGTAACAATTATAGTTTCCTGATAAATTGCTTTTAAAAAGATATTTAGAGACTGAGAAGGCATGTGTACAGAGGAAGGGAGAGAGAGTCCTAGGTAGGCTCCGTGCTGTCAGTGTGGAGCGTGGTGAAGGGGCTCAACCCCGTGAACCATGAAATCACAACCTGAGCAGAAATCAAGAGTCAGGCGCTTAACCGACTGAGCCACAAAGGTCCCGGTGCCCCTAAACTGCCTTCTTTAACCAGGAAAATAACGAGTTGAACAGAGTATATAGAACTACATGTATTAATTATGGGAGGATCAATCATGAACTATGGTCAACAAATGTAGCCTTCCCCAGGAAGCATTCAGAACTCACCACCTGCAAAAAATAAACCATCAAGGCTACCTCTACTTCAAATTTGAATATATTTTTGAAGCAATGAGACAGAAACCTGATTTCCAGAAAAATGAAAGCCTGTTTTTTTTTGGAAGAAAAAAACCCCCTATTTGACTATTCATTTACAAAGTAAGACAAAAATTCCAGTAGGTGTATTAATGTGAAATTTATACATACATATCCACATGCATGGATTTTTCCCTAAATGGTAAAAAAGTATCCCTATGCTTTACCTTTGCACTAGTGATTGTACCAAAAGGAGAAAACTCTTTCCGGAGACGTTCATCATCAATACCATCATCAAGATTTTTCACATAAAGGTTAACACCCTAAAAAAAAGAAAAGAGAACTGAAGGAAAAGAAAAAAGAAAACCACAGTGGTACTGAAGCACACTTCCTAGTATTTTATCCCACGTATCTTCTCCCTTCCCCCCTCTCAAACCCTCCAGTTACCTGGCAGTAACTGACATGAACGTAAACTAGGTTTGCTCATCCCTGTCTTATTTTGCTTGTCAATTAAAAATGAACCTGGTATCTGGTGATCCTATCTTGCTTCATCTGTTCAAATTTGCGCTTAAGTTCCGTCTGCCGTTCCACTTTTTTCTGAGCTCGACCAACGTAAATTTGTTTTCCATTGAGCTCCTTCCCGTTCATCTCATCCACGGCCTTACAGAAATCACAAAAACTTTAATTACTAACTTGCAACGGAGAAAGAAGTTGTTTAACAATACGGGAAATATTAGGGTTATGAAAGCTAAAGATGGATCTGTCACAAAAACTAAGTTTTGTTTGGGGAAATATCAGTTCCCAATTTATACCCTCAAAACTAATCAAATACAAGTAACTGAAAACAATACATGTAAAATAGCCACCAGAACGCATGTAAATTTCAGCAGAGCAAGGAAATGTGTCATCTCCCTTCTTACTACAAAATACGGGAAACCCACACTGTCCTTAGTTAGTATATTTGAGTCTTACTTTCTGTGCATCTTCATGCCTTTCGAAGCTTACAAATCCAAAACCTTTGGATTTTCCACTTTCATCAGTCATTACTTTCACACTTAAGGCAGGTCCTAAAAAAAGTTTTTAGATGATTCAAAGGTATTTCACACATTTATACATTTCAAATTTCAACACACAAAAACAAAGCCATGAAAAAAATAAAAATTAAAAAAAAAAGTCTCTTCAAAGGCCTTTTATTTGTACTAAGAAGCTAAGTACTCTATTCCCTGAAACACTCATTCCTCCTTCCATTTAAGGAGGTTATGTTTTAGGCAATTGTAAATGAGAGAGACTTTATTTTGTTCAAAACAGATTTGCTTTTTTTTTTTTTAAGCCAACAACTGGTTTTTCTCAACCCTTGGCCCACTTGACTTTCAACTGGGAGTGGAGGGAATACAGGAACCTTTGGAAAGACAGAAATCACTTGGGAGAAGGTGGCACATTTTTGATGACACATGGCCCCCGTCCGCCCAAGTGAAAGACACTTAACTGAGGTGGGTGTTATCTCAGCCTGGGAGATGGGGCCAAAAAAAGGTTTAAAATCACATCTGATTACAGAGAATATGGAACAGCTACGGGCACAGGTAGATTGTTTCCTTTAAGGTACCTCTGGTCCTAAGGCTGTACTTCCAATCTCTGCTTTGAGAAATAGCCAAGAAAATTATTTGACAAATTTACGTATTGGTGGTCACCTCACAGTAATTTGGCATAACTGGTTAATAATATCCAACTTAAGAAACAGCTTCTAATTAAAAAAGACAGATGAAACATACAAAACCATTCACTAAAGAGAATTTAAGGATGCAAGACACAATTTACCTTTGTGCAAAAGGACAAGTTTTTTGCTCAAAGGAGCAGTGGGTTCAATGTGGTATGCTAGATCGGCAATAAAAAATTACATTTCCTAATTCTGTATCATTTGAGGTGCTCAAAAAAAAAAAGCCACCTATTTAATAAGTTCAACAAATGATAAGGAAAAGCAAATCACCTGCAAAAGCATTCAATTTAAAGTCCATCCTCTGATCAGTCACACAACTATCTAAAGTGAGGCTGGTTACACTTCGCTGACTTAAAATTTAATGAAGTTAATTTTGAAATGCAAGGAACCAATAGTTTAAGATCCCATGGATTCAGAAGGCCATCCCAAGGAGATATCACGGGAAAATCAGGATCTCTGGCTTTGTCTTTGAATGTCATGGTTTCAAATTGCTCAAACACGAGGCTTTTAAGACTGGCCAAATACCCTAAAGCTGGCCAGCTTTCCTGTCCCCTAACTAAGGACTGCATTCTGACCTAAGTTGGCTGTGTCGTGTGCATGCCTCTGATGAGATGGGATCTGTACGTGCATAAATCCAGCACAACTTCTTACTGTAGCATAACCTTTTAAACTCTGTTCCAATTATGCAGTCACACCTTACTGTGCTAATAACAACACTATTAACCTTTATTTATATATACTACTTTGTAGTATAATGGACTATCAGTAGTTTGATCCACATAATGACAGTTATTTTTAAGTACCATATTAAGTTTCATTTCATTTACTTTAGTATAAAGTATTAGCCAAAACTAATGTTGAGCAATTACTCAGAACTTTGAGTGTAAAAATTTAATTCAGACACATTACCAAACTTGCCAAAGAGATCCTTAAGGCGCTCATCATCCATATCTTCTCCAAAATTCTTGATGTAAACATTGGTGAACTCTTTTGCCCTAGCTCCGAGTTCTGCTTCTCGTTCTTTACGAGACTTAAATCGTCCAACAAATCTAATAAAATATGTAAGGACTATAAAATTAGGTTCTATTTTATTAAGTTCAGATTAATTAAGCCTGATGGTTGATTTTGTAATTGTTACTGATAATTTCAGAATCTCTAATAAAGAGCACACGATAAAACAAGAAGTGCCTTAAGTGAAAAAAAATGGAAGCATAAAAGAACAAACCTCTTAACTGCAATAAAAAAGGAAGCATTTTTCTTCATACACACTCCTCTCCCTTCCTTCTAGCTAACCCAGGGTTAAAGAGATCATGCCTAACAATATAAAGGAGTGGGGGGTAACACATGCACCACACCAAGGAAAAGACCTAAAACCTTTCGTCAATGCTATTTCCAAGTGGCCCCTGCGCATTTTTTGTAATCTCCTAAAATGGAAAATTTATACTTCTGAATTTTGTACTCTTAACACCTAACACCTTCGCAAATTTTCTTTGCAGCAGTATCGACTGAATGTTTTAAAATTTTAGTTTTCCCTAAAAGTAGGGCATGTCCTTAAAGAATATTGTAATAGACACCAAAGTAAAAAGCCATCTCCCATTAATACCACCCAAATCATGACTGACTTAGTCCCTAAGTCCTTGTTTTAATGGACATACCTGTGACTTGGTTCCTTAACCTTCCCCACCCCACTCATTCGGCTGTGCTTCTCCTTGCTATCAGTTTACAAACACTCCCAACAGGAGCATAATACTCCACTGCGGACATCACAACTTTCTGCTTTTGTAAATAATGCTGGAACTTAATGAGCCTTACTGTTATTTCTTAGGATAGATTTGCAGCAATCGCAGTAGTTCAAAAAGCCTAGAAGTGACCTTAAGTTTACATACACAAACGGTTTTCCAAAAGGATTACTTCACACTCAAAAGAGCAATAAATTATTGAATCTAGACCCCCACCGATGCTGGACATTCTTCTTCCCACCCCCCCAAGCATGTGGACAAACTGTAAGATTTTTATCTTCCAATACTAATGATGCTAAATATTTCTCTCATTTAAAGATGTTCTACTTCAAAAATAAATGATGCACTACTTCTAAGAATTAGCCTTTGTAAATTGTTCATATCGAGCAACTGCTGGTTTCTTAGACTTATATGGGTTCTTTACACCTTACAAAGTCTTTCCTTAATCATGCAGGGACACAAAATTCAAATAGGTAACACCATGTGCATCACGTGCATGATCCCTTCATGTACAGACTGACCATACCACTTGACGAGGTGACCACATTTTAAGAGTGATGCAGTTTAAGGTGTTCTAAGAACAACCAGACCCAATATGCATGCTACCACTGCAGTTTACACAGCATTGTGAACTCAGATCATTTACAGTATGGCCTTACAGTTGAATTTGCCTGGATAATTAAACAAAATCGACTGGCGTTGAAGATAAAAAATTTAAGATGTAATTTCTTTGGGCTCACAAAATCTGCAATTTTAACCTGCAGCAAAAATAGTCTCAGAGGTTTTATCAGTGCCATTGTATAAAAAGTTAGCAACTTTTAAAAACAAGTTTATTTTCCGGAATGATTAGTTATGAAGATTTCTGGTTTAATTCCACTTTATCTTTAGATGGGTGGGGGGGGGGGGTCACAAGGTTAAAAAAAACAAACCAAAAAGCCCCCCAAAACCCAAACCTTTAAACTTCATCAATAAATTGTAGTAGTAAGGCCAAGTAAAGAGCCAACTTAACCTCTGAATTTAGACCACTGGGTTTGTATCCCAGCTCATCTGTCAAACCAGCAGGTTAACACAGGCAAATTATTTCAGCCTCAGTTTCCTCAAATGTAAAATGGGTCAATGATCACCTCAGGAATTATGATTAAGTTTCTGTTTGGATTCCTAGTTTTTTCACTATGCACTTATTCTGAAAAAGTTTCTTATCTCAGTATACCTATCTTCATTTTCTTTTTGGCTTGAATGCTGACCAATCACATTAATTCACCGTTATTTGTATGTTACAACAAATCAGAAAAGACAATTACAAAACCTACCAAGATGTGGTTTATTAACTTTCACTCCAGCTCTAGCTCTTTAAGAACACAAATATACTAACTTGTAAGATGAACTGAACTATTAAAAACAGATTTGAAATATGATTAACTATTTATACTTACACTTTGCGATCATTTAGAAGCATCCCATTCATTTTTTCAATAGCTCTTTCAGCTGCTTCCTGTGTCTCAAAATGTACAAATCCATAACCTTTGGAACCATTTTCATCACAAACCACCTAGGGAAAAACGGATACCAATTTTTCATTACTTGCTATTGATTTAGCATTTTTTCCCCCAGTGTTCAGAGAGAACTTGTCAGCCTCCTAGCCTGGGTTATTTGGGAAATAAAGTTACGTATGTAGTATGGTTGCTCTTTTAAGGAATAAACTACGAGAAGCTAAAACACTGTAAATGTTTACCTGTCAGTTTGGCTTACCTTACATGAAAGGATGTTACCAAAAGCAGAAAATGTATCATACAGTGCTTTATTATCAATGGATTTGTCCAAATTTTTAATGAATATGTTGCCCACTCCACTTTTGCGAAGTGATGGATCACGCTGAGACCACATGATGCGTACTGGCTTGCCCTTTATAACATCAAAATTCATGGTGTCCAAAGCACGCTCCGCTGCAGGAAAGACATGTTCAGAGTGAATATTGCTTCGAAACATTTTCAGGCTACTAAAAATTATATAAATCATTGTGGGGGGGGGGGGCAGTGCCTCTACTTCTTTAAACTTCAAGATGGCTGGACCTTACCTCACACTGGTCTAGATTTAAATTGTATAAGGCAAAAAAAAGAATTATCAGAAATTTCCCATCTCCCATGTTACTAGATGACCTATCACTAATAAGGTATTTCTGAAACAATTTTTAACTGCCATAATTTAAAATCACCTTTTTGTTCCTACTCAATATAAAACCACGATACCTCTGCATACAATCTACTTAATAAGCAATATAAAAGATATTAGGCAATTATAAATTATCCAGACTAAACAGTTTTTAGATTTTCAAGCATTTCAATGCCTTCCCTTATTGTCAAAATCAATCTTTTCGTTGCTTACCACAGCCAATATTATATAAAAATTAGTCCATCAAAAAAAAAAAATTTCCTGGATGGGGGGTAGGTGTGATTTCAGGAAATCATGGCCCAACCTCCTACTGGCATATTAAAAAAAAAAAAAAAAGCTACATCCATTCAGATCCAGATTTGAATCCATCTTTCAAAAACTAATCCGATGTTGGGCATACTTAGCTCTATACTGAATACAAAATTTTTCGAATACCAGGTCTACAATATTCACAATTCACTAACACTTTGACACATAAAACCAATTCTTTCTTTAGTCACTGATTAATCATTTAATCCATTTTTCCTAGATAGTGCTAGAATATTTCAAAATCTACCCTATGATCTCAGGGTCTTTGAAGGACTGAATTATGTCCACCTCTACCACGCAGCATTTATCGAGACTTTCCATGGAAAAATGTATTCTAAGTAAAAAAAAAAATTAATCCTAAAAGAAAAAACATAAGTCCATCTGAAGTCCTGAAACACCAGTTTCTACAAATTCCATGCCAATGTAACTGTAAAATTATTGAGAGGACAAATTTTCCGGCCACTTCTTTTTATAAATGAAAGCTCCAGTTTCTAGAAGATAGTGACAATCAGCTGTCAGCTCATTATCAATTGACCACACCTACTCAGCTCCCCTAGTTTTTTAGCTGACTTTGCTTGAGCGTCTTTCGAATGAGTCACCTCTTCCTGTTAAATTGGAAACTGGTCACTTTTGGAAGCTATTCTACAAGTTCATCAGTGTTGCAGTAAATAGGAAAAGAAAGAGAAAACCACTGGAATAACTAGAAAGACGGTAATTTGTACTGAAACCAAATAAATGGAAGATGAAAAAATGCTATTTTCTTTTGAGCAGTTACGGTACTGGTCTATGGAATAGAATGAGAATACAGGCAGTGTACTGTAACCATGGTAACCTGAAGTTCAACTTTTCAAATCACAAGAAATTCTAAAAAGTGGGTTTTTTTGTTTTAAAATTGTTAAACTGAGACCAAGTAACAGCCATTTCCAAAACTTACATTTTATGGTCTTTTAGGGTTTGTTCAAGTTTTCTCTATGGACTCTAAATTGTGATTACCTGCCCCAAAGTTATTTCCCCTAATTTTTATCTTTCATTCAGTGGCAAACCTTGTCCAGGGTCGGGAAGAATTGTTATGGAGGGGTATTTGGAGCTCCTGCTTACAGAGCCAAAGGGCAGGAAAGCTACAGTGCAGTTTTACAACTTCTGGCTCTGGGTCACTCCATAATATGCCTACCTCAAATCTCGCTATTACCTTCACTTGGTAAACAGCTGATCATTAAGTAACTTCAGTTCTGAGTGAATAAAATAAAAATTTAAAAGCCAACTCCCTGTAATTTGTATTACTTAACATGTATCCAAGCAGCCTGGGGAAAAAAAAAACAAATTGGGCCATAAAGTCAACTGAAGCTGACTTTTAGAAGTCAACTTTTAGAAGTCATACATCCAGATATGAAAGAAAATCCTGGTAACTCATCACCACGCCACATTATCTTATCGGTTTGCCAAACCGTTTTTGTGAATGGTTTAACTTCAAAATAAAAATACAAGGTTAGCCACATTTCTCTCCATGAATTTCAATCTTATTCTCATCTGTTATTTTGTGCAATTTCCCATAATGTACGGATATTCTGGACCACTTTAAAAAACAAACCTTTACTACCTGAATGCTACTAAGTATAATGGTCCAGTCCACACTACACTTGTAAGTAAACAGTTCACAGCCAAAATTGGTGAATACGTTTCAAGGAAAACCTCTCAAAAGCACAGGAAGAAAAAAACATTCTGAACAAATTACCAGTATTATGAAACTAATTTGGATAAAACATTCAAAATGACCCACACTGCTTGAGCAAACAGTTGATTTCAAAAGGGCCATACTCCGCAACCTCTGCTTCTACCATTCTGCTGTTCGTATTAGAGTGAGAAATGCTTGAACTCGGGGAAACCCCCAAACGCGTGTCTCATCTGGTAATTTACATCTCTAGAGCCACCGGTCACTGACAAGTGATTAAGAACGGATTCAGAAACCCAAGGACCACCACATCACCAAATTAACTTTATTCTAAGGCCCTGTGGCTCCCCCAGGCGATTGGGCCAGTAGCAGAAACAGGCCTCGGGCCTGTGAGGTTACAGGGTTCAACACGTGGTATTTTTCGAGCACCGAATCGCACTTCCTGCGGGTCCTGGGGCGCCGGCAAGAGCCCGGGTGGTGGGAGCGCCTTCACCTATTACCGGAGAAGGGGACTCGACTCCCGACGCCCCAGAATCCCGCAGCTACTGGCGGGAGCGCGGTGGAAGAACCCAATCTCACCCAACCTCCCGGCGCGTCATCACCCTAAAGTTTGAGAGCGGCTGAGGCCGAGAAAATGGTCGCAAAGGAGGAAGTGGCCAGGCGTGCGGCTGCCGGCAGCGCGGGTCCCCGCGGGCACCGGGAGCGGGGGTCCCGGCGCCCGAGCGTCTCCCTGCCGGCCGTGGGGGGCTGACATGCCCTCCCGCCCCCCTCCCCCGGGCCCGTCGGCCTAGCCAGCCCGCCGCCGCCTGCGCCTCATGGCCGCCCGCCCGCCCGCCGGGCCCGGCTCTCACCGTCCGCCGGCTGCTGGAAGTTCACATACGCGTAGCCCAAGGAGCGGCGGGTGATCATGTCCCTGCAGACCCGGATGGAGAGGATGGGCCCGGCCGGGCTGAACTTCTCGTAGAGCATCGCCTCGGTCACGTCGGGGTGTAGGTCCCCCACGTAGAGCGAGGCCATGGGGTAGCTGGGGGCGCTGGGGTTCATCTCGGCACGGCTGCCCGCAGGGCCACAGGCCGCGACCTTTCCGTGAGAGGAGGAGAGCGAGTGCTGGGGCCGGGGGCCGGAGCCGGGGGGAGGGGAGCGGGGGCAAGCGCAGAGGGACAAAAATCAACCGGAATCGAAAACTACTCAACGGCCGCAGAACGGGGTCGATCGGCTGCCGCTGGCTGCTGGCTGCCGGCTGAGGAGCGAGGGTGGCGGTGTCGGGTCCAGGCAGCGGGAAGGCCTCGGTCTCTTGGTTCCTTCTTGGAGCTGCTGCGGGGCCGCGGGCGGGCGGGCGGGTCGGTCTCGGCTGCTTCACCGGGTTATTTTATAAAAGAGGAAGAAAAAAAAATAAAAGTCTCCGGCGGGGGAGACGCGGATTTTTTGTTAATTTTTTTTGGGTTTTTTAAAAGATTTTTTTAGATTTTTTTTGGGTTTTTTTAATAATAAATGTGTGTTCCGAGCCCGGAGCACACACTCCGCACTCTCAGCACTAACCGCCGGGGAGAAGGGGAAGCACCGCCTCCTGCACCCTCTACTTATACCCCCCGCCGCACTCGCCCCGCCCCCGCGCGTCTGACGCCAGGGCCCTACGCGAGCGTCAGCGCCGGAGGAGGAGGAGAAAAGGAGGCGAGGGGGAGGAGGGAAAAGAAAACAGGAGGAGGAAAGAGCAGAGAGGAAGGGAGAGGTGGCGGCGGCGGCTGCTGCGGGTGTGGGGGTGGGGCTGGGGCGGAGGGGCGGGGCTTCTGCGCACGCGCCGCGGCCGAGGGGCGGGGCCTGTGCTGCGTATGGTTCGCGGGGGAGGGGAGGGCTGGCTCGCGAGCGGCTCTCAGAGGAGTCGGGTTGGGACGGCCTCTCTTTCCACACACCCCGCCCCCACCTCCACCCCGGAGAAGCGTTAACCCGTCACTGCGGCGGTGGGCGGTGCGCGGGGCTTCCGGGTTCCTAGGCGCTAACCACCCCCCACGTGCACGGCCGTCAGGGCCTTTCCCGCCGTGGCCCGCCCTGTTCCGCTCGCCCCCGCCGCGGAGGGACGCCGGGCGCAGGTGGGCCGGCGTGGTCCCTTCCAGACCCAGTTTCTGAAACGTGCGTGAAAGGAGCCGGGGCTGGCTCCCCTTTCTCCTACCCGGACCGCACTACGAGTCCCAGCGGGCAGCGCCGCCACGCGCGTCGGCCGCGGAAGCGGTGCCTGCTGGGAGCTGGAGTCCCCAACGGCCGAGGCGCTCGCTGACTCCCAACTGGCCGCGGGTCCTGGCCGCCCGCTCGGGGACCCCCAACCGTCCTGGCGCTGGATCCCGGTCGCCGCCCCGCGGTGCTTCCAGTAGAGGCGGGGGGGGCGGGGGGGGGAGGGGTCTTTGGGCTTCTTGTCCCCTGGTTTCCGAGTCCTGGACTCACCTCGGTCTCCACCGGACGCTGCAGTTAGTCAAAGTGGCTTTAATCTGGGAAAACTGTTTCGGTGTCTTTGTCCGCTTCCCTTTTTAAAGAATCGTGATCACTATTAACTTGAGTTGCTGGGTTGGAGTCATTGATTCGTGCTATTTCTAGTTGAAATTTCTTTGGGGTAGAATACAGGACTCAAGAAAAATTAATGTTTTTCCGTAAAGTAGGAGTCTCACATTCGTACATAGCACAGACCCTCAAGCAGGCAACATTAGGAATAGTTTCAACGCAGTATTGCAAATGTTTAAAACAATTTTATACATTAGTTTTGGACTTTAATAGAAATGCCGAATTTAATAAATTGATGGCCATAAAAAAATACCAGTTTATAGGAATGACATTAGGTCAACATTCAAATTCCCAGTTTAAAGTAGTAACGTACTTTACAGTTTTTAAAGCACTTGCATAAACATCCTATCATTTGTTCCCTACAGCAATCTTGTGTGGGTGGTGGAGCACGTAGTAATAATTTTATTTTACTGTTAAGGGAACAATCTCAAGTTAAATGATTGCCCAATTTATTCTTTAATTCAATAAACTCTAATGCATGCCAGATACATTGCCAGGTGTGGACTGGGTGCTTTATTTTCATTCAATTAAAATTTAAACCAGCAGAATCCCACATGAGTGGTATTTTGCCCCTATCTTGGTAGGAAGATAATATTTTTGAAAAACACGCTGCCTCATGTGCCTTATTAGGCAAAAGAGCAAAACTCTGGATTGTGCATTAGGGAGACACATCTATTACCATTCAATCTATTAGAATTCTGGTTAAATCAATCCATCAATATATTTATTGAACGCCTACTGAGTGGAGAGTACTGTATCTGTAAATAAGGAAGATACATGACAGATAAAGACAAATTTCTGTCCTCAAGAAGCTTATGAAGAGCTCTCCAGTAATTGTAAATATCAGTGTTAAAATCAGTACAATAAACATCCAATCCCAGCATTTTGTCTGCCTGTGACAATTCTCTATTAGATTCTAAATTTGTTTTTTTTTAATGAGAGTGGAAATTCCATTATTGTGCTTTGAAAGAAAACATAACTTCATTTTAATATTTCTATTAAATTATTAAAACAGATAATAGAAAACAGGGATAAAAGAAGAGGTGTACTCAATAAAGGAGGGTGAAGGGAGGTCACCTCCAAAAACTTGGAAATTGGTCTACAGCAAGAATTAAAACTACCCAAAACCATATACAATTATTAAGATTATCTGGGGGCTTTTACATATATTTCTGGTAAAGGAAGATGAGGGTACAGCATGGTGGACCTCAACTAAAAGATGATTGTAAATAACAAGGATGAAAAAAAAGGTCTGCTTAGAGTCTAGAAAATTTTTTCAGAGAGCAAGAGTTTGACAAGAGTGAAGTTTGTACTTCAGTCATTGGAAAGAGCTCACTCTCAGGTTTCACTAGAACCTGGATTAAATCTCAAAAGATGGGCCCTTGAGTGGCTAAATTGGTTAAGTGGGTAAGCGTCCGACTCTTGGTTTTGGCTCAGGTCATGATCTTGTGGTTTGTGAGAGTGAGCCCCATCATGGGCTCTGCACTGATAGCGTGGAACCTGCTTGGGATTCTCTCTCCCCGCTTCACTCTGCTCCTCCCTCTTTGCTCCTCGCATGCGCTCTCTCTTAAAATAAATAACTCTCAAAAGACTTCTCTGTTACAAAGCCATTTTGAATAAGCAACTTACTAATTGATAAGTCCAATTAACAGTTGAGCCTCCAGGGCACCTTGACACAGGAAATGGATCCCCTACATGGTAGACAAAAGTATTGTAATCACTGGAAAAATGTATCAATTCTTTGTGGATTAATGAGCACTTTGGGAAGGAAGCTGGTCAATCAGGACTTCTGTGCAACTGTCGTTCTTGACAACCAGTGGATGTCGTCCTATTTTAGGGAGGTAGAGTTGAGTGTTTGCAAGGGAGATTACAAGCAAAGTCCACCCCTGAGGGGAGGGAACGACTAGAATCGAGAGAGGGAGTCAGATCCTATTTCAAGAGGAAACAGGAGTGGGATCTGGAATTGGAACCAAGAACCTGTTCCATTGATCCACCGATCACCTATTTCTCTTTATTTCCAACGAGCTCCTCTCTCTCAGATTAGAAACCCGTCTTTCTGATCAAAAAATCAAACTAGGGGCACCTGGGTGGCTCAGTTGGTGAGCATCCAACTTCGGCTCAGGTCATGATCTCGTGGTCTGTGAGTTCGAGCCCCCCGCGTCAGGCTCTGTGCTGACAGCTCTGAGCCTGGAGCCTGCTTCACATTCTGGGTCTCCCTCTCTCTCTGCCCCTCCACCACTCATGCTCCGTCTCTCTCTCTCTCTCTCTCTCTCTCAAAAATAAACATAAAAAATTTTTTTAATCAAACTTTCCCTTAATGACATATTTCTCTCTAAGAAGGCAAGCTTCCTATTTCCACGTCTTGTTTCTCCTTAATTCGTCAACCAACTATGATATGTCTCTCACCTCCATGTCCACACTCACTCAATCTGCCCTACCAACGATCCCTCCTCTCTTTGGCAAATCCAGTGGATTCTCTTGAGGTCCATTTGCTCGACATTTGTAGGATCTGACCCTGTTTCACTCCTTCTCCTTTTTGAAACCTACTCTCTTGGCTTCTGAGCTACAACTCTCCTGGTTCTGTCCAGCTCTCAGACTATCCCTCATCTCAGCACCCTTCCCTGACCACGAGATTGGGCTGGGTACCCTTCCTTTGGGCTTTAGCCTGACCACCTCTCTGCCACTACATTTACCCTGTTATGTTAAGAGAGTCTATTTATGAGCTATCTCCCCAGATAGTGGTAAACTCCAAAATAAGTTGTAAGGTCTAAAAGACAGCCAATGTCCTATTTATCTAAATTCCTACCAGGGAGCGTGAAGCCAGGCACGCTGGAGGTGACTATTTTTTTATATTCTAACTTCAGGGACAAGGCCAGATGGGCTTGTGGACGGAGCACATAGGGGTGAATAGGGAGATCTCAACCTGAAGTCCACATGGGATGGGCACCTAGGGCTTGTTCAACTCCAGATCTTTTGGCCTGCTGTACCACTTTCAAACGCCATAGGCTACTGAAGGGAGTATTTCCTAACATACTGGCTGAGCTTAAAGGTAGTAGACTTTGAGTATCCAGAGTCAAGCAAGCAGGGACAATGACTGCTGGGGAAAAGAACTTTCTGGACCTCCAAAGCTGAGGACATTATACAGTATGACTGACTTTTCACGGTACGATCACTTCTGTTAGAGGAAGTCAAGGCTACGAATAAAAGGCAGAAAACAGAATATTTGTCAATTCCCTTCGACTTTTTGATTCACTACTCTTTTTTCTCTCCCATCATTTCTTTTTGGTCTTAAAAAAATGTGCTATGTTTATCTGGCTTGCCTGTGTATATCTAATTTTAGATTGCAAGCTGTGGGGCAGAATAATGTCTTTATATGTGCAGCATCTCACTGTGGATGCCTGAGAATGTCTAATGACATCAACATCATTCAATTAACCTATAAAAATAAAATAAAATGTAAAGTACTCCAGAGAACTTGTTCACTGGAACTTCACCAGAGATTTACAAATGATTTTCAGCCATATCCAGATATATTCAGAATATATCTAGAATAATTTATAGTATTTCATGTAATGTATGACAAATAAAAGTTGACTGACCTTATAAGACCTTTAGGTATTACCGTGAGATTTCGTTGAGATGAATAATAATGAAATATAGCAGCCCTCTCCCACCTGAAGAGAGAAACTTTCTGTAGATCCTTGAAATAGAACAATATTAAATAATGTCCATAACAATACCCAAGTATAGAATGTTTAAGAAGATTAGCTATCTGCTTCCTTGGTTTGCTCGGTTGGTGAGGAACACAACACCTACTCAAATTTGTAAATGGTCATGCCCATGGTCAGAATTCCTACGACCAGGGTCCTGTTCAGATTTTGTCTTTTCTTCCACACGCATGACATATTTTCCTCACATCAAGAACAAAGAAAAAGATTTATAAAAGCCTTTGAAATTGTCTCTAACATTGTGTGTCCGATGATGTAACATGACATGACATTTGTTGTGAGGAAATGGCTGCCAAGAAAGGAGATCCCGAAACAGGATCATAAGGGTCATAAACACAGGCTCATAAACACAAACAATATTGGGAGAGAAAAACAATTAATGGCTTTGTTGTAGAGAAACGCAGAGAAGCCTCAGAATATTTAGGTTTCCTTACAAAGTGCTCTTCAACGGCATTGCCATCTGTGTTAGGCCAGTGTTCTTGTTACAGTGCTAACGACAGGCTTCGTACTGCAACAGCAAAGCCACTACCTACCCAGCAGGATTATGATGAGACCTGAGTAAGATATTATTTATAAGTCTAAATTACATAATGTATAGGGCTGCCATTTTTGAGCAACTCCTATTTCTATAAATATAACTTTTCAAAGTGTTTACTTGTTTTGAGAGAGAGAGAGAGAGAAATCACGAGTGGGGGAGGAGTAGAGAGCGAGGGACATCAGGCTTCATGCTGACAGCGTGGCTCATTGTAGGGCTTGATCTCGCAACCCAGAGATCGTGACCTGAGCCTAAATCAAGAGTCTGATACTTAACTGACTGAGCCACCCAGGCACTCCTGTAAGTATAGCTATTAAACAGAGACAGACACACGTAGACTTACAAAAGATACAACGGTCACTGTCCTAAACTAATGTAGAGAACAGAAAAATGCAATGGCTACATTGAGACCATGATAAGTATTAGACGAGCAACCAAAAAATCCTAAGTTAAGTCAATTGCCTCTCTAGGTTGTGGATTAAGTGGGGAGGGTCAATGTGAGAACTTTGAATGGCTTACATTCTAGGACAATGGTTCCTAAGGTCCAAATAGCCTAATTACATAAGTTCAAGTATAAACTATGAGACAAATACATTTCAGGAAAATAGAAGAAATTATGTTAATACTAAGCACTAATATTTACTGAGCATTTACATGCCCCTCACAATAACCCTATCAGGTATGAAGCTGCAATACTGCCAATGAGGAAATCAAGGCTTAAAGAACAACTTTGATTCAAACACAGGCAGTGGGATTTAAGAAGGCCAGCACAGGGGCCGCCTGGGTGGCTCAGTCAGTTAAGCGTCCGACTTTGGCTCAGGTCATGATCTCATGGTCTGTGAGTTCGAGCCCCGCGTCGGGCTCTGTGCTGACAGCTCAGAGCCTGGAGCCTGCTTCGGATTCTGTATCTCCCTCTCTCTCTGCCCCTCCCTTGCTCATGCTCTGCCTCTCTCTGTCTCAAAAATAAATAAAAACATTAAGAAAAAAAAGAAGAAGGCCAGCACTTGGGATAATGAGAGGAAGGGGCACTATAAGGTGGAGGAAATAACATCAGGAACGTCATGAGGTGGAATAAGCCAGACGTGTTTAGGCCCTGACAAAATCCCATGGTTGAAACATGGCAGACACGATGGGGTAAAGGCAAGTGAAAGCGTGAGAGAGGGGAGCAAGCACAAGGAAGAAAACATGGGGGCTTACATGAGAAGGGAGCACAGGATCCAATCTTGCGGCCTCTGGTTTATGAGAAGGCAATCCTGGTGGTGGAGTAAAGACATTAAATTTGAAAGAGGAGAGACAGGGGCGCCTGGGTGGTTCAGTTGGCTAAGCATCCGACTTCGGCTCAGGTCATGATCTCATGGTTTGTGGGTTCGAGCCCTGTGTCAGGCTCTGTGCTGACAGCTCGGAGCCTTGATTCTGTGTCTCCTTCTCTCTCTCTGCCCCTCCCCACTTGTGCTCTCTCAGAAATAACTAAATGTAAAAAAAAAAAAAAGAAAGAGGAGAGACAAAAGAAGATCAATTAAGATATTCTTGGAAGTGTTCTGGATTAATCTTCCTGGAAGTGAAGTCAAAGAAAACACATTCTTACTGTCTAACAAAAAGAAGCACACCAGTTTATTCAGGAAGACAAACTTTTTTACTGTAGCAAACCTGAAAAAAAGCTTTATTGTATAACTCTTTATATAAAAGCCATCAAATTATAGAATTCATGCATTCATTCCTTCATTCACTACAAACCAAATATTCGTTTAGGCCTATAGCAGGTGTTATTTAAAGTACTGCATATAACATATTAAAACCAGTAAAGTCTCTGCCTTCACAGAGCTTACTTTCTAGAAAATTGGGCAACTGTCTTAGTGACTTTACAAAACTGCAGGAACAATTTTCATGTGGATGTTTTTCTTTTGTCAACTCTTAATAATGCTAATTACAATCCGGCAAAGTTATTTCTGTTGAGAGCTAAATTTGACATAAAGCTTACCAAATCTCTAGAAACTGAGGGTCAGGTAGCCTTGAGGCAACATATTTCTTATATCAATAGGCTTTTTAAGAAGGTAGATTGAAGTCACTTTCAAACTGAAGTCTCTGGTCAGTGACTAAAGGACAAGTACTCTGGATTGGTGATTAAAAAGGTATATATATATTTACATATATGAACTTTACTCATTCAGTATATATTTACTGAGTGATATGTTAAGAACCTTGAAACACTGCAGGTATAGAAATGGGCAAGAAAAGAGGCTCCTGGGTGGCTCAGTCGGTTCAGTGTCCGACTCCTGACCTCAGCTCAGATCTTAATCTCAGCTCAGGTCTTGATCTTGGGGTCATGAATTCAACCCCGCATTGGGCTCTACTTTGGGCAAGGAGTCTACTGAAAGAAAGAAAGAAAGAAAGAAAGAAAGAAAGAAAGAAAGAAAGAAAGAAAGAAAGAAAGGTGGGAGGGAAGGAAGGAAGGAAGAAGAAAGAAAGAGAAATGTGCAAGACAATCTCTGAGTTAAAGAGTATGTGATGACTTTAATATCATTGACTTCATCTGTGTGTGTGGATATATTTTTAACCTTAGTGAATGGATTGTGAGTTTCTCTAGAAAACTTGACTGTTTGAACTTAGAGATTTATAAATAACTTCAAGGTACTGTTCTCTAGGATATACCTAGAATAACTTATATCTCATTATATAAGACAACTCAGAGTTCATGAGGCTTTTAAGTCTAATATTAAGAGGCCTATTTGTTGTGACTAATGAGAGACCAAAGCAACCTCCAATTGAACAAGTATACTTTCTGGAGACCTCTATAATTGTCAAGTATTACATGAAAGATGCAGATAGTCTAATGGGGGTGACAGACATGATTGCCAACAATTACAATGCAACACGATACATGGTATATAGTCGTAGGCTGAGCATAGGATGTTCTGGATACACAGGCAGGTGCATTGAATTCAACTTTGGGTGCTTGGGGCTAGAGGTGAAAGGAGCAATCAGGCTGGGTTTCCCTAATTTAATATCAGCCACCATTTATCAAGCCCATTTACTCAACACACGGCTCAAGGGAAGAACAAAGTGAAGCCCAGAGGACACAGCTAAACCCAGGTCCAGGCCTACAAGAGATGCACTTGGTGATGGTGACAGTTTCTCGGGGGTAGGCCCTGATAGAGAGCCCTGTGGCAGCTCTCCCGAGTCATAAGTCACGTACCTGTCAGATTAAATGAAGAAACCCAACTCTGGTTTTGTATTGTTAATTATTAGGCATATAGGTTATTAGGTTATTATTAATTATTAGGCATATCCTATAACTGTGGTTCACTGGTTTATTTTGCTTCTTTAAGGATATCAATCAGGTATGAACAACTCCTTTCTAGAAGAAAATATACTTGAGCTAAATGATGGTGGATAACTGCTCATGTCCTTACAAGTGTACTTTGAATGATTGTAGTTAAAGAATCAGGAGTGTAATCACCTGTCCAATGTGTCTCTGACTGGGAAACCTGTAGTTGTAGAGTCTGGATTTTAAGCCTTTTTTAAAAATCTAACTTTATTTTAGAGAGAGAGTGAGAGAGCAAGTAGGGGAGAGGGCCAGAGGGAGAGAGAGAGAGAGAGAGAGAGAGAGAGAGAAAGAAACTCAAGTAGGATCCATGCTCAGTGCTTAGCACAACACAGGGCTTGATCCCACAAACCTGGGATCATGAACTGAGCAGAAATCAAGAGTCCGACGCTCAGCGGACGGAGCCACCCAATCACCCCATGCCTACTTTTATTTATCTTTTTTATTTACATTGATTTATTTTTGAGAGGCAGAATGAGATAGAACATGAGTGGAGGAGGGGCAGAGAGAGGAGACACAGAATCTGAAGTAGGCTCCAGGCTCCGAGCAGGCATTCAGCACAGAGCCCGATGCAGGGCTCGAACCCATGAACCGTGCGCGAGATCATGACCTGAGCCGAACTCAGACACTCAACAGACTGAGCCACCCAGGCGCCCCACCCCAAGCCTACTTTTAATCAGTTAGAATTACTTTAGGTTTACCAGGTGATACCATTTCCTTTTCACTAATAGTTTTGGAACACTGTCCATTCCTTTCCATACAAAAACTAATTTTTAAAAGATCAGATGAAAATAGCCTATCTGCCATTTAACTATTGATAAACTCATTTGCATTTCAAAGCAAAATCCTCAGGAAGAAAACTTAAGAAGCTGGAAGCCACTCTATCCCAGAACTCAGAAGGGTTAGTTGTCTGCCTGTCTGTGGGTGAAGACGAGGACAGAACCAAAAATTCCTACGTATCATCTGAGCATGCAGAATGAACTCTCACTGAGTGGCAAACTAATTGATCTGGATAGTGATTGATCTGGATTAGTGAGATGCATTCGAAGAGAAAAGCAGAGAAAAAATTGAATGTTGTGTGGTAGTTTCACTGTTAGTGCTAATATTTATATTACTATTCGATCCTTTTATCATCAGGCAAAAGAAATGACTGATTATGCTAACTTTGTCAAGAATCCAACATTTTTATTTACAGTGATAATTGTTCATTGAATTGTAAAAAAGGGAAATATAATTTGAATGAAGATTTTAAAAAATTGAAATAGGCATATTGGAATGTGAGAACTAAGTTGGAAATATTAATATAAACTAATAACATATCATAAAATAGGTCCTTTCTAGCTCTGTTCAGTGAAATGGGCAAGGAATAATATTACTCCCCCACATGAGCCTGAGGATATACACTTCTAATGCCGACAGTTTTGGGTCTAATATTATTTTTCAATTGAAGGAAACACAATATGTCTCAGAAAAATGGCTGATTTGTGTCTGGGTCTGGGAAGATATAGGTAAGTCTTGGAATATTTTATTGGGGTGGAAAGCAATATCTGTGCTTTAAAAAAAGCAATGGTGCCCCACAGAAGAACACAGAGGCTGATTTAAAGGACCACTCACTGGCTTTATTCTGTCAATTTGAGTATAAAAAGCAAAATGATAACGGTGGTTAGTTCAAATGTGTTAATTTGTGAAAAGCTGGGTTCATAATGACAGCACAAATGATAAAAGTTGACAAATTGTACTAAAGAAGTTGAACATAATTGAATCTCATTACTCAGCCTTACCGTGTTAGCACTATTGACTCATTTATTGAATCAGTGCAGAATATCGAATTCAGTAAGTTATCAACTATGTTAGTTTTACTTAATCTAACCTGCTTACTTAATCTAGTCTGCTATACTAGTGCAGACTGATTTTTTGTAATGACAAAATTATATACCAACCTGCCTTAGAAATCTAATGCTGGGAGTTCCGACTGCACCTCTAAATGCTGTTCTAGTGAGTCATCTTGGAGAAACCAGTGTCGGAATATATTTGTATTATTGTACTCCTGAGTCTCTTTGGATTGATCAGCTAAGTTTTAAGAGCTAGTTCATAGCCCTGGTGGTATTTTGCATAACTCTACAGCAGTCTGGCTGATAGAACTTTCCATGATGTGAAAACGTTTTATGTCCGTGCTATCCAAATGACAGCCATTAGTCACCTGCAGCGAATGGCTACTGAGCACTTGAATTGTGGCTCGTGTAACCAAGGAACGGAATGTGAAAGTTGATTTTATTTAAATTAATTTAAATTTAAAATTAAATAGGCCCGTGACTACTGCACTGGACAGCATAGGTCTAGATTTTAAATCTCCTCGTAGTTATCATGGAGAATAACTTTAGGTTTAACCAACAACATACATTCTTTCTCACCAATCCTGGAACATTGCCCATTTTCTTTAAGGTAAGTCTCTATATGGAAAAAAATGTAGGATTTCTTATGCATCCTACAGACACCTTACGTATACACAAGTAATGATAGCACACCCTTAATGTATACAAGGCTTTTCCTTCTTAACATATTTTAGGGGTCACTCTGTATCAGTGCAACAACAGTCTCCTTTATCCTTATGACTACATAGTCCTAACAATCTATTTGAAAGGGTCCCAGAAGGTGGCCTGTCTACTATCTTGACAACTGATGAGATAGCTTGCATGTAGCATGTGAAGAATCTTAATGTCACAACAACACAGGTGAGGATAGCAGCAGGTGGAATCTATGGCACCCCTACCCAGTGGACCCCCCCCTATAGAGGAGGCCCCAACTTTTAAATACCTAGTCCTGTTCTTTTAAACTTGTATTTTGAACCAAATCATGCTAACTTTTGTGAAATGACCCAAGGTGTCATATTATGGTAACACGGACTGTGATTTTAAAAAAAAATAGTATGATCACAATTTTAATAATATGTAAGCTTCTCTAGTGGCTCTCCATTGCACGTAGAATAAAATCCAAACTCCTCACCAAGACCCACCAGGCTTTGTGTGATTGGGCTCCAGACTTCTTAATCACTAGGCTCCAACCACCTAGGCCTCTTAACAGAGCCAGCCCTTTCCTGCCTCAGGGCCTTGGTACCCACTCTTCCCTCAGTCTACTTTGCTCTTTCCTGGGCTCTTTCTGTCACTCTCTACTTCATGCTTCAACCTCAGCTTAAATGTCACTGTCTTCCTGATGTCTTTTCTCCATGTGCCATCCATCCATAGCACTCCACCCCCACCCCAACATTACTTTCTTCAGAGCGCTTATTATAATCTATAATTATTTTGTTTATTTACATTTTATCTCTCTACTATTAGAAGGTAAGATCCCTGAGAGCAGGAACTTGAACCGTCTTCACTGATATATCTCCAGGGCCTACAACAGTATAGGGCCATACAGTTGGCATACAATTAATATTTGCCAAGACCAAAAAATGTTGAGTGAGCAAATACTGAATGCATTTCACACATAGTGCCCGGAACTTGAGGGCCTTTGGACAAGTTCCATGCCTTTCAAATAGTCCCTCATAATTGAATAATCATAGTAAATTACTCTAAAAGAAATGTGGTTTTTATATGCTTTTGCTTCCACTAACATCTATCTGTAGTCCTATTCATTTCTTTTGTAAGTCAGAGGTGTTTACTATGTTTGAATCACAAAAGCTACTTGCAATCTGCTGTGATATGTCATCTATGAAGTGTGGCTGCTGAGGCCATAATGGTATGTGCTTCTCATCTTGCAATCTTTTAGAGTCATTATGTCAACATGTGTTGGTCATTATGTCAACATTTGTTAGTCAAGTGCTTATCTCGCCATTCCTGAAAAATATACATTCATGTGGTGCTTTAAAGTTTACAAAAAGTTGGGGCGCCTGGGTGGTGCAGTCGGTTAAGCGTCCGACTTCAGCCAGGTCACGATCTCGCAGTCCGTGAGTTCGAGCCCCGCATCAGGCTCTGGGCTGATGGCTCAGGGCCTGGAGCCTGTTTCCGATTCTGTGTCTCCCTCTCTCTCTGCCCCTCCCCCGTTCATGCTCTGTCTCTCTCTGTCCCAAAAATAAATAAAAAAAAAAAGTTGAAAAAAAAATTTAAAAAAAAGTTTGCAAAAAGTTTTTTATTGCTGTCAACTCATTTGATCTTTCACAAATACCTCTACCCTGTAAGGCATCATATGGCTATTTTACTGGTGAGGTTACTGGAACTCAGGAAAGATTAAATTTTGCTTAAAACAACGTAACTGGTAAAAGATAGAGCTCATAAGTGAACTCAACGCTCCCAAGCCAAACTCCTAAGTTCAAATCTTTGGCTTTTTTGGCCACACCACAGCTATTCTAACACTACTGTTTGATAAAACTTGGTAGTTTACAAAGTACTTCCACATAAGCCATCTCATTTCATCCTCTGTGGTTGACAAGGCTGGTAAAATTCCTTCCCTGAAGAACTTATATAGTCTCTTTAAGTCTCTGGTATACAGGTGCGCCCAAGTGGCTCAATCGGTTGAGCGTCCGACTTCGGCTCAGGTCATGATCTCACGGATCATGGTTCAAGCTCC